>NC_061090.1:11972677-12012677 GCF_015104395.2 Macrobrachium nipponense | reverse complement strand
TTACATGATTAACATAGCCAGTTATTTGCCTTATAATCTCTTCCTTTCTGATAGAAATGCTGAAAAGTATCGAAAAAAATAATACGAGAAATTTCTAATAAAAATTTTTGGTAAGTGAGTATTCGTATTTATTTTACCGAGCAAGGCGTGATCCGATCTCACTCTTACTCGAGACGCGTGCAAAATTTCCCCTCATGAATAAGTTGTAAACATTAAATTCCAAACTTAGATTTTAAAATAAATCAAAACGTGCTAAATCCTACGGTCAAAAGAGGCCTTGTTTCACCAACGAAAATGAAAATAAATATGCATTATTTTTTTAGAAATAATTTTTCTGTACTGTTTAACATGCACGTTATTTATATTATTTTACATTTTCATTCTAATAAATACATCATAAATATCCCATCCTAAAATTCCTGTATCTTTATACTCAACGCGAAACACCTTTTTCGGTCTCATCCATAGTCCTTTCCTATACCTCAACAAGAAGAACAACAACAGAGTAGCCGCTAAGGCTTACTCCCGGAGTAAGCGAAAATTCAGCTGTTTATTCCACGAGAGTTGCGTTTTCCACTTTGAAGAATCGCCATTTCTCGCTTTATTTCTCTCTCCCTCACCCAAAGCTCGAATGCTGAGGGTACTGTAAATACGTCCGACATCATAATGGAATAAATGATAGCCCTGCCTTCCTCCCCTGCTCGCCCGCCAAGCCCGGCCATATCCCCCATCATTTTCCGCCATACCATAAACTTATCAGGAATGTCAGACACTCCACTAACTCTTCGCAGGCTTCTGGTGAGACCACGTTTCCCTTGAGAGAAGGAACGTAGTTCATTCCTAATTCTTTCCTAGAAATTCCTTCTATTTTTCTATATGTGTATACTAGGAAGTCGAGGGGGCACTTATATTGGTGTTACAGATAGAATATATAGCATAATTATAAGTATTATATAAATATATTTTGGCAAGTTCCTCTGATCCCACACCGACATTATATTCTGTTCGGGTTATATCCTATATCTTGTTTCGTTCAAGTCTATTTATTTTGTAAAAATATTCAATTTTTTCCCCATGAATAAAGAAAGAGACACAAGGGAACGGGCGAGGTACAGCCAGCAACAAAACCGGCGGTGCATCCCCCCCCACCCCCCGCCAGGCCTGGCTGGGAGAGATCAAGCCCCTCTTGCCCTGAAAGGTAGCCTTCCTTCAAACAACCAGTACATAGTTAGAATGGTCCAAATGAGAGGAGGGAAATTATGGTAATCAGGCAAAGGAATGCCATAATGAAATGAAAATATATATGGACAAAGAGAGAGAGAGAAACGAGAAGAGAAGAGAAGAGAAAAGAGAGAGAGAGTACGAGGAAAGGTAACAACAATATATATAGTTTATGGAGGAGAGAGAGAGAGAGAGAGAGAGAGAGAGAGAGAGAGAGAGAGAGAGAGGAGACCTTTTATTCCTGTTTAGTTATTAATCTGATGGCTATATTTGAGACCTTCTGCTTTAAGAAATATGTTATCGTCTATATTTTGGAAAATTATCATGAAATCTTAGCACATCGTATTGTTTTAAATGGTTATCATATTGTCTATATAAAAAGCCTTAAATACAGTTGGAATTGACGATTCAAATTAATATTATTCAGACAGAAATATCATTCTTTCTCATTATCCTATAAGCAGCTGTATTCTCTCTCTTCCCCCCTCTCTCTCTCTCTCATCTGTCGTTCAGTCCTCCGTCTTATATCACCTGGATCCACTATTTGCATAATGGTAAACGTCTGATATGTTATTTGGATGTGGCCAAAGATCACAAAACTATAAATGGCTACTCTACCAACTTGTGCTTGGCTGCATCTATTTTTGCTCGACATTGATTGGACCATAATGACCTACATTACCAATAGTATACAAAACTATTCACAAAGATGTTACAACACCAGGTTTTGTAGCCGTGGGTTGTATGAGTCATGAAAGCATCAATGCAAGGGTATTATTTTATTAATTAATCTATGCTAGGAACACATTATTGGATATGATAATCTAGTATTTACTAGATTTGTATTTATGGCATAACTTATTTGGGTTACCAGTATTTGAGTGTGATGGGCCACTTGGCTCATCCCCTTGCAGTCATCTACGCTACTTATAGAGAGTATTTTCCAATTATTCCAAAATCCATCAGGAGTTCGCTCATTAACGTATACTTAAATAAAAGAGGAAAAGAAGCCCGGGTTTGCAACATCACCTTGATTTATATACATGCATTAAGCTACAATTGTCCTTTAATTTTTAATTAGCTCCACCTCGGGAGTAATATATTTTCATATATGTTAACCGAAGGGGGAATTTTTTAGTTGTTAAAAATTTTTCGTCTTCTCGTGAATTCGAACCAGCTGCCAGCGGACAGAGGAGAAAGCAGGACTTCAGTGATGTTATTGACTCGACAAAGATAACTTCGCTGAAGTCCTGATTTCTCCTCTGTCCGCTGGGCGCTGGTTCTAACTGTGGAAGTTCATATTCTAAAACTCTCATTAGGATAAAACTACCTGAAATACGACGGAGGGTTTATAGACATTTTGTTATATTGATATTTTTCTCGGAACTCTTTTAAATGACGAATAATTATCATTTCAACGTAATATTTCCGAATGGAAAAGTTAATATTAAACTATGATTATTCTATATTCATGCATACAATACAGACCATATTTTAATACAGCCTGTTTTCAAACGTAATTGATCAGAAGCACAACAAATGAAAATCCCGCCGTTTTAATTAGTGTATATTATCTGTGAATTTTGGCCATCAAGTTACGTTATGATTACATGATTAACATAGCCAGTTATTCGCCTTATAATCTCTTCCTTTCTGATAGAAATGCTGAAAAGTATCGAAAAAAATAATACGAGAAATTTCTAATAAAAATTTTTGGTAAGTGAGTATTCGTATTTATTTTACGAGCAAGGCGTGATCCGATCTCACTCTTACTCGAGACGCGTGCAAAATTTCCCCTCATGAATAAGTTGTAAACATTAAATTCCAAACTTAGATTTTAAAATGAATCAAAACGTGCTAAATCCTACGGTCAAAAGAGGCCTTGTTTCACCAACGAAAATTAAAATAAATATGCATTATTTTTTTAGAAATAATTTTTCTGTACTGTTTAACATGCACGTTATTTATATTATGTTACATTTCCATTCTAATAAATACATCATAAATATCCCATCCTAAAGTTCCTGTATCTTTATCTCAACGCGAAACACCTTTTCCGGTCTCATCCATAGTCCTTTCCAATACCTCAACAAAGAAGACAACAACAGTAGCCTCTAAGGCTTACTCCCGGAGTAAGCGAAAATTCAGCTGTTTATTCCACGAGAGTTGCGTTTCCACTTTGAGAATCGCCATTTCTCGCTTTATTTCTCTCTCCCTCACCAAAGCTCGAATGCTGAGGGTACTGTAAATACGTCCGACATCATAATGGAATAAATGATAGCCCCTGCCTTCCTCCCCTGCTCGCTCCCGCCAAGCCCGGCCATATCCCCCATCATTTTCCGCCATACCATAAACGTTATCAGGAAATGTCAGACACTCCACTAACTCTTCGCAGGCTTCTGGTGAGACCACGTGTTTCCCTTGAGAGAAGGAACGTAGTTCATTCCTAATTCTTTCCTAGAAATTCCTTCTATTTTTTCTATATGTGTAGTAGAAGTCGAGGGGGCACTTATATTGGTGTTACAAGATGAATATATAGCTAATTATAAGTATTTATAAGATAAATATATTTTGGCAAGTTCCTCTGATCCCACACCGACATTATATTCTATTCGGGTTATATCCTATATCTTGTTTCGTTCAAGTCTATTTATTTTGTAAAAATATTCAATTTTTTCCCCATGAATAAAGAAAGAGACACAAGGGAACGGGCGAGGTACAGCCAGCCAACAAAACGCCGGCGGTGCATCTCCCCCGCCCGCCCCCCCCCCCCCCGCCAAGGCCTGGGCTGGGGAGAGATCAAGCCCCTCCCCTTTGCCCCTGGAAAGGTAGCCTTCCTTCAAACAACCAGTACATAGTTAGAATGGTCCAAATGAGAGGAGGGAAATTATGGTAATCAGGCAAAGGAATGCCATAATGAAATGAAATATATATGGACAAGAGAGAGAGAGAAACGAGAGAAGAAAAGAGAAGAGAAAAAGAGAGAGAGAGTACGACGGAAAGGTAACAAAATATATATAGTTTATGGAGAGAGAAGAGAGAGAGAGAGAGAGAGAGGAGAGAGAGAGAGAGAGAGGAGACCTTTTATTCCTGTTTAGTTATTAATCTGATGGCTATATTTGAGACCTTCTGCTTTAAGAAATATGTTATCGTCTATATTTTGGAAAATTATCATGAAATCTTAGCACATCGTATTGTTTTAAATGGTTATCATATTGTCTATATAAAAAGCCTTAAATACAGTTGGAATTGACGATTCAAATTAATATTATTCAGACAGAAATATCATTCTTTCTCTTTATCCTATAAGCAGCTGTATTCTCTCTTTCCCCCCTCTCTCTCTCTCTTCATCTGTCGTTCTGTCCTCCGTCTTATATCACCTGGATCCACTATTTGCATAATGGTAAACGTCTGATATTTATTTGGATGTGGCCAAAGATCACAAAACTATAAATGGCTACTCTACCAACTTGTGCTTGGCTGGCATCTATTTTTGCTCGACATTGATTGGACCATAATGACCTACATTACGCAATAGTATACAAAAAAACTATTCACAAAGATGTTACACACCAGGTTTTGTAGCCGTGGGTTGTATGAGTCATGAAAGCATCAATTTTGCAAGGGTATTATTTTATTAATTAATCTATGCTAGGAACACATTATTGGATATGATAATCTAGTATTACTAGATTTGTATTTATGGCATAACTTATTTGGGTTACCAGTATTTGAGTGTGATGGGCCACTTGGCTCCGCCCCTTGCAGTCATCTACGCTACTTATAGAGAGTATCTTCCATTATTCCAAATCCATCAGGAGTTCGCTCATTAACGTATACTTAAATAAAAGAGGAAAAGAAGCCCGGGTTTGCAACATCACCTTGATTTATATACATGCATTAAGCTACAATTGTTCCGTTTAATTTTTAATTAGCTCCACCTCGGGAGTAATATATTTTCATATATGTTAACCGAAGGGGAATTTTTTAGTTGTTAAAAATTTCGTCGCCTCTTCGTGAATTCGAACCAGCTGCCAGCGGACAGAGGAGAAAGCAGGACTTCAGTGATGTTATTGACTCGACAAAGATTAACGTCGCCTGAAGTCCTGATTTCTCCTCTGTCCGCTGGGCGCTGGTTCTAACTGTGGAAGTTCATATTCTAAAACTCTCATTAGGATAAAAAACTACTGAAATACGACGAGGGTTTATAGACATTTGTTATATGATATTTTTCTCGGAACTCTTTTAAATGACGAATAATTATCATTTCAACGTAATATTTCCGAATGGAAAAAGTTAATATTAAACTATGATTATTCTATATTCATGCATACAATACAGACCTATTAATACGCCTGTTTCAACGTAATTGATCAGATGCACAAAGAATGAAATCCGCCTTTAATTAGTGTATATATCTGTGAATTTTGCCATCAAGTTACGTTATGATTACATGATTAACATAGCCAGTTATTCGCCTCATAATCTCTTCCTTTCTGATAGAAATGCTGAAAAGTATCGAAAAAATAATATGAGAAATTCCTAATAAAAATTTTTGGTAAGTGAGTATTCGTATTTATTTTACCGAGCAAGGCGTGATCCGATCTCACTCTTACTCGAGACGCGTGCAAAAATTTCCCCTCATGAATAAGTTGTAAACATTAAATTCCAAACTTAGATTTTAAAATGAATCAAAACGTGCTAAATCCTACGGTCAAAAGAGGCCTTGTTTCACCAACGAAAATTAAAATAAATATGCATTATTTTTTTAGAAATAATTTTTCTGTACTGTTTAACATGTACGTTATTTATATTATTTTACATTTTCATTCTAATAAATACATCATAAATATCCCATCCTAAAATTCCTGTATCTTTATCTCAACGCGAAACACCTTTTTCCGGTCTCATCCATAGTCCTTTCCAATACCTCAACAAGAAGAACAACAACGGAGTAGCCTCTAAGGCTTACTCCCGGAGTAAGCGAAAATTCAGCTGTTTATTCCACGAGAGTTGCGTTTCCACTTTGAGAATCGCCATTTCTCGCTTTATTTCTCTCTCCCTCACCAAAGCTCGAATGCTGAGGGTACTGTAAATACGTCCGACATCATAATGGAATAAATGATAGCCCCTGCCTTCCTCCCCTGCTCGCCCGCCAAGCCCGGCCATATCCCCCATCATTTTCCGCCATACCATAAACTTATCAGGAATGTCAGACACTCCACTAACTCTTCGCAGGCTTCAGGTGAGACCACGTTTCCCTTGAGAGAAGGAACGTAGTTCATTCCTAATTCTTTCCTAGAAATTCCTTCTATTTTTCTATATGTGTATAGTAGGAAGTCGAGGGGGCACTTATATTGGTGTTACAAGATGAATATATAGCATAATTATAAAGTATTATAAGATAAATATATTTTGGCAAGTTCCTCTGATCCCACACCGACATTATATTCTATTCGGGTTATATCCTATATCTTGTTTCGTTCAAGTCTATTTATTTTGTAAAAATATTCAATTTTTTCCCCATGAATAAAGAAAGAGACACAAGGGAACGGGCGAGGTACAGCCAGCAACAAAACCGGCGGTGATCATCCCCCCCAACCCCCGCCAGGCCTGGCTGGGAGAGATCAAGCCCCTCTTGCCCTGAAAGGTAGCCTTTCTTCAAACAACCAGTACATAGTTAGAATGGTCCAAATGAGAGGAGGGAAATTATGGTAATCAGGCAAAGGAATGCCATAATGAATGAAATATATATGGACAAAGAGAGAGAGAGAAACGAGAAGAGAAGAGAAGAGAAAAGAGAGAGAGAGTACGAGGAAAGGTAACAAAATATATATAGTTTATGGAGAGAGAGAGAGAGAGAGAGAGAGAGAGAGAGAGAGAGAGGAGAGGAGACCTTTTATTCCTGTTTAGTTATTAATCTGATGGCTATATTTTGAGACCTTCTGCTTTAAGAAATATGTTATGTCTATATTGTTTTGGAAAATTATCATGAAATCTTAGCACATCGTATTGTTTTAAATGGTTATCATATTGTCTATATAAAAAGCCTTAAATACAGTTGGAATTGACGATTCAAATTAATATTATTCAGACAGAAATATCATTCTTTCTCATTATCCTATAAGCAGCTGTATTCTCTCCCTTCCCCCCTCTCTCTCTCTCTTCATCTGTCGTTCTGTCCTCCGTCTTATATCACCTGGATCCACTATTTGCATAATGGTAAACGTCTGATATGTTATTTGGATGTGGCCAAAAGATCACAAAACTATAAATGGCTACTCTACCAACTTGTGCTTGGCTGCATCTATTTTTGCTCGACATTGATTGGACCATAATGACCTACATTACCAATAGTATACAAAAAAAACTAATTCACAAAGATGTACACACCAGGTTTTGTAGCCGTGGGTTGTATGAGTCATGAAAGCATCAATTTTGCAAGGGTATTATTTTATTAATTAATCTATGCTAGGAACACATTATTGGATATGATAATCTAGTATTACTAGATTTGTATTTATGGCATAACTTATTTGGGTTACCAGTATTTGAGTGTGATGGGCCACTTGGCTCCGCCCCTTGCAGTCATCTACGCTACTTATAGAGAGTATTTTCCATTATTCCAAATCCATCAGGAGTTCGCTCATTAACGTATACTTAAATAAAAGAGGAAAAGAAGCCCGGGTTTGCAACATCACCTTGATTTATATACATGCATTAAGCTACAATTGTCCTTTAATTTTTAATTAGCTCCACCCTCGTAATGATATTTTCATATATGTTAACCGAAGGGGAATTTTTTAGTTGTTAAAAATTTCGTCCTCTCGTGAATTCGAACCAGCTGCCAGCGGACAGAGGAGAAAGCAGGACTTCAGTGATGTTATGACTCGACAAAGATAACTTCGCTGAAGTCCTGATTTCTCCTCTGTCCGCTGGGCGCTGGTTCTAACTGTGGAAGTTCATATTCTAAAACTCTCATTAGGATAAAAACTACCTGAAATACGACGAGGGTTTATAGACATTTGTTATATTGATATTTTTCTCGGAACTCTTTTAAATGACGAATAATTATCATTTCAACGTAATATTTCCGAATGGAAAAAGTTAATATTAAACTATGATTATTCTATATTCATGCATACAATACAGACCTATTAATACGCCTGTTTCAACGTAATTGATCAGATGCACAAAGAATGAAATCCGCCTTTAATTAGTGTATATATCTGTGAATTTTGCCATCAAGTTACGTTATGATTACATGATTAACATAGACAGTTATTCGCCTTATAATCTCTTCCTTTCTGATAGAAATGCTGAAAAGTATCGAAAAAAATAATACGAGAAATTTCTAATAAAAATTTTTGGTAAGTGAGTATTCGTATTTATTTTACCGAGCAAGGCGTGATCCGATCTCACTCTTACTCGAGACGCGTGCAAAATTTCCCCTCATGAATAAGTTGTAAACATTAAATTCCAAACTTAGATTTTAAAATAAATCAAAACGTGCTAAATTCCTACGGTCAAAAGAGGCCTTGTTTCACCAACGAAATTAAAATAAATATGCATTATTTTTTTAGAAATAATTTTTCTGTACTGTTTAACATGCACGTTATTTATATTATGTTACATTTCCATTCTAATAAATACATCATAAATATCCCATCCTAAAGTTCCTGTATCTTTATCTCAACGCGAAACACCTTTTCCGGTCTCATCCATAGTCCTTTCCAATACCTCAACAAGAAGAACAACAACGGAGTAGCCTCTAAGGCTTACTCCCGGAGTAAGCGAAAATTCAGCTGTTTATTCCACGAGAGTTGCGTTTCCACTTTGAAAATCGCCATTTCTCGCTTTATTTCTCTCTCCCTCACCAAAGCTCGAATGCTGAGGGTACTGTAAATACGTCCGACATCATAATGGAATAAATGATAGCCCCTGCCTTCCTCCCCTGCTCGCCCGCCAAGCCCGGCCATATCCCCCATCATTTTCCGCCATACCATAAACTTATCCAGGAATGTCAGACACTGCCACTAACTCTTCGCAGGCTTCTGGTGAGACCACGTTTCCCTTGAGAGAAGGAACGTAGTTCATTCCTAATTCTTTCCTAGAAATTCCTTCTATTTTTCTATATGTGTATAGTAGGAAGTCGAGGGGGCACTTATATTGGTGTTACAAGATGAATATATAGCATAATTATAAAGTATTATAAGATAAATATATTTTGGCAAGTTCCTCTGATCCCACACCGACATTATATTCTATTCGGGTTATATCCTATATCTTGTTTCGTTCAAGTCTATTTATTTTGTAAAAATATTCAATTTTTTCCCCATGAATAAAGAAAGAGACACAAGGGAACGGGCGAGGTACAGCCAGCAACAAAACCGGCGGTGCATCCCCCCCCACCCCCCGCCAGGCCTGGCTGGGAGAGATCAAGCCCCTCTTGCCCTGAAAGGTAGCCTTCCTTCAAACAACCAGTACATAGTTAGAATGGTCCAAATGAGAGGAGGGAAATTATGGTAATCAGGCAAAGGAATGCCATAATGAATAAAATATATATGGACAAAGAGAGAGAGAGAGAAACGAGAAGAGAAGAGAAGAGAAAAGAGAGAGAGAGTACGAGGAAAGGCAACAAAATATATATAGTTTATGGAGAGAGAGAGAGAGAGAGAGAGAGAGAGAGAGAGAGAGAGAGAGAGAGAGAGAGAGGAGACCTTTTATTCCTGTTTAGTTATTAATCTGATGGCTATATTTGAGACCTTCTGCTTTAAGAAATATGTTATCGTCTATATTTTGGAAAATTATCATGAAATCTTAGCACATCGTATTGTTTTAAATGGTTATCATATTGTCTATATAAAAAGCCTTAAATACAGTTGGAATTGACGATTCAAATTAATATTATTCAGACAGAAATATCATTCTTTCTCATTATCCTATAAGCAGCTGTATTCTCTCTCTTCCCCCCTCTCTCTCTCTCTTCATCTGTCGTTCTGTCCTCCGTCTTATATCACCTGGATCCACTATTTGCATAATGGTAAACGTCTGATATGTTATTTGGATGTGGCCAAAGATCACAAAACTATAAATGGCTACTCTACCAACTTGTGCTTGGCTGCATCTATTTTTGCTCGACATTGATTGGACCATAATGACCTACATTACCAATAGTATACAAAACTATTCACAAAGATGTTACACACCAGGTTTTGTAGCCGTGGGTTGTATGAGTCATGAAAGCATCAATTTTGCAAGGGTATTATTTTATTAATTAATCTATGCTAGGAACACATTATTGGATATGATAATCTAGTATTACTAGATTTGTATTTATGGCATAACTTATTTGGGTTACCAGTATTTGAGTGTGATGGGCCACTTGGCTCCGCCCCTTGCAGTCATCTACGCTACTTATAGAGAGTATTTTCCATTATTCCAAATCCATCAGGAGTTCGCTCATTAACGTATACTTAAATAAAAGAGGAAAAGAAGCCGGGGTTTTCAACATCACCTTGATATACATGCATTAAGCTACAATTGTCCTTTAATTTTTAATTAGCTCCACCTCGGGAGTAATATATTTTCATATATGTTAACCGAAGGGGAATTTTTTAGTTGTTAAAAATTTCGTCCTCTCGTGAATTCGAACCAGCTGCCAGCGGACAGAGGAGAAAGCAGGACTTCAGTGATGTTATTGACTCGACAAAGATAACGTCGCTGAAGTCCTGATTTCTCCTCTGTCCGCTGGGCGCTGGTTCTAACTGTGGAAGTTCATATTCTAAAACTCTCATTAGGATAAAAACTACCTGAAATACGACGAGGGTTTATAGACATTTGTTATATTGATATTTTTCTCGGAACTCTTTTAAATGACGAGTAATTATCATTTCGACGTGATATTTCCGAATGGAAAAAGTTAACATCAAACTATGAAGAGTTTAAGTCTATATTATGTGGATTATATTGATTATTCTACATTCATGCCTACAATACAGACCTATTAATACGCCTGTTTAAACGTAATTGATCAGATGCACAAAGAATGAAATCCGCCTTTAATTAGTGTATATATCTGTGGAATTTGCCATCAAGTTATGTTATGATTACATAATTAGCATAGCCAGTTATTCGCCTTATTATCTCTTCCTTTCTGATAGAAATGCTGAAAAGTATCGAAAAAATAATACGAGAAATTCCTAATAAAAATTTTTGGTAAGTGAGTATTCGTATTTATTTTACCGAGCAAGGCGTGATCCGATCTCACTCTTACTCGAGACGCGTGCAAGATTTCCCCTCATGAATAAGTTGTAAACATTATGTTCCAAACTTAGCTTTTAAAATAAATTAAAACGTGCTAAATTCTATGGTCAAAAGAGGCCTTGTTTCACCAACGAAAATCAAAATAAATACGCTTTATTTTTTTAGAAATAATTTTTCTGTACTGTATAACATGCACCTTATTTATATTATTTTACATTTTTATTCTAATAAATACATCATAAATATCCCATCCTTAAATTCCTGTATCTTTATCTCAACGTGAAACACCTTTTTCAGACCTTTTTAGGTATCCTCCATAGTCCATTCCTATACCTCAAGAAGAAGAAGAACAACAACAGAGTAGCCTCTAAGGCTTACTCCCCGAGTAAGTGAAAATTCAGCTGTTTATTCCACGAGAGTTGTGTTTCCACTATGAGAATCGCCAATTCTCCCGTTATTTCTCTCTCCCTCACCAAAGCTCGAATGCTGAGGGTACTGTAAATACGTCCGAGATCATAATGGAATAAATGATAGCCCCTGCCTTCCTCCCCTGCTCGCCCGCCAAGCCCGGCCATATCCCCCATCATTTTCCGCCATACCATAAACTTATCAGGAATGTCAGACACTCCACTAACTCTTCGCAGGCTTCTGGTGAGACCACGTTTCCCTTGAGAGAAGGAACGTAGTTCATTCTAATTCTTTCCTAGAAATTCCTTCTATTTTTCTATATGAGTAGAGTGGGAAGTCGAGGGGTTACTTATATTGGTATTACAAGATAAATATATAGCATAATTATACAGTATTATAAGATAAATATATTTTGCCAAGTTCCTTCTGATCCCAATCCGACATTATATTCTATTCGGGTTTTATCCTATATCTTGTTTCGTTCAAGTCTATTGAAAATATCAGTGGCAGGCGAATTTTGTTTCATGTGAAATACAATTTTCTTCAATTTCTACAAACTTCTTACATTGCACCAGAGACAGATGGCTGATGCTATGATGCTAAGAATCTTGCAAGTAGATGCAGATTGTTCTGAACCTAAGTTAGTAATGATGATAATATGAACGTGATAAACCTCACCTACTGAATGAACTGAGATAATCTTCGAAGGGAGCGTAATTCTGAACGCAATCTCTTCTTTCTTATTCAGTGTTGGCATCGAAAGTAACATATTTATTATTAACACTACGCCATTGTAGTTCAAGTATAAATTAAGTAACGAACACTTATAAGGCTAATAACGGATAATTTTAATATATTGAAATACATTTGGACCGGCCGATATGACATTGCTGTACTGGAGAATGGTTAATACGCTTGGTGCTGATTAGCTGGAGACTCAAATCCGTAATCTGATGTATGATTGTGAGGGATAGGTTGTTGCAACGTTCTCAAGCGCCTGAGTGTGTTTAAGGGATATACCTTACGATTTTAGTGTCATCATCTGAGGTTGTCACAGAAACAACTTCCAAAGAAGCTGGGGGAATGGTTGAGTATCATCAATATCGATCGCACCTCTAAAGGTGCGTCCACACGGTCGAACAATGTCCGACGGACAAACATTGTTACCATTTCATAGGCAAAGCAGGATGACGTCATAAGCGGGGAAACGATGGAAGTAGATCTGGCAACAAACAGTGGTACCAGTATGAGGTTGTATACCAGTGTTTTTACTCTGCTCACAAGGCAAAGACCGGCAGACAATTGTTAATTGGTAACAATGTTTGTCCGTCGGACATTGTTCGACCGTGTGGACGCACCTTAAGACAGCAGGCAGTGCATGTCAGGAAAGCACTTAATCTCTCTGGTTTCTATGGAAGGAAGCAAGTGTAGAATTTAGGCCAAAGACCTAGCGCTGGGACCTATGAGATCATTCAGCGCAGAAAAAGTAATGGCGAGTCGAAAGGTTTGAAAGCTGTGGTAGAGGGAAAGACATCAAATGATATTTTGACGGTCTTTTGCACTGGAATGATGTATTGTAGAGGGTGTAGGCTGTGGCTAAATTATATATTCAACGCTCATAGGGGACACTCAAAGATAACCGCCGTTAATATTTTTTTTCTTCTATATAAATTTAAAGTATTAGTTTTATTTCGATTTTATTAATTGTTAAAACCAAAAGATGCTCATTTTGAATCGCATGTAATTTATGATAAATTCCTTCCATAAATATAGTTACTATATTTTTTCTTCTTCAAATGTCTTTATTGCGGTTGCTGTATATCTTAGACTTTTCAACAAAATAACCTTTATGCGCGCCAAATAGCGATACCTTGAACAGGAAATTTTAACATTAATATCATTCGTGACTATGAGGGATAAGGTGATTTTTCATGAAATAAGTCGTTTACGTAGCATATCTATTATACCCTCGTCGTGCAATTACACTGCAACTTTAATCATCCTAAATTGCATCGCTGTCATTATAGGAGAGAAACGCGCCAAACAGTAATTGCTTCTACGTTCATCCGATGGATTCTAAGAGCGACGTCTCATATATTGCATCGCATCCTCCAACCACATGGAATCAAACGAAGAATGTTTCGTTAACGGAATCCTAATAGTTTAATTTCACGCTTCTTACGCTCTTCTCTCATCATAATTTCTGTATTTTTTTTTTTTACTGACGCATAACAGTTTGCATTCTTCCGTCTTGTAAAAATTTAATTTTCCAATCATTCCATTTCATTATCTATTCAGATATGCTACTTAATTTCATCCATTTTGGCCAATCTGTATCTGCAGAGAGACGGGAAGGGAGTTGGTACTGGAGTTTACGATCTACGTGATTTCGAATACCCATTTTCAAGGTGATTAAGAAATTTAGCGAGTATTTTTTAGTGTTTCGATACAGCAATAGCTGTAATGCAAAGACGTCAGTGAAACTTAAGTTATCTGGCTGTTAATTCTTCAAGGTGAAAAACAATGTAGTCGAAATAAAACAGTAATAAACTATTTCATAGCCTAATTCATGATAAACACTACTATGAGCCACACATCTATGTGGACACTCGGACCTCTCTCTCTCTCTCTCTCTCTCTCTCTCTCTCTCTCTCTCTCTCTCTCTCTGTTCATTAAAACAATGATTTTCTCATCAAAACCAAAGGCAATAACCTACTGGACAAATCAGGATCTATAAGTGTCTATTAAACGAAAACGCAAATTTCCAACTAGATCTGTCTTTCCTTAATAATAACGCAATTGGAAAGGTGTATCGATAGCTTGGAGCAGTCCTATATTTTCAAGTTTTGTCAGTTAATACATGCTGTTTTGGTATGTTCTATTCCGTGTGCACATGTGAATTCTGTGTCGCGCGTAGGCACTCATTTTACATATACATACACACACACACACACACACACACACATAATATATATATATATATATATATATATATATATATGTATATATATATACTATAGGATATATATATATATATATATATATATATTAGAGATATATATAATATATATATATATGTGTGTGTGTGTGTGATGTGTGTGTGTGTAGATATATATATATAATATATATATTATATATATATGTGTGTGTGTGTGTGTGTGTGTGTCTGTGTCCTGTGTGTGTATATATATATTATAATATATATATATTATATATATATATATATATAAGTGACGTTCCTTACTATTAATTACTCGTCCTTGAATTATTATAGTTAAGGGCAATATTGTTTCACATCAATCTTGTGAAATTAAATTTTTGTCTAGTCAGGCATTTCAGGATTAGACCTAAGATTTCTTTCTTCACAGCACCTGTCGGTACACTAACCTTATTAGCAATGGCTAAAGCCAACAAATCAGACTTTTTGGCATACTGCAGAGTATGGAGGTTTTCCTTCGGGTTAGAAGTAAAGTGTTTAGCATCAAAAGACATTATTAATCCAAAACATTATGTTCACAAATTCAATAATTACGGTGCAATACTTAATAAGCAATAACTTATAACTAGTAAATTTTTTAGATCCTCCGAGATCATTAACTCACAATGTACTAAGGTATAGTTACCAATTTCACAATATACATATTAATGAGAATGGACTAATAATAACAATCATTCTTGAAGTACATGTGGCAAAACTCAATGTTCTATTAAGTATGAAAAAAGTTTCAATACCTAACAAAAGTGAATACCTGTGCAAGGTTATTACCTAACTACAAGTATGGATGAGACAATATGTGATACCTATGAAAAGGTATGTACCTGTAATTCCTAGATTTCCCTAGATTACAAGTAATGGGATTTCAATACACGTGACGTAATGTGTTAGCTTACAAGTGCCGATATGGGCGTAGAGACTCATCTTCAAAACTCTAATGAGAAGTTAGGAGAAAAACTAGGCTGGGTATATATACCGTGAAACCTAAATACACATTAGGTTCATTAACCTATAGCTCTCCAGTACAAACTCAACTTAACACTTACGTTATCAATGAAGCGTGGAGTCTGGTTTACTGCTTGCTTAAGTTTGGTTATCTTCTTCATTACTACTTGTTTGGAGTTCAGTGTTGTAAATAATATGTAAGTACTTTATACACTATATTTAATATCGTTTACATGCTGTGTTTTCTACACCCTGATTACAGTGTATTTGTTTGAAAAGTATATTACAATCTTATATTTAGTACCATCTAGAGTGTAATATGTGAAGTGCAATATGTAAAAATCACTGAATACATATTAGTTTATGTGCCGTTCTTGTATCAGTGATTGTGAACAAAGACATTTGCCGTTACATCTGGCATCAGGTTAATTAAGAAAAGGTAATTAAAAGTTTAAAAGTAAGGAACGTCACAATATATATATGTATATATATATATTTTTATATATGTGTGTATATATAGAATATATATATATATATATATATATATATATATATATATATATATATATATATGTATATATATATGTGTGTGTTGTGTGTGTGTGTGTGTGTAATACTACACACACACACACACATATATACTATGTATATATATATATATATATATACTATATATATATATATATATATATACATATATTGTATATATATACACATAACATACATATATATGTATGTATGTGTGTATGAATGTATGTATGGGTCAGTATGTGTACGTGTATTTGTACAGAGCTGTAGCGATCCTACCTGCAAGGTTAGCGCATGCGCTTTGTTCAAGTTTGCTGGGTCTCTGCGTGTCTCAACGTTGTAAGCCAATAAAAATATGATAATTATGTATATAATATATAATCGAGCGATGATAACCTTTTTCGAGTTACGACATTAAAATTTTATGAAAGTAATGTGAGAAGAAAAGCAGTTTCAAAATTCCCAATAAAGAATCTTAATTAGGTTAAAAACAGACGTTAATTAACGAGCAACAATTGTGCATCAAAACATGTTTTGCTGATTGTCTCATTAACCATTTAACATCGAAGCGCGGCTGACCCATGAAGCAGTAGCTCTTAATGACTACAAAAACTGTGCTAACCTAGTTTGCACAGAAGTATACAAATACGTATGATTTTATAAATATTTCGCTTTTGTTGGCTAATTTCCCTTTTAATCAAATTTGACGAGCTAAACGATGCAGAAACAAGGTTATTTCCTGTTTCCTAAAAAAGCAGGAGTACAGCATACAAAACTTTTAATTGACCGACACGACTGAATTCGAATAAAGGGAATATTCCTTTGAATAAAAAAGAAAAGTACAAGGTATCTATCTATAGACAAAAAGATCGATGGCTACGGGCTTTTCATTTCGACGTGTACCAAAACCATGTTTTTCATTAAATGTTTCACGACGAATTGTTGCATCAACAGATTTTTCCATTAATTCCCTGTTTCATATCTCTTTTCTTTCCGTAAACTTTCTAGTCAGATACATCGTGTATGTGTTTCCGACACGTTCGAGATTAAATTGAAAATGTCCGACCGCTTTTGCATTTCCCTATTTTTCCCCGTCCAAACATTCATGGCGAAAACAATGTTTTTACCCATCAACAATGTACACGAATCAAGTGGACAGACGATGGATGTAGAGTGAGGTGAAAGGAACAAAATAAAAAATTCTTTAAAAAAAAGTGCGTTTCCAGCACGAAGGTAAAACACAGTAACGATAAATGTTTGATTAAATAAAATTCGAACAACAATTTTCAATCTTGTTAAGCGAAAATTACGGAAAAAACTCATTACTTTCGAACCAAAATTGCTATTAACTTCATTCATTAGGTAAACCAGTGTGAGCTACGTTTGTCTTACACTTTCACGCACTACAAAATATATATATATACATATATATATAAGATATATATATATATATATATTATATATGTATATATATAGGTATATATCTATTATATATATATATATATATATATATATATCTATATATATATATAATATATATATATAATTATATATCATATATATACATATATATATATATACATATATATATTCTATATATCATATATATATATCTATACATATATATATATCTATATATATATATATACACATAATATATATACCTTATATATATATATATAATATATATATATATATATATATTATAATACATAATATATATATATATCAACAAAAAAAAAAACAACGATGAATGTCACTTCATCATTTGATTCATTAGATAATTATAGTCAAAAGAAACTACAAAACAACAAAGCTGTATAGCAGTAAATTAAGTAAACCGACTTTGTATTCCTTAGGAACTATTGCATTATGGTTCAATTATGCGGCTAATTGTTATTAGCTAACGATAAATTTCAGCAAAACATATTTTCGTGAACAATTAGTGCTTTTCATTTAACGTCTGTTTATGAGCCAATTAATATAATTATGGAGTTGCGAGAATAATTATTCCCTCGACATTCTATTTCCTAAAATGAAGGACCAACTCTAGGCAGCCCATTATTGCAAGATTATATCATGATGCGTCACTACAATAAATTTTCATTGGTTTTCGGCGAATTCCGTCCAAGAATCCTTGTGTTATGGGTGGAAGCCTCTAAACAGAATGTCGAGTTTCTTTGCAGAATATTACAAATAATACGATATAATTTCTATTTAATTATAAATATGTGTATATATATATATATATATATATATATATATATATATATATATATATATATATATAGTAATGATTCCTCAGAAAGAAAACAAGACTGATTGCAATACTGAATAATATAAAGAGAGAGAGAGAGAGAGAGAGAGAGAGAGAGAGAGAGAGAGAGAGAGAGAGAGAGAGAGAGAGAGAGATACTTGTAACGGAATCTTTTGATAAATAATACAACAGAAAAACTGAGGGACATAGCTTCTTCCTTTTCTTTATGATAATCTAAATGTCCTTCCAATTACTCCAGGTTTTTCTTCAGAAAAGTACTGAAACAATGCTCGTGTATCTCCATTACGAAGGATGCAGCACTGTTCTGTATTTTTCCGTTTCGTGACTAACCGGAAAGGTTTAGTTTCGTAAATACATCAAATCATAAATACTAAGTAAAAGTAATTCTTTTCACGAATATCCCATTAAAAGGAAAGAAAATACTGACATTATTCTTAAATAATATATGTGAAAACCACATAACTTTTGGACTTAGTAAAGTAGATTTGCGAAAATATTACAATTGGCTACAAATGATGGAATTTCTACTTTTGATGATAAATTATATAATCAATAGATGGAGTTGCTATGGAAATTCCCTTGGACCTGTATATGCAGATTGTTTCATGGGTTTATTGTGAAAAGATTTGGATGTCTGAATGCCTGTTGCTTTCAAACCCTTGTATTTTCGTAGGTACGTGGATGACACTTTCCTTGTGTTTAAGACACGTTCACACGTGGATTTATTTTTTTGAATATTTTAATTTCTCGTCATCCTAATATTACTTTTACTTGTGAGACAGAACAGGATAATATGTTGTCATTTTTAGATGTTCAAGTACACAGAAATAGAGGTAAATTTGAGACTTCCGTTTATAGGAAATGTACCTTTACTGGCTTGGGATCGAATTATCTTAGTTTTTCCACCAAAGTTGTTTAAAATTAATTCAATACGTACTATGATAAATAGAGCTTACAATGCCTGTTGTGATTTTAATTTATTCATCAAGACATGGTCTTCTCCAGAATTACTTTTCCGAAAATTCTTATCCCGTATTTGTCTTTTACAAAGTTCTGACAAATTTTCTAGGTGAGAAATTTTGTCCCAGACCGGTGTACAGTACTGCTAGTAAAGATGTAAAGTATATTAACTGGCCTTTCCTTGGTCATAGTAGCTACTTGGTACGATAAAAGTTACAAGAAATACTTAAGCACAGTTTTCCTCAAGTTAGTTTCAGATTTGTTTTTACTAACCCTTTTACTGTAGGATCACTTTTGAGGGAGAAGCCTGCTCTTTATGTGGACCTTAATTCGAGTGTCGTTTACTTGTTTACCTGTTCGCAGTGTGGTCTGCGATACGTGGGATCCAGTTCCCGCTGGGTTAGACACAGAATTTTGGAACACAGAGGTTCTTCCGTTAGAACTAGGTTTCCTCTTTCTAAACCACCTTTTTTCTGCCATAAAGGGAACACAGTTTAGCACAGGAGCATCCTTTCACTCACCTAGATTTTAGAGTACTGTCTTTTGCTCAAATAGACTGGACCTTTTAATTTCAGAGTCGCTGTTTTATTAAGAAAAATGAAACCGGAATTGAACAACAAAAACTCGTCCGGTATCAACTAGCTATCATATAGTTTCATAGTAGGTACACAAAGTGGGTCGTTAGCCATTTTATTTTGAGTGTAGTTTGTTTACCTTTCATATTATTTTCATTTTTATTTCTGTTTTTGTATGTTTTGCGTTTTGTTTTGGTTTTTTCGTAATTTTTAGTTTGTATGTGATGTTCGTTTTAACTATATGTTTTTACTAAAGCTTTTAATAAGACAATTCATTTTAATGTAATTTTTAGTGATTTCTTTCATCCTTGTCATTTTTCCAGGCCTGAAGATGAGGTTTTAAGCCTAAGAATGTTCTTCCTGGCTTGGCACTGTTGATATATATATATATATATATATATATATATATATATATATCATATATATATATATATTTTCTATATATATATATAATATCTACATACATACTACATATATATGTATGTATGTGTGTATGTATGTATGATGGGTCCGTATGTACGTGTATTTGTACAGAGCTGTAGCGATCCTACCTGCAAGGTTAGCGCATGCGCTTTGTTCAAGTTTGCTGGGTCTCTGCGTGTCTCAACGTTGTAAGCCAATAAAAATATGATAATTATGTATATAATATATAATCGAGCGATGATAACCTTTTTAGAGTTACGATATTAAAATTTTATGAAAGCAATGTGAGAAGAAAAGCAGTTTCAAAATTCCAAATAAAGAATCTTATTAGGTTAAAAACAGACGTTAATTAACGAGTACCAATTGTGCATCAAAACATGTTTTGCTGATTGTCTCATTAACCATTTAACATCGAAGCGCGGCTGAACCATGAAGCAGTAGCTCTTAATGACTACAAAAACTGTGCTAACCTAGTTTGCACAGAAGTATACAAATACGTATGATTTTATAAATATTTCGCTTTTGTTGGCTAATTTCCCTTTTAATCAAATTTGACGAGCTAAACGATGCAGAAACAAGGTTATCTCCTGTTTCCTAAAAAAGCAGGAGTACAGCATACAAATCTTTTAATGACCAGAACGACTGAATTCGAATAAAGGGAATATTCCTTTGAATAAAAAAGAAAAGTACAAGGTATCTATCTATAGACAAAATGATCGATGGCTACGGCTTTTCATTTCGACGTGTACCAAAAACCATGTTTTTCATTAAATGTTTCACGACGAATTTGTTGGGGGATCAATAGATTTTTTTCCATTAATTCCCTGTTTCATATCTCTTTTCTATCCGTAAACTTTCTAGTCAGATACATCGTGTATGTGTTTCCGACACGTTCGAGATTAAATTGAAAATGTCCTACCGCTTTTGCATTTCCCTCTTTTTCCCGTCCAAACATTCATGGCGAAAACAATGTTTTTACCCAATCAACAATGTACACGAATCAAGTGGACAGACGATGGATGTAGAGTGAGGTGAAAGGAACCAAAATAAAAAAATAAAAAGTTCGTTCCAGCACGAAGGTAAAACACAGTAACGATAAATGTTTGATTAAATAAAATTCGAACAACAATTTTCAATCTTGTTAAACGAAAATTACGGAAAAAACTCATTACTTTCGAACCAAAATTGCTATTAACTTCATTCATTAGGTAAACCAGTGTGAGCTACGTTTGTCTTACACTTTCACGCACACAAATACAAATATAAATAAATCTAAAATACTATATGTTATATATAATATATATACATTATATTATATTATATTATATTGTATTATATATTTTTACAATATATATATATATATATATATATATATATATATAATAATAGATATATATATAACCATACATATTATTATAATATCAACCAACGATGAAATGTTCACTTCAATCATGTTGATTCATTAGATAATTATAGTCAAAAAGAAACTTACCAAAACAACAAAGCTGTATAGCAGTAAATTAAGTAAACAGACTTTGTATTCCTTAGGACTATTGCATTATGGTTCAATTATGCGGCTAATTGTTATTAGCTAACGATAAATTTCAGCAAAAATATTTTCGTGAAATTAGTGCTTTTTTATTTAACGTCTTGTTTTGAGCCATTAACATAATTTATGGGGTTTCGAGAATAATTATTCCGCTTGACATTCATTTCCTAAAATTCAGAGGAGTCAGGAGCGGGCCACGACAAGAAGTTGAAGGATGGCGTGTGTCGGGAGGCGAAGTCCGGGCCGGGAGGGAGAGGGGGGCCGTGGGGGTTGTATGGGGAGGTGGAGGAGGCTTCACGTTAAGACAGAATGTTGGGTTTTTGCTCCGGGGGGAGGGAATGCAGAATAGGGGGGTAGGTTGGCGGCGCGGGAGGAGGAATGACGGATAGGGGGGGGGTAATTTTCTATTTTAATTAGAAATATATATAATATAGATGATATATATATATATATATTATATAGTAGATAGATATAATATATATATATTATAGTATAGATATATATATATATATATATATATATATATATATATATATATAATAGTGCGTGTGTGTGTGTAGTAGCGAAAAGAGGGTGCACGAGAAAAGGGGGAAAAAGCCTGCGACCCCACCCCCCTACTTTCCCTCCTACTTTCCATTAGTTTAGGTTTTAAGGAGAACACGTCTAGTAAGGATTCCTCAGAAAGAAGACAAGACTGATTGCAATACTGAATAATAGAGAGAGAGAGAGTAGAGAGAGGGAGGAGAGAGAGAGAGAGAGAGAGAGAGAGAGAGAGAGAGAGAGAGAGAGAGAGAGCATACTTGTAACGGAATCTTTTGAAAAAATAATACAACAGAAAAAACTGAAACACAGTTTCTTCCTTTTCTTATGATAATCTAAATGTCCTTCCTTCGTGTATCTCTATTACAGAAGGATGCAGCACTGTTCTGTACTTCTCCGTATCGTGACTAACCTTTTTTAATTCTTTGAATAGAACAAAAAACGGATCGGAAAGGTTTAGTTTCGTAAATATATCAAATCATAAATACTAAATAAAAGTATCTTTTTCTTAAAGATTGTCTCATGTGGTTGCTTCTAGGAGGAATACCCTACACTGCCAAAAGGCTGGATTTCATGACTGGTACTCATACATTTCCGTAAACCCTCACCATGAATGAGATATTTCGTTTGTAATAATAGTTGAAAGGAATTGATATAAAAATGAGGTTTTTATGGTTTCCAAACTTTAGTATCTTGATGCTGAAAGAGAATATTAGTAAAATGACTTATTTTCTTATTTCATCATGTCTCTCTCTCTCTCTCTCTCTCTCTCTCTCTCTCTCTCTCTCTCTCTCTGTCTTTTTCCTGACATTATTCCACAGCATCCTCTAAATCTCCCATATCTTTTTCTTCTTTATCCTTCCCCCTTCCTTCCCCCTTCCTCTCTCCTCCTCCTCCTCCTCAGAATCTTTTCCACACATTTTCCTCATCTCTCGATTTCCCCCTTTCCCTGTTCTGCGTTTATAGATTCTTATCCTCATCATTAGTTTTCTATTTAGGCGTTAGTTCACTGTGAAAGAGAGTCTCTCTCTCTCTCTCTCTCTCTCTCTCTCTCTCTGTGATATTCATTCTTCCTATAAAACGATGCATAGGGCATACTTGTCTTTTATAACATTGATCGGTTCCGCTCATACAAGACCAATTGATTTTTTAAAGATGAAACTGAATATTAAGATTCAAAGCGTTTAATATTCGTAACAGTTTCTTGTTGTGATACAGAGGGGGAGTTGAGGGGGTGGGGGGTAGTTAGACTTAGATAGATGTTTTAATATCTACGCGTAATACTTGTTTATAATAAGATTAGAGCTAAATACAATTATTGTTTCAGATTTTTTACAACTATACGTCTTTTCTCACCATAAACTTTTACTTCCAGTAGATTGTATGTTTTTTTTTTCTACATCCGTGTTAGAATTGAAAAATTCAGATTGTTTTTCTACATGCGTTTCTGGCAGGTCTAGATTTCCTTTGTAAAAATATTGAATGTTTTCCCCATGAATAAAGAAAGATACACAAGGGAACGGGCGAGGTACAGCCAGCAACAAAACCGGCGGTGCACCCCACCCCCCCCCCCCCCCCGGCCCCCGCAAAGCCTGGCTAGGAGAGATCAAGCCCCTCTTGCCCTGAAAGGTGGCCGTCCTTCAAACAACCAGTACATAGTTAGAATGGTCCAAATGAGAGGAGGGAAATTACGGTAATCAGGCAAAGGAATGCAATGATGAATGAAATATATATGGACAAAGAGAGAGAGAAGAGAGAGAGAGAGAGAGAGAGAGAGAGAGCTTTTATTCTTTTTTAGTTAATAATCTGATGGCTATATTTGAGACCTTGTGCTTTAAGAAATATGTTATCGTCCATATTTTGGAAAATGATTATTATGAAATCTTAGCACATCGTATTGTTTTAAATGGTTATCATATTGTCTATATAAAAAGCCTTAAATATAGTTGGAATTGACTATTCAAATTAATATTATTCAGACAGAATATATCCTATAAGCAGCTGTATTCTCTCCCCCTCTCTCTCTCTCTCTCTCTCTCTCTTCATCTGTCGTTCTGTCCTCCGTCTTATATCACCTGGATCCACTATTTGCATAATGGTAAACGTCTGATATGTTATCTGGATGTGGCCAAAAATCACAAAACTGTAAATGGCTACTCTACCAACTTGTGCTTGGATGCAACTATTTTTGCTCTATATTAACTGGAACATAATGACCTACATTACCAATAATATACGAAACTATTCACAAAGATGTTACACACCAGGTTTTGTAGCCGTGGGTTGTATGAGTCATGAAAGCATAAATTTTATCCCAACGCGAAACACCTTTTTCAACCTTTTTCGGTCTCATCCATAGTCCTTTCCTATACCTCAACAAGAAGAAGAACAGAGTAGCCTCTAAGGCTTACTGCCTGAGTAAGCGAAAATTCAGCTGTTTATTCCACGAGAGTTGTGTTTCCACTATGAGAATCGCCAATTCTCTCGTTATTTCTTTCTCCCTCACCAAAGCTCGAATGCTGAGGGTACTGTAAATACGTCCGAGATCATAATGGAATAAATGATAGCCCCTGCCTTCCTCCCCCTTCCTCCCCTGCTCGCCCGCCAAGCCCGGCCATATCCCCCATCATTTTCCGCCATACCATAAACTTATCAGGAATGTCAGACACTCCACTAACTCTTCGCAGGCTTCTGGTGAGACCACGTTACCCTTGAGAGAAGGAACGTAGTTCATTCCTAATTCTTTCCTAGAAATTCCTTCTATTTTTCTATATGTGTATAGGAGGAAGTCGAGGGGGTATTTATATTAGTATTACAAGATAAATATATAGCATAATTATACAATATTATAAGATAAATATATTTTGGCAAGTTCCTCTGATCCCACACCGACATTATATTCTATTCGGGTTATATCCTATATCTTGTTTCGTTCAAATCTATTGAAAATATCAGTGGTAGGCGAATTTTGTTTCATGTGAATACAATTTTCTTCAATTTCTACAAACTTCTTACTTTGCACCAGAGGCAGATGGCTGATGCTATGATTCAAAGAATCTTGCAAGTAGATGCAGATTGTTCTGAACTTTAAGTTAGTAATAATTATAATATGAACGTGATAAACCTCACCTACTGAATGAACTGAGATAATCTTCGAAGAGAGCGTAATTCTGAACACAATCTCTCCTTTCTTATTCAGCGTTGGCATCGAAAGTAACACATTTATTATTAACACTACGCCATTCTGGTTCAAGTATAAATTAAGTAATGAACACATATAAGGCCAATAACGGATAATTTTAATATACTGAAATATATTGGAATCGGCCTTAATTAAAGAGAGGCAGGTAATGAACATCTCAAAAGGAGCATGGGATTCAGATGAGATCGACAGGATTTTCATTCAACCAACGCTTAAGAAGATTAAAGGAAGATTATCAGCGGGAGTGACCTAAATTGGCATACCTGTGGATGGATCTCTTGGTATAAATACCACCATTTCTGTAAACTTTTCTCATTCATCTACCTGAAGAGGGAGACAGCAGTCTCTGAAATATAGTATTTTTCGCTCTATATTTTGGTGTTTTTATGGGCTCCTTTTATCAGATGGAATTCTGTTGTAACAAAACATTTTTACCAGTTATTAGATATTGAAATAAATTTGGACCGGCCGATATGACATTGCTGTACTGGAGAATGATTAATATGCTTGGCGCTGATTAGCTGGCGACTCAAATCCGTAATCTGATGTATGATTGTGAGGGATAAGTTGTTGCAACGTTCTCAAGTGCCTCAGTGTGTTTAAGGGATATACCTTACGATTCTAGTGTCATCATCTGAGCTTATGTCACAGAAACAACTTCCAAAGAAGCTGGGGGAATGGTTGGGTATCATCAATATCGATCGCACCTCTAAGACAGAAGGCAGTGCATGTCAGGAAAGCGCTTATCTCTCTGGTTTCTATGGAAGTAAGTAAGTGTAGAATTTAGGCCAAAGACCTAGCGCTGGGACCTATGAAATCATTCAGCGCAGAAAAAGTAATGGTGAGTCGAAAGGTTTGTAAGCTGTGGTAGAGGGAAAGACATCAAATGAAATATATATTTCATTCCTTGAGGTTTCTATGATGTCAAATGACTTCATCCACTGGAAGTAAATGGAAAATAACCCTAGATATTTTGACGGCCTTTTGCACAGGAATGATGTATTATAGAGGGTGTTGGCTGTGGCTAAACTATATATTCAACGCTCATAGGGGCCACTCAAAGATGACCGTCGTTAATATTTTTTTCTTCTATATAAATTTAAAGTATTAGTTTTATTTCGATTTTATTAATTGTTAAAACCAAAATATGCTCATTTTGAATCGCATGTAATTTATGATAAATCCCTTCCATAAATATAGTTACTATGTTTTTGCTTCTTCCAAATGTCTTTATTGCGGTTGCTGTATACCTCAGACTTTTCAACAAAATAACCTTTATGCGCGCCAAATATCGATACCTTGAACAGGAAATTTTAACATTAATATCATTAGTGACAATGAGGAATAATGTGATTTTTCATGAAATAAGTCGTTTACGTAGCATATCTATTATACCCACGTCGTGCAATTCCACTGCAACTTTAATCATCCTAAATTGCATCGCTGTCATTATAGGAGAGAAACGCGCCAAACAGTAATTGCTTCTACGTTCATCCGATGGATTCTAAGAGCGACGTCTCATATATTGCATCGCATCATCCAACCACATGGAATCAAACGAAGAATGTTTCGTTAACTGAATCCTAATAGTTTAATTTTACGCTTCTTACGCTCTTCTCTCATATCATAATTTTTTTTTTTTTTTTTTTTTTTTTTTTTTACATACTGACGCATAACAGTTTGAATTCTTCCGTCTTGTAAAAATTAATTTTCCAGTCATTGCATTTCATTATTTATTCAGATATGCTACTTAATTTCATCCATTTTGGCCAATCTGTATCTGCAGAGAGACGGGAAGGGAGTTGGTACTGGAGTTTACGATCTACGTGATTTCGAATACCCATTTTCAAGGTGATTAAGAAATTTAGCGAGTATTTTTTAGCGTTTCGATACAGCAATGCCTGTAATGCAAAGACGTCAGTGAAACTTAAGTTACTGGCTGTTAATTCTACAAGGTGAAAAACAATGTAGTCGCGATAAAACAGTAATAAACTATTTCATAGCCTAATTCATGATAAACACAATTATGAGCCACACATCTATGCGGACACTCGGGCACCTTTCTCTCTCTCTCTCTCTCTCTCTCTCTCTCTCTCTCTCTCTCTCTCTCTCTCTCTCTCTCTCTCTCTCTCTCTCTCTCTCTGTCTATCGTTGTTCATTAAAACAATTATTTTCTCATCAAAACCAAAGGCAATAACCTACTGGACAAATCAGGATCTATAAGTGTCTATTAAACGAAAACGCTTTTCAACTAGATCTGTCTTTCCTTAATAATAACGCAATTGCAAAGGTGCATCGATAGCTTGGAGCAGTCCTATATTTTCTAGTTTTGTCAGTTAATACATACTGTTTTGGTATGTTCTATTCCGTGTGAATTCTGTCTCGCGCATAAGCACTAATTTTACATATATATACATACATACATACACAACACACACAAAAAAAACAAAACACACACACACACACACACACACACACACACACATATATATATATATATATTATATATATATATATATATATATATATATATATATATATAAAATGTGACGTTCCTTACTTTTAATTACTCTTCCTTAATTATTATAGTTAAGGGCCAATATTGTTTCACATCATCTTGTGAAATTATATTTTGTCTATCAGGCATTTCAGGATTAGACCTAAGATTTCTTTTTTCACAGCACCTGTCGGTACACTAGACTTATTAGCAATGGCTAAAGCCAACAAATCAGACTTTTTGGCATACTGCAGAGTATGAAGGTTTTCCTTCGGGTTAGGAGTAAAGTGTTTAGCATCAAAAGACATTATTAATCCAAAACATTATGTTCACAATTTGAATAATTACGGTGCAATACTTAATAAGCAATAACTTATAACTAGTAAATTTTTTAGATCCTCCGAGATCATTAACTCACAATGTACTAAAGTATAGTTACCAATTTCACAATATACATATTAATGAGAATGGACTAATAATAACAATCATTCTTGCAGTACATGTGGCAAAACTCAATGTTCTATTAAGTATGAAAAAAGTTTCAATACCTAACAAAAGTAATACCTGTGCAAGGTTATTACCTAACTACAAGTATGGAATGAGACAATATGTGATACCTATGAAAAGGTATGTACCTGTAATTCCTAGACTTCCCTAGATTACAAGTAATGGGATTTCAATACACGTGACGTAATGTGTTAACTTATGAAAGGGTTTGTACTTTAATTCCTAGAGCTTCCCTAGATTACAAGTAATGGAATTTCAATACACGTGACGCAATATGTTAGCTTACAAGTGCCGAATATGGCGTAGAGATTCATTCAAAACTCTAATGAGAAGTTAGGAGAAAAACTAGGCTGGGTATATATACCGTAAAACCTAATTACACAATTGGTTCATTAATCTCTAGTTCTCCAGTACATACTCAACCTAACACTTACGTTATCAATGCATGCTTAAGTTTGGTAATCTTCTTCATTACTACTTGTTTGGAGTTCAGTGTTGTAAATAATATGTAAGTACTTTATACGCTATATTTAATATCGTTGAAGTGCTGTGTTTTCTACACCCTGGTTAAAGTGTATTTGTTTGAAAAGTATATTACAATCTTATTTTTAGTACCATCTAGAGTGTAATATGTGAAGTGTAATATGTGAAAATCACTGAATACATTTTCTTTTATGTGCCGTTGTTGTATCAGTGATTGTGAACAAAGACATTTGTCGTTACATCTGGCCTCAGGTTAATTAAGAAAAGGTAATTAAAAGTTTAAAAGTAAGGAACGTCACAATATATATATGTATATATATATATATATATATATATATATATATATATATATATATATATATATATATATATATATATGTATAGACACACACATATATATGTGTATATATATGTATATATATGCACATATACATACATATATATGTATGTATGGGTCCGCATGAGTACGTGTATTTGTACAGAGCTGTAGCGATCCTACCTGCAAGGTTAGCGCATGCGCTTTGTTCAAGTTTGCTGGGTCTCTGCGTGTCTCAACGTTTCAGTAAACAATAAAAATATGATAATTATGTATATAATATATAATCGAGCGATGATAACCTTTTTCGAGTTACGACATTAAAATTTTATGAAAGTAATGTGAGAAGAAAAGCAGTTTCAAAATTCCCAATAAAGAATCTTAATTAGGTTAAAAACAGACGTTAATTAACGAGCAACAATTGTGCATCAAAACATGTTTTGCTGATTGTCTCATTAACCATTTAACATCGAAGCACGGCTGACCCATGAAGCAGTAGCTCTTAATGACTACAAAAACTGTGCTAACCTAGTTTGCACAGAAGTATACAAATACGTATGATTTTATAAATATTTCGCTTTTGTTGGCTAATTTCCCTTTTAATCAAATTTGACGAGCTAAATGATGCAGAAACAAGGTTATTTCCTGTTTCCTAAAAAAGCAGGAGTACAGCATACAAAACTTTTAATGACCAGAACGACTGAATTCGAATAAAGGGAATATTCCTTTGAATAAAAAAGAAAAGTACAAGGTATCTATCTATAGACAGAAATATCGATGGCTACGGGCTTTTCATTTCGACGTGTACCAAAACCATGTTTTTCATTAAATGTTTCACGACGAATTGTTGCATCAACAGATTTTTCCATTAATTCCCTGTTTCATATCTCTTTTCTATCCGTAAACTTTCTAGTCAGATACATCGTGTATGTGTTTCCGACACGTTCGAGATTAAATTGAAAATGTCCGACCGCTTTTGCATTTCCCTCTTTTTCCCGTCCAAACATTCATGGCGAAAACAATGTTTTTACCCAATCAACAATGTACACGAATCAAGTGGACAGACGATGGATGTAGAGTGAGGTGAAAGGAATAAAAATAAAAATTTTAAAAGTTCGTTCCAGCACTAAGGTAAAAACACAGTAACGATAATTGTTTGATTAAATAAAATTCGACCAACAATTTTCAATCTTGTTAAGCGGAAATTATAGAAAAACTCATTACTTTCGAGCCAAAATTGCTATTAACTTCATTCATTAGGTAAACCAGTGTGAGCTACGTTTTTCTTACACTTTCACGCACGCACGTACACAATACAAATATATATATATATATATATATATATATATATATATATATCTATATATATATATATATATATATATATATATATATATATATATATATATATATATATATATATATATATTATATATATATATATATATATATATATATATATATATATATATATATATATATCAAACAACGATGAATGTCACTTCATCATTTGATTCATTAGATAATTATAGTCAAAAGAAACTACAAAATAACAAAGCTGTATAGCAGCAAATTAAGTAAACAGACTTTGTATTCATTAGGAACTATTGCATTATGGTTCAATTATGCTGCTAATTGTTATTAGCTAACGATAAATTTCAGCAAAACATATTTTCGTGAACAATTAGTGCTTTTCATTTAACGTCTGTTTATGAGCCAATTAACATAATTTATGGGAGTTTCGAGAATAATTATTCTCTCGACATTCTATTTCCTAAAATGAAGGACCAACTCTAGGCAGCTCATTATTGCACGATTATATCATGATGCGTCACTACAATAAATTTTCATTGGTTTTCGGCGAATTCCGTCCAGGAATCCTTGTGTTATGGGTGGAAGCCTCTAAACAGAATGTCGAGTTTCTCTGCAGAATATTACAAAAAATACGATATAATTTCTATTTATTATATATATATATATATATATATATATATATATATATATATATATATATATATATATATGCGTGTGTGTGTGTACGTGCACTTGCGACCCGCCCCCCCTCTCCCCGCCTACTTTCCATTAGTTTAGGTTTTAAGGAGAACACGTCTAGTAAGGATTCCTCAGAAAGAAAACAAGACTGATTGCAATACTGAATAATAAGAGAGAGAGAGAGAGAGAGAGAGAGAGAGAGAGAGAGAGAGGAGAGAGATACTTGTAACGGAATCTTTTGAAAAATAATGCAACAGAAAAAAAACTGAAACATAGTTTCTTCCTTTCCTTATGATAATCTAAATGTCCTTCCTATGACTCCAGGTTTTCTTCAGAAAAGTACTGAAACAATGCTCGTGTATCTCTATTACAGAAGGATGCAGCACTGTTCTGTATTTTTCCGTATCGTGACTAACCTTTTTTGATTCTTTGAATAGAAATAAAAACGGCATCGGAAAGGTTTAGTTTACATCAAATCATAAATACTAAGTAATATATTTTTTTCTTATAGATGGTCTTATGTGGTGCTCTAGGAGGAATACCCTACACTGCCAAAAGGCTGGATTTCATGACTGGTACTCATACATTTCCGTAAACCCTCACCATGAATGAGATATTTCGTTTGTAATAATAGTTGAAAGGAATTGATATAAAAATGAGGTTTTTATGGTTTCCAAACTTTAGTATCTTGATGCTGAAAGAGAATATTAGTAAAATGACTTATTTTCTTATTTCATCATGTTTCTCTCTCTCTCTCTCTCTCTCTCTCTCTCTCTCTCTCTCTCTCTCTCTCTCTGTCTTTTTCCTGACATTATTCCCACAGCATCCTCCTAAAATCTCCCATATCTTTTTCTTCTTTATCCTTCCCCCTTCTCTCCTCCTCCTCCTCCTCCTCCTCCTCAGAATCTTTTCCACACATTTTCCTCATCTCTCGATTTCCCCCTCTCCCTGTTCTGCGTTTATAGATTCTTATCCTCATCATTAGTTTTCTATTTAGGCGTTAGTTCACTGTGAAAGAGAGTCTCTCTCTCTCTCTCTCTCTCTCGCTCTCTCTCTCTCTCTCTCTCTGTGATATTCATTCTTCCTATAAAACGATGCATAGGGCATACTTGTCTTTTATAACATTGATCGGTTCCGCTCATACAAGACCAATTGATTTTTAAAAGATGAAACTGAATATTAAGATTCAAAGCGTTTAATATTCGTAACAGTTTCTTGTGATACAGAGGGGGAGGGAGTTGTGGGGGTTGGGGGGTAGTTAGACATAGATAGATGTTTAAATATTTACGCGCAATACTTGTTTTTAATAAGATTAGAGCTAAATACAATTATTGTTTCAGATTTTTTACAATTATACATCTTTTTTCACCATATCACTTTTACTTCCAGTAGATTGTCTGTTTTTTTTTTTCTACATCCGTGTTCGAATTGAAAAATTCAGATTGTTTTTCTACATACGTTTCTCGCAGTCTAGATTTCCTTTGTAAAAATATTGAATTTTTTCCTCATGAATAAAGAAAGAGACACAAGGGAACGGGCGAGGTACAGCCAGCAACAAAACCGGCGGTGCATCCCCCCCTCACCCCCCCCAACCCCCGCCAGGCCTGGCTGGGAGAGATCAAGCCCCTCTTGCCCTGAAAGGTAGCCTTCCTTCAAACAACCAGTACATAGTTAGAATGGTCCAAATGAGAGGAGGGAAATTATGGTAATCAGGCAAAGGAATGCCATAATGAATGAAATATATATGGACAAAGAGAGAGAGAGAAACGAGAAGAGAAGAGAAGAGAAAAGAGAGAGAGAGTACGAGGAAAGGTAACAAAATATATATAGTTTATGGAGAGAGAGAGAGAGAGAGAGAGAGAGAGAGAGAGAGAGAGAGGAGACCTTTTATTCCTGTTTAGTTATTAATCTGATGGCTATATTTGAGACCTTCTGCTTTAAGAAATATGTTATCGTCCATATTTTGGAAAATTATCATGAAATCTTAGCACATCGTATTGTTTTAAATGGTTATCATATTGTCTATATAAAAAGCCTTAAATACAGTTGGAATTGACGATTCAAATTAATATTATTCAGACAGAAATATCATTCTTTCTCATTATCCTATAAGCAGCTGTATTCTCTCCCCCCCTCTCTCTCTCTCTTCATCTGTCGTTCTGTCCTCCGTCTTATATCACCTGGATCCACTATTTGCATAATGGTAAACGTCTGATATGTTATTTGGATGTGGCCAACGATCACAAAACTATAAATGGCTACTCTACCAACTTGTGCTTGGCTGCATCTATTTTTGCTCGACATTGATTGGACCATAATGACCTACATTACCAATAGTATACAAAACTATTCACAAAGATGTTACACACCAGGTTTTGTAGCCGTGTGTTGTATGAGTCATGAAAGCATCAATTTTGCAAGGGTATTATTTTATTAATTAATCTATGCTAGGAACACATTACTGGATATGATAATCAAGTATTACAGGATTTGTATTTATGGCATAACTTAGTTGAGTTACCAGTATTTGAGTGTGATGGGCCACTTGGCTCCGCCCCTTGCAGTCATCTATGCTACTTATAGAGAGTATTTTCCATTATTCCAAATCCATCAGGAGTTCGCTCTTAACGTATACTTAAATAAAAGAGGAAAAGAAGCCGGGGTTTGCAACATCACCTTAATTTATATACAAGTATTAAGCTACAATTGTCCTTTAATTTTTAATTAGCTCCTCCTCGGGATTAATATATTTTCATATATGTTAACCGAAGGGGAATTTTTTAGTTGTTAATAATTTCGTCCTCTCGTGGGTTCGAACCAGCTGCCAGCGGATAGAGGAGAAAGTAGGACTTCAGTGATGTTATTGACTCGGCAAAGATAACGTCACTGAAGTCCTGATTTCTCCCCTGTCTGCTGGGCGCTGGTTCGAACCCACGAGAGGACGAAATTATTATCAACTAAAAATTCCCCATCGGTTAACATATATGAAAATATATTAATTCCGAGGTAGAGCGAGTTACATATTCAAGAACATTTGTTAGTTAATGCATATATATATATATATATATATATATATATATATATATATATATATATATATATATATATATATATATATATATATATATATATTCTAATATTGTTACCGATGACCAATCTTGGAATTCCCGGAACTAATCTCCAGACGACCTGAAGTGGAAGCTGTTAAAATTCTGAAGACTCAAATTTCATTTTAATGAGGGGTCTCTACAAGGTAACAAATCTAGTTTTGTTTTAGAAAATTTTAGTCCTCAAACATTTTCCTTTTTATATATATATATAGACCCTTGTTATAAGTTATAAAAGCAAATCCCAGTGACAGATTTCGTGAAGATAACTATGAAGATTTGTAATATAATTTCATTTTTTGTTATTAAACAATGGATATTCCTGTCTAGGGCATTGTTATCCATTCAAATAAACTGGAACCCAAAACTACTAAGAAAACGGAACGACCTTTTGGATGAATTGTTGTTTGGAAGCCACCCAAAATATGGTGAGGAGAAAGAACACTTGTTCGCTCATCATGCATAAGCTTGCTTACGCAAAAGGTGGTAAGATCAAGTCTGTTATAAAGGACGTTAGAAATTGCTGGTGTCAGTTTACATCCACTTCCACGGAGAGCGGCAACGAGGACGTAGATTTACCTGATGCAGAAGACAAAGATAAAGAGTGCGTGGACTCATTTCGTCAAGGTTTCACCTCTACTGAGACGTTGGTTTCAGTAACAAAGGCTCTGTCGTCAACTGCTATAGTTGTTGCACAAGACCATGACTTAGTTGAGCTGATTGAGAAAGAAGATAGTGAAAATAAAACGCCATCACTCGGTAAAAAATTTGCAGAGCATATTTTGAGTCAAGGATACTGGAAATCTGATTCCATTTCCCGGCTTCTCGAATCAGTGACACCTGAAGGAAAATGTTCTGGTTTGGATCCAAGTATTGGAGATTTTTGTGAGGAACCGCCGATGTGCGTGGCTGAACTTCCATCTGATAAAGGTCATTCATCGTATGAAAGAGTTACTGAACTGATGAAGAAGTGGAATCCAAAATACTGGGTGCTGAGAGTTAAGGCCTATAAGCTTCGGAGGGCATTACAGCGAAGATTGTTGGGACAAATAGAAAAAATAAATCCCAATACACAATTTTCAGAACTGAAGGACCACTTAGAATTTCACTTGCAGGACTTCAAGAGAGCAAGGAAAGAAGCTCTTGACTCTGTTGCACAAGAAATAAACGCCTGCTGGTGTCAAACACTATTGAGTCTACTGCAAGAATCAGAATATGAGAGAAAGAAACTTGAAAAAGAAGAAAACGAAGTCACAAATGATTATATCGTTGTATCGGCAGAATCGGTCCTTGATGAGGAAACAGAAACAATTTCAAACGAACTGTCTATAATATCCTCAGTGCAAGAGAATACAGTAGACACACTCAACAAAAAGGAAGAAGAGATTCGACGAGAGCAGGAGGCTCTCAGGAAAGAACGAGAGATCTTTAATCAGGAAAAAGAAGACTTCAAAGAAAAGTCAAGGAATTTGAAAAGGCAAAAGAGGCCTATAATGAAGAGCTTATTAAGGCCGCCATTGAAAAAGAGGAACTTTATTGCGGCGCTAAATAAATTCCTAAGAATACATGGAATATATTTCCACTATCAATAACCAAACCAAAATTCTGATCTTCACTGACTAGGCAATCCAACACTATGCATCTTCACTGGTCCCTCGCAGATCAAAATTATATCATCAGCATAATCTAAGTCAAGATGTTTCCCATTTTCTTCCCAGAGTATGCCAGCATCCTTTTCTCTTATAACGCTTCTAATTGCGCAATCTACGACCAATAGAAAACAACAGCGAAGACAGAATGCCACCCTGAATCACACCTGACAACTTCTTCAAATGGATCACTCAATCACCCATCAACCATCCCTTTGCAAGATGTGCTCTCATGCATGTTCATAATAACCCTCACAAATTTTTCCGGTATTCCATAATAGCTCATGATTTTTCCTATAGTCTCGTAATACAATCAAAGGTCTATTCAAAAACAACAAAACAAAGAATTAACAGAGTTCTCATTCATTAGCTTGCTGCAATAAATGCCTAACTATGAAGACCTGATCACTGCAAGCCCACCCCTTTCTAAAACAGGCATGTTCGTCCATAATCAACAACGCTCTACTAAAAAAAATTTCAAGGCTACATGTGACAATGATTTCCCTCCAGTTAAATGATCACACACACACAAACGCACACACACACACACACACACCACACACACAAATGCACACACACACACACACACACACACACACACATATATATATATATATATATATATATATATATGAAAAGTTATATATATATAATATATATATATATATATATATATATATATATATATAAGTATGGAGACAGGAGCAATTACTCAGGGATAAACATACTGGAGTAGGGAGACGCGTTCTGTCTTTCATCCATTTATTAGCGCCGACGTTTCGTATCAGCTTGATACATTTTCCAGGCTGAAACGATTACACATCAATTGCGTATAAGTAAAAAGATACACACAATGTTTCCAACACCAAAATTAAAAAAACTTTTAATAAATTAAGAATAGAACAGAGTAAAAACAGAAACACAGAATAACAGTGAAAGGGCTAGGAGCGAATACAAACAAATTAATTAGAAAATAATAATAACAATAGAAAAATATATAATAATAATAATAAATAATAATAATAATAATAATAATAATAATAATACTAATAGAACGAGCAAGACACCTACCCACTGCAGTAGCGTAAGGAGAACTGACACGAAAAATTGTTATGGAAGGGAGTGTAAACAAAACAGGTAATTAGGCAATAAACAGTTGGGTGGAAGACGACTGGTGGTTAAGAGAAGGTACAGTTAGCTTAATCATTATTGAGCGGTCGATGGTTCGCGCCTGTCGATCGCCAATTCCTATTATCGTTAATAAATTCCCCCTCGGTTAAACATATATGAAAATATATTAATTCCGAGGGAGAGCGAATTAGATATTAAAAGGACATTTGTAGTTCGATATATATATAATTATATATATATATATATATATATATATATATATATATATATATATATATATATATATGTGTGTGTGTGTGTGTGTGTATAACTGAATCACGAAAGTTAGGAACGTGATAATCCATAATAAGATAAAATGCCACGAAGGAAAAATAACGAAGGAGTCTGCAAGATCTTTCGACTTTAAAAGCCTTTACTGAGCAGATACTGACATAAATACGAGAAAAGACAATACAAGAAGGTTCGTATAACTGACAGATAGGGATTATAAAGGGATTAGTACCTAGAATCCGACACACCTGGAAGATAAGAAACCTTCCCAAACACGCATAAACAATTGGGTGCAATTAAAGGTTTAAGACAATCATCTCAGATACAATCTCCAGACAATTAAAGGATTATAGGTGACAGCTATTCGGAACTTGGTAAACAAAACCATATTCACAAAACATGACAGACATACATTACAACAAAATTTAATAACTCTAAGGCAACTGATTTTTATCTAAGTCAGTAATTATATCTTTGAGGTCATTCTTAAACATGTTACAGATACAAGGGTCTAAATGAAAAAGGCCACGACTAATATTGAAATTACAATGAAAAGTAAGTTGTATTAAAGCAGATTCTAAAAGATTTCGTGATAAGACATCTCTTGACCATGCAATTACTGAACTATCAATCCAATTAATTCGGTGGTTGTTTTCACTTAAATGAATAAATATGGATTAGTCAAAACGCACAAAGAAAATAACCCTATGCGGCCTATTATCAGTACTGTTGGTTCAATTTCATATAAACTCTCGAAATATATCACTACGATCTTGTCCCCGTTACTTGGAACCATCTCCGATTCTCATATATATAATTCTCTAGATTTAGTTGATAAATTAAACAAAATTGCTCTTTGCCCTACTGATAGATTTGTTAGTTTTGAAGTATGTTCTCTTTTTACTAAAGTCCCTATAGACTCTATTTTAGAATATCTTAGCAATGAACTAACTCAGCATGAATTACCTCTACCTATAAGTCACATTATTTCACTCACGAGTTTGTGCATTTGTGATTGTAAGTTTATATTCAATGGTGAATTTTATCAACAAATTTTTGGCATGGCAATGGGAAATCCTTTATCACCATTACTCTCAAACCTGTATATGGAATTCTTTGAAAAACGCTACTTACCTAATATCATTCATATTCCTGTAAAGTGGTATCGTTACGTTGATGATTGTTTAGCTGTTCTTCCTGTCGGTATTGATGTAAATGATTTACTCTCTAAATTAAATAACCAGGTACCATCGATTAAGTTTACTCTAGAATTAGAAAAATACAATTGCCTCCCTTTCTTAGACGTTTTGATACATTGAGAACCATTTCAATGTAAACTCAGTATTTATAGGAAACCGACTAACAACTTAACTTATGTTCATTTCTTTTCAGGCCACCATCTTAATATAAAAATATCAATTTTTTCCTCTATGTTTTTACGAGCATTGCGAATTGTCAGTCCACAATATTTGGATCAAGAAATTGAATACATAAGAAAAATAGGGAAAGATTTATGCTATCCTTCACATATATTAGACATTTGTTATAATAAAGCCCACAAAAAGTTTTATACTGTAAATAACACACAGAAAGAAAATTCTAAGAACATTCTCAGTTTGCCTTATTTTAACGGATTTGAAACCATTAAATCATTGTTAAAAGCTTTTAATGTCAACCTTATTTTTTCCTATAATAACACACTAAAAAGAATGTTAATAAAAAATGGGCCCAGAGAAAGCAACAACATAATATATAAAATTCCATGTATGGATTGTCCCTCATTCTATCTCGGACAGTCCAGCAAAGGCTTAGAAGTAAGGCTAAGCCAGCATAAATACTCTGTAAAACTGGGCAAAAATCTAATGCATTATTTATTCATTTAAGTGAAAACAACCACCGAATTAATTGGATTGATAGTTCAGTAATTGCATGGTCAAGAGATGTCTTATCACGAAATCTTTTAGAATCTGCTTTAATACAACTTACTTTTCATTGTAATTTCAATGTTAGTCGTGGCTTTTTTCATTTAGACCCTTGTATCTGTAACATGTTTAAGAATGACCTCAAAGATATAATTACTGACTTAAATAAAAATCAGTGCCTTAGAGTTATTAAATTTTGTTGTAATGTATGTCTGTCATGTTTTGTGAATATAGTT
>NC_061090.1:11933608-11963608 GCF_015104395.2 Macrobrachium nipponense | reverse complement strand
CGCTTTCTGATCCTTCGTTGGATATGCCCACACGTATTTTGCTAAACAGGTCACTTAAAACTAAAATATGCTCCTTTCCCAGAGGTTGATCTTTCCACGGAACAAAAATCTATCGCCACAATTTCCATGGGTTGAGAAGTTTCCACATGAACAGGAATGGTATTTCTATATGGAATTTCATCTTTTGCCCTTCAACAAGTTTCACAATTTCTAATGAACTCCGTTTACAAATCCCCTCATGTTGGGCCAATAAACCCTAGAGTTTCAGTAATTTGTAAGTTCTATCAATACCCTGATGCCCTAATTTATCATGAGTTTCGACTAAACACTTACTTCTTAAAAGAACAGGAACGGCTAATCATAATCATATTACCTAACTGATCCATTTTTGAGGTCTTATAAAGAATATCATTTCTTATCACAAGACTTTCTTTATCCTTTTTCCACGTAAACTAACTCAGATTTAAATTAATGTTTTCTAACTCAATATTTTCTCCTTCTAGCCATTTCCTTACAATCTTTAAAACTTGACAGCTTTCTGTTTATTAACAACGTCCTCCCACCCCCTCTAAAATCTGATGTCTACTTATGGCACAGACAAAATTTGCGTCCTCTGAGGAGCTACCCATACTTCTTCGTCTTCACTCATGGCCATCTCCTCTCCTAAGGCTTGCGTGACATGAATCTGGCTTTAACATTTTGTTTTCCTGGTCTGAATTTAAGTTCAATGTCAAATACCGATAAATCTGCTACCCTTTTTATTTTTGTTTCTGTGTGATCAAGTTTTGCTGTGCTGAGATTGCTCAAAGGGGCATTGTCAGTATACGCTATGCACTTTGTGCCAATAAGATAATTTTTTAAAATTTTTCAGTAACAGCCCATTTCAAAGCACACAATTCTAGTTTCCTCGAACTATAGTTCTTCATGTTTCTTTCGTGTGGTTTCAGTGACCTACCAAATATAGCAATCCAAGGAAGATACAACTCACAGCAGCATTTCTTCTTTCATTTTATTGCACATGTAGACAAAAAACCTTCAACCCTACAAGCAGAAACAAATGCTCAATCAGGCAATATTACCAATACAAATATATTCGGAAACACAATTAGCAGACAAACAAATAACATTAGTTACGTTTACAGTAACAAACAATTAACGGACAATAACAAGATTAGTTACGTTACAGTAACAAACAATTAACAGATAAATAACATACCAGCTATGTTACAGAGTATGGTCAGCGCATATGTAAGCCTACGTGTACAGTGGCTATAGAGTGAGCCTACTCAAAGTCTGGTAGATTTCAGGACCGTCATCTAATTTACATTTATTTACAGATAGTATATTTAACCAATGAATGGGTCGTTCCTCCGGTTAACAGTCCGTGAAGGCAGTTTCGTTCATGCCGATCTATTTGGCCGCTCGTCCTCATTTGCTGTCTCGTTAACGGCTGTTATTGGTAACAAGTGCTGTGAAAGATAATAAAAGACACTTGGCGGAGAACATAACAGCTACATACATATATATATATATATATATATATATATATATATATATATATATATATATATATATATATATATATATATAATATATATAGTGTGGTGTGTGGTGTGTGTGTGTATGTGTGTGTGTGTGTGTGAGTGTGAATTTTTGACACCCGAAACCACTGGACTTCTATTTATATTCGCAAATATTAAGCCACAAAGTTCGTATAGTGGTGAATTCACTATATCTTAGGAATATGTTATACCATGAATTCAAGCCAGACACAGTTCGAATCTTGTCTGGCTCAAAGCACTTGTAACTTATGATTATGGTTATAATTGGCCCAAGGTATAGGGAAATCGATATTAAACGAAAGTTTAAGGGTGTCGATATAATTAAAACATAAAAAATTTTTCTAGAACATTATCTCGCTTTGGTACTGTACGTATTTGGAAATATTTAATCAGATCGTTATTCATAAAGTTTGATTTTTTAACAACATAAATTTTCGCATAAAAAAAACTTTAGGAGAGCACAAGCAACTGCAGTTTGGTGATATGAGCGTCAATTTACATAATTTATTGCATTACCACGATTTTATTGCCCTTTGCAAAAAAATGCCGTTTCATTTTTACTCTGTGATTTCCGGCAAGGATGTGGATAATAATCTACGTAGGCTTTTTAAAATCGTTTCAATATTTTTTAACAGTTTTATCTCAGATGTATTTCTCAACTGATTCTCTGCCGTTCATTTTTTGTTTGTTTAATGTACCGAAATTATCTCCGTTTTATCATTCTCTATCACCATGTGGGTTCTATGGAACTTGCCGAGACGATTAATGTATCGTTTTTATGAAGATAGGCATATCATTAATAATAATAATAATAATAATAATAATAATAATAATGCACGCCCTTCGAGGGGACCTCCACCATCCAATCCCCATAAGGATGAGGCTCCGCCCACGAAGAGGACAGCCAACCAGCCAACGGGCCCCCTGATGACATCGCTCGTGACCGTCACAGGTATTGCCCAATGAAAAGTGAGGTACCTGTTTCTTCAAGCCAACCGAATGCAATAAATAGCGTGAATACATCTGACACAGACCATTGCACTCAGCGATCCCGTCCCGAAGATGCCAAACGAGGTGGCCGAAACATGTAGTACGCCTTAAAAAACCAGAAAAGAAGAAATAACAAGAAAATACCGGATAGACCCCTGAATAATAATAATAATAATAATAATAATAATAATAATAACTAAAATGCTGGAAGTAAACCCTCTTTTAAACATGTTTTATTAAAAGTAATTGCTGCCTCAGCTGCGTTTAATTTTATGAAGTTTCTTCTCTATTTTACTAATTAATGTTTTCTCATTGGTGCTTAACCAGTTTAAGCAACAATGAAAAAACCATAATTAGAATAATTAGAAAAATAGAGAAGAACCTTCATAAAATTAACGCCGCTGAGGCAGCATTTACTTTTAATAATAATAATAATAATAATAATAATAAATAATAATAATAATAATGTTTACAGAGGCTTAAAGCTAAAGCACATAAGATCCAAAGGTGCATGAAAAGGAATAAACAATAACAACAAAACAAATTCTTCGGAAATCACCAGAAAAGGCTATACAGCCAACTAAGAGGGGAAGACAACCACCAGGAAATTCCTGGAGCCGAACCAAGTGCGTCTGGGAAAACATATGGAGCAACCGTATCACCCAACACATGCAACATGGCTCTAGGAAGTCAAGGCAGGAGAAATGGGGAGAATAAAACAAAGATTCATCGAGATCACGACAGACATTCACACACCAAATAAAGATGCCCAACTGGAAAGCCCCAGGTCTCGATGAAGCCCATGGATACTGGCTCAAAAACTTCAAGGCCCTACACCAACGAACAGCAGAACATCTCCAGCATTGTATCACAAACCACCATGCGCCCAAATGGATGACCACTGGGAGAACATTCTTAGTACAGAAAGACAAGAACAACGGAAATATAGCAAGTAACTACGGGCATATCACCTGTCCTCCAATATTTTTTAAGTTGCTAACATGTATCATCATTGAAAGACTATCAATTACCTAGATGATATAAACGCCATCCCCCACCAACAGAAAGGCTGCAGAAGGAAGTGTAGGGGCACAAAAGACCAGCTCCTGATAGACAAAATGGTCATGAAGAATAGTCAGAGAAGGAGAACCAATCTTAGCATGGCATGGATTGACTACAAGAAAGCCTTCGACATGATACCGAACACCTGGCTAATAGAATGCCTATAAGTATATGGGGCAGAGGAAAAAACCATCAGCTTTCTAAATGATACAATATGCAACTGGAATACAGTACTTATAAGCTCTAGGTTAAGACTTACACAGGTTAACATAAGAGAGGGATCTTTCAAGGTGACTCAATATCCCCCACTATTGTTCGTCGTAGCCATGATTCCCATGGCAAAAGTACTGCAGGAGATGGATGCTGGGTATCAACTCAAGAAAGGAGGCAACAGAATTAACCAACTGATGTTCATGGACGACATCAAGATGTACGGTAAGAACATCAAAGAAATAGATACCCTAATCCAGACTGTACAGATTGTATCTGGGGACATCACGATGGAGTTTGGAATAGAAAATTCCACCTTGGTTAACTTACAAAAAGGCAAAGTGGCAAGGACTGAAGTGATAAAGGTACCAGATAGGAATGCCATCAAAACACATAGACGAGACAGGATAATAGAAAGAGAGGATATATAACACCAAGAGATGAAGGGCACCACCAGGAAAGAATATATTCAGAGACATAAGGAGATACTCAAGTCAAAACTCAACGCCGTAAACATGATGAAAGCCATAAACCAGTAATCAGATATAGCGGAGGGGTAGTGGAATGGACGAAGGCTGAACTCCGCAGCATAGACCAGAAAAGCACTACACCCAAGAGCAAATACGGACAGGCTATACATAACACGAATGGAAGGAGGGAGAGGACTACTAAGCATAGGGGACTGCGTTAACATCGAGAACAGAACACTGGGGCACTATCTGAAAACCAGTGAAAACGAGTGGTTCAAGAGTGCATGGGAAGAAGGACTGATAAAAGTAGACGAAGAACCACAAATATACAGTGAAAAGAGAATGAAAAACAGAGGATAAGAATGGCAGAACAAACTAATACATGGACAGTACATGAGGCAGACTAAAGAACTAGCCAGCGATGACACATGGCAATGGCTATAGAGACGAAAGCTCAAGAAGGAAACAGAAGGAATGCTAACAGCGGCACAAGATCAGGTCATAAGAATAAGATAAATCCAGTGGAAATAACATCTCACGCATATGCAAGAAGTGCAATATGAAAAATGAGACCATAAACTACATAGCAAGCGAATGTCCGGCACTTGCACAGAACAGTACAAAAAGAGGCATGATTCAGTTGCAAAAGTCCTCCACTGGAGCCTGTGCAAAAAATAGCGGCTACCTTGCAGTAAGAAGTGGTATGGACATCTGCCTGAGGGAGTGATAGAAAATGATCAGGTAAAGATGCTTTGGGACTTTGGTATAAGAACAGATAGGGTGATACATGCCAATAGACCAGACATGACGTTTATTGACAAAATCAAGAAGAAGTATCACTCACTGATGTCGTAATACCATGGAACACCAGAGTAGATGAGAAAGAAAGAGACAAAATCGATAAGTATCAAGACCTGAAAATAGAAATAAGAAGGATATGATAGGATATGCCATTGGAAATTGTACCCATAATCACAGGAACACTAGGTACAATCCCAAAATCCCTGAAAAGGAACCTGGAAAAAGTAGATGCTGAAGTAGAAACAGCACACAGTGAGAAAAGTGACGGACTCCTAAGGAGGCAGGATGCAACCCGGAACCCCAAGCTATGAAAACCACCCAGTAGAATAGGATGACTGTTATAGACAACCCCAGGCCCCACCCAAAAAAAAGGAAAAAAAAAAAAAAAAAACTGCTGTCTGATTGCCGTTGGATTTATATGGTTGTTTCTCATTGTCTCGAATGAGTTTTTATGTAGCAGAAGTAAATTGTACAGCAGCTGTCCAAAGCTCATTAATTCCTTCATGTTTCGCTAGAGCTTTCAACTATTTTACAAAGGGAGAATGAAGCCTTGGGTACAATTAGGAAGTCTGTTTGTGAAAGGGTCCTCTTATGAGAAATAATAATAAAAATAATATACCCTCGAGATATCTTTGATAGGTAATTTTTGCGTAAAAGTTTTCTTTCAAAAAACTGTCAGTTTTTCCCATCGCAAGAAAAAATTAAGAAATTATTCAGGAATGACCATTTGCCTTAGATTAACCGGATATTGTGTAAGGAAGATGATAATTAAGGACAATGTAACATAGGAAAACGCATACAAAGAGGATATTAGAAGGGAAAAATATAATGAGAGAGGAGAGGAGATATGGGAGGAGGGAGGAGGGAGGAGAGGAGAAGAGAGAGAGAGAGATAGAGAGAGAGAGAAGAGAGAGGAGGGGGCGAGAGATAGAGAGAGAGAGAGGTAGCCCTTCCTCTAAAATGTGAAACGCAATCTAAAGCATCTGTTCCAGGCAAGATGGGGAACTTGCGTTTGATTTATCGCCGATAAGACGCCTCGAATTTTGCAATGTAAGTGCTTATCAGAAACAGGCTCTTCCATTATAACGGCCTTTTCATGGCGTGGTGAAATGATTCACTTTACCGAGATGTTTTTAACTCCGCCAGGTTTTCTATGCCCGTTTTTTTTTTTTTTTTTTTTTTTTTTTTAGGGATGACACAAAACGTCGTGTGGCCCCTATGCTAATATTTTCCCAAGCTATTACGTCACATAACTTATGAGCAAAAGTTGTCCTTGCGGACAGAAAAGAAGCGAGTTAGAGCTTGGGAGAGGTAGGCAATGTAAGTTTTGGCAAGACGGTATTTCCTGCAAGTGGATTTCTCAGTTTTGTTAGAGTTTTTGCGTTTTCGAAGACTCCTGGAATAATATTTGATACTTGTTCCGTTACAGTGAATTCATAGCTTATGACGAAAGATTGATCATTTAAAGCTTAAAAACGAAAACATAAATATTTTTTGGGGGGGAGGGGGCCGGGTTCAGTAGAAGAAAAAAAAAAAAAAAATCTTCCTTTCTGAAAAAGTAGACGACATCACTACCGTGATAAAAAATTTATAAATTTGATTCATATGATTTCGAGAACTTCGAGAAATGTACACACACTTATCTTCTATTACGAATAAGAGCAATAAAACGAAAATGGAATGAAAATAAAGACGAAAATACAGAAGACATTGTTTCCGCAGCAGCGATCGGTATTCCCCAGACCGAATAATGCGAAGGTTATTTCCCTGATGGAGGAACAGTATTTCCCTCGGGGCAAGCGAGGTCACATGGAGGAGGTCCATGACGAGCGAATGGAGTGTCTGTCACTCCTGATATGTTCATGGCATGGTCCAAAGTGAAGGCACGACGGCCTCTCCATCTCATGAGAGAGAGATGAGAGAGAGAGAGAGAGGAGAGACGAGAGAGAGAGAGTTTTCACCCTTTCATTTTCGATTATGTCTGCATCTGTGACAATTTTCAGGACCTGGACTTGATTTGCGTAAGTTTGTTGTTTGGTTGTGTGTGTGTGAGAAGGAGAGCAAGAGCAAAAGAAAGGTAACTGAAGTCAGACTCGGATTTTTATATTAATTCGTTTTGTTTTTTTCAATTTTTTTTTTTAATTTTTATTTTTACAATTAAACTTTTTATTCTTTTTATTTTTACTTTCTATTTTTATATTATTATTCATTCATAATTTTATTTATTTCATTTTTATTATTATTACCTTTATTTGTATTGCTTTTATATCTATCTTTTACTTTCATAATTTAACTTTTATTTTCCTTTTTGTCTGGTCGCTGTTGTTGGAGAGAGAGAGAGAGAGAGAGAGAGAGAGAGAGAGAGAGAGAGAGAGAGAGAGATAGATAGAAAAAATAAAAAATCCTTAGATATACAATATGGAGCACACTGAATTATGATGTAGACCAAATTCTGAAAACATTTTTAACATGTTAATATACTCTCAAGTGGATCTTAAGTAGCATTTACGACGTAAATATTTTAGCGTATCTCGGCTACAGAAAGTACTGACGTAAATAAATCCTATAGACGATAAACATTATAACGGTAACAACGTAAAGGGAATAGCAGCAGGACTCAAGGGCGTCCTCGCCCATAGCAACAAGTTCATAAACTACAAAAAATAAAAGGAAACATCTTTAAAGATTCAAGTCAGAAACGGACCACAAAATCCTACGGATTTACGCAAACCCTTCACAGACCTGGCTACTGGGACGTCTCCGTATGTGATAAGGTTCTCATTTCATTTTTTTTAAAGAACGAATTAGATGGCGTGACAAAAGATATACAAGATTTTCGAAATGTTTTTTACTTACGAAGAAATCGCACATTAAACTTCTGACATAAAAATATAAAAACAAAGGGACAGATGATTTTAAATCAACCGAGTAATTAAGTAACAGAGAGTGATAATGACGCAATGGAACTGATCTGTTTTTACGCGGGAATGGAATGGAATATAGAGTTTAGGCCCAAGGCCAAGATCTGGGAACTGTGAGGTCATTCAACGCAGGAAAAATGAGAGAAAAAGCTTTAAAAAACGTATCAGGAGGAAAATCTCGTAGTTCCAATGTGAAATAACTATTACAAAAAGGTGAATAGCAAGATGGAAGAAAGATAATATGAATGGAGGTACAGTAAAAGGAATGCAAGGGGTCGCAGCTAGGGGCTGACGGGACGCTACAAAGTACTGCAGGTTATCCCAATGTGAAATAACTATTACAAAAAGGTGAATAGCAAGATGAAGAAAGATAATATGAATGGAGGTACAGTAAAAGGAATGCAAGGGGTCGCAGCTAGGGGCTGACGGGACGCTACAAAGTACTGCAGGTTATCCTCTTCACAGTTTGTTTTTTTTCTTTTTTTTCCTGATGTTAGCAGAGGTGTTCTCTGACTATTCTACTGATAATTTAATAATGAGTTTTAGTTTCCTGTAAAAGAGAACTATCGAGGTGGCTTTGTCTGTCTGTCCGCACTTGTTCTGTGCGCCCTCAGATCTTAAAAATTACTGAGGGTAGAGGGCTGCAAATTGGCATGTTGATCTTCCACCGTCCAATCATCAAACATACCGAAATTACAGCCCTCTAGCTTCGGTAGTTTTTATTTCATTTAAGGTTAAAGCTAGCCATGATCGTGCGTCTGGCAACGATATCGGACAAGCAGCCACCGGCCGTGGTTAAAGTTTCATGGGCAGCTGCTCATACAGCATTATACCAAGACCTTCGAAAGATAGATCTATTTTCGGTGACCTTGGTTATACGCTTTACAGAAAACTCGATGGCTACTTATTTCTTGAGATTTATCTTCCGGTGAAATGACGGGAGGAAATTCAATCAGTAGCGTTGTTATGTTTATTCGACAAAATGAGACATTGCAGAGGAACTGAGACAAAGTATGGAAAGCGAACGAGAACTCGCCAATCGTTAACTATCAAGGGGAGAAATGAACGAGATAATCCGGGATAATCGGTCATAAAGCTGAACATCATACTTGAATGATAAGAGTTAGATGCAATATTTCTCTGTTCGTCTTAAATCGAATACATTTTTCAAAGAATTAAGTTTACAAAACTACCAACGAGTTGGTGAAAGAGGATTCAATATTCTTTTTTTTTTTTTTTTGTTTTTTTTTTTAACTGCGTCGTTTCCGTAACTCAACATAAACTCTAGATATTAAGATAATGAGAGAGAGAGAGAGAGTGAGAGAGAGAGAGAGAGAGAGAGAGAGTAGCGAGAGAGTAGCTAACTTCAAGTAATTAAAATAGAAATGTAAAGTAAAATTAATTCAAATTGACATGAGAGAGAGAGAGAGAGAGAGAGAGAGAGAGAGAGAGAGAGAGAGAGAGAGAGAGAGTAGCTAAAATTCAAGAAAATAATATAGAAATGTAAGGAAAATTACATTCAAATTGACATATAGAGAGAGAGAGAGGAGAGAGAGAGAGAGAGAAGAGAGAGAGAGAGAGAGAGAGAGAGTAGCTAAAATTCAAGAAAATAAAATAGAAATGTAAAGGAAAAAAAATTAAATTCAATTGACAATGGAGAGAGAGAGAGAGAGAGAGAGAGAGAGAGAGAGAGAGAGAGAGAGAGAGTAGCTAACTTCAAGAAAATAAAGAGAAATGTAAAGGAAAATCAAATTTAAATTGACAATTAGAAGAGAGAGAGAGAGAGAGAGAGAGAGAGAGAGAGAGAGAAAGAGAGCGAGAGAGACAGAGAGAGAGAGAGAGTAGCTAAACTTCAGAAATAAAATAGAAAATGTAAAGGAAAATCAAATTCAAATTGACAGAGAGAGAGAGAGAGAGAGAGAGAGAGAGAGAGAGAGAGAGTAGCTAAAATTCAAGAAAATAAAATAGAAATGTAAAGGAAAATTAAATTCAAATTGACATGAGAGAGAGAGAGAGAGAGAGAGAGAGAGAGAGAGAGAGTAGCTAAACTTCAAGAAAATAAATAGAAATGTAAAGGAAAATTAAATTCAAATTGACATGAGAGAGAGAGAGAGAGAGAGAGAGTAGAGAGGAGAGAGAGAGAGAGAGAGTAGCTAAACTTCAAGAAAATAATAGAAAATGTAAAGGAAAATCAAATTCAAATTGACATGAGAGAGAGAGAGAGAGAGAGAGAGAGAGAGAGAGAGAGAGAGAGACAATCAATAAAATGCAAAGGGGAGTGAATAAAGCATTGAATTTGCGAGACTACTCAAGGCATGAAGGACTACCCCGCCCTGGAAGTGACGGGCGCTAATTTCTCGGGGAAATAAATGGGAAAACCCGACTTTTACTGCAAAGAGATCATGAAAGACGGCGTTTTAAATCTTAATTCCATTTCAAGGTTACTCATGTATTGTTAAATGCCATTAATTGTATCATGATTTATGGCTATAGTTGGTTTAGATCATTAGGTATATTATTCCCCATTCCCCTTTACTTAAAAATGACATAATTCGTTAGGTCCTCGTTTTCAGAAACCTATGGGGTATGAAAGTTACATTAAATATGATTGATTTTTTATGACGATGGCGTATCTGGGTTACAAAATATTGCAATAAGAGCTTCATAAATCTCAAATCAGTCCTGATAAACATACTACACCGTGATAATATTGCAGAAACAGCTGTGTTTCAACAATAATTTGTTCATTCTGCGATATCACCCCAAGATCAAAACTGTTCATCCCGTGACCACTGATAACTCTAAAGGCTCTATTCGAAGAATGATATGCTAAAGTTCTGTTGTCATGGGTCACTTTAAAACAAAACACTGACCACGAAATATGAAATTTGGAAGATATTCATTTTCATTTTCCATTTGGCGTTCCGGCGTGGGGATAATGTAGTGGAAATTGGTAAGGGATACGGTAGTCAAAGTAATTACACTTAATGCTTTTTCTGTAAGCTAATCTCTCTCTCTCTCTCTCTCTCTCTCTCTCACATTATTGTTTTAAATATGCTCCAGTACATTGTCGCTGTATTACGTATTTATATGCATGGAACTACCGCTTAAGCCTCAATTGATATTATTGCACTTTCAGTTGAGCAAAACAGGCGAAATTTTATATTTTTCTCTTTTTTCAAAAAAAAAAAAAAAGTTAATTTGGCCTCGTGTCCCCTTGTTTCACGATTATTACATTTTTTCCCCCTCTCCTTGTCCCTGCTTTCACAATTTCCCCTTCGTTTCGCGCCGACCTTTCCCTCCCACGGCCCATCCTGTAAAAAGAAAACTCCGCATTATCAATAAACCACTTGATCCTTAAACTTAACCATAACTCAAGACGTTTTCCCATCTTCTAAAATCCTTAAGAATGTCCTATTAGCCATCTACGTCATCAAGGTGTCCGTCCTCTCTTCCCCGCTTCTTTTCTCCCTCTTCCTTCCTTCAATGTGGCTGGGATTTCTACTCTCTTACTCTCGATTCCTCGCTCTATTTTACTACACCCTACATTTTGTATAATCTTCAATGTTAAAGGCCTTTTGGCCCTATCATACTGCTCTTTGACCTACGTTCAAAGCTTCTGTTGATCCGCTTTAGCTGAGGGATTTTTTGAAAAAAATGGAGAGGGGAACAGACTCAAATTTCTTCGATGTAAGTTTATGATCACCATTCAGGTTTTGATTTTACTAAGGAGCTACAGGAAGCTTGGTGCAACTTAGTTGAAAAGAGTTGACGGCCCTCTCTCTCTCTCTCTCTCTCTCTCTCTCTCTCTCTCTCTCTCTCTCTCATGTCATTTGAATTTTTAATTTAATTTTTCCTCTACATTTCTGTTTTATTTTCTTGAAGTTTAGCTATCCTCTCTCTCTCATCTTCATTTCGATTTGAATTTAATATCTCTACATTTCTGTTTTATTTTCTTGAAGTTTAGCTACCTCTTTCCTCTCTCTCTCTCTCTCTCTAATCTCTCTATCATCTTAATTTGCAATTTCAATTTAGCTCTACATTTTATTTTTCTTGAAGTTTAGTTACTCTCTCTCTCTCTCTCTCTTCTCTCTCTCTCTCTGTCATGTCAATTTTAAAGTTGATTTTCCTCTACATTTCTGTTTTTATTTTCTTGAAGTTTAGCTACCCTCTCTCTCTTTCTCTCTCTCTCTCTCTCTCTCTCTCTCTCTCTCTCTCTCTCTCTCTCATGTCAATTTGAATTCTATTTTCCTCTACATCTCCGTTTATGTTCTTGAAGTTTAAGCTACCCTTTCCCTCTCTCTCTCTCTCTCTCTCTTCTCTCTCTCCTCTTCTCTCTCTCTCTCACGCTTGACAGTAAGCCCTCATGTATGTACAACTTCCTGGAGATTAATTAAAATCGTGATATGAGAGGCTATTTAAATCTATAGCATTTTCACATTTCAGTCATCATTTTCATGAAGAATATCCTTCCTGATAAAGAGAGAGTTACAAGGAGTTACAAGGATTTGGATGTCTCAAAGGCTTGTTAGTCCATCCAAGGAGGACATAGTGTGCTCACTTATCTGTTAGGAGCAGGTTTTAACTTTGACATTGTTCATTCGCAGTGTCTGATGATTTGTCTAGCTTTTCTTTTAAACTCTTCCAAGCTGAGAGAGAGAGAGAGAGATGAGAGAAGAGAGAGAGAGAGAGAGAGAGAGAGAATGTTTTTAATATCTACGTGTAGGAGTGTCACTCTTTCTTTTTTTATTATTCAAGGCACGAGCAACTGTTATATCTAAAGTTTTTTATCATTTACCTTTTCCGTATCACTTTTTCGTCCCCAAACTTTTTATTTCGGATGCAGCGTTTGTTTGTTCTCGAGCACGTTCGAGTTCGAATTGAAAGGGTCACTGAATTGTCGTTTTTTCGGTATTTTCTCTTTTTGAACTTCCCGCAGAAAAAACAACATATATATTATTGATACTACTTCAGTAGATTAAACCTGTTCACATGGAACAAGCTACCTCCCCACCGCAGACCCCACGCTGCAGCAGTAACTGATCATGATACAGAGCCCATGATTTTTCATTGCCCCGTGGGAGATGCAAACCCGAGACGTCTGAGTGGCATGTCACGACACTGACCACTATACCAGCGGAATCAATGGTACGATCAGTAAACAGCAACTAACAAAGAACGAAAGAAAGAAAAAAAGAAAGAAGGGAAAAAGTTTACTTGCAGCATAAAAATTATTGTAGTAATTCATCTCATAATTTAAAAAAAATATTTGTCTTTTAACGTATGCGAAAAATTTAATTTCATACTTCACCATCTAAATTGTTAATACATAGGCATTATAGCTGTGTAATATTTAACGTTTTGATTTCGATAAAGCACATACAACAGATGAAATCATACAGATGCTCGTGCTTGCAATAATTGCATGAATATGGAAGCACATTAGGGTAAAGATACAATGTGCTTCGAAAAACTAACAGAACCTCTCTAGGGCTCATGAACGCCGAGTACAAGATTACCTAGATGTCCTCAGTTTAGGGTTTCCCTTCCAGACGTCAAATAATATGTATTTTCTAATTTTCATCTTTTTTTTATTTTGAGTTGTGCAGGTGCAATAACATTTTAGAAGCATTGGAGTTTCTTTGTAAAGCTGTCCTGGTGTTAGCCAGGAGTTAATTGCTGAAACAGCAGTTGGCATAAGGATAAGTAAATGGAGTAACACAGAAACAGTTTCTGTCCTTTAAATCAGAATTTTAGTTCTGCTGATAAAAGATACGTAAACTGGAAAATGGCAGCAGCAAAATAATTGGCATCATAAGTGTATCACAACTGGATAGGGTTTAAATTTTTGAACTATGCCAAAAAATATTGTGATGCCAACTTACGCAGAGTTCCCAACGCCCCCCCCCCCCCACCCCCCCCCCCCCCCCCCCCCCCCCCCCCCCCTTTTTACGCAGTTTTTTTTTTTTTTTTTTTTTTTTTAGCCTCCAGTTCTGACAAATATTTTCACATTGTAGTATTTTCCCGATGTGGGAGAAATTCTGTATTGCAAGAAGCGCCCCGAGTACAAAAACGCAAGTTCGGAAATTCCAAAATGTTTTGTTAATATGAAGTGTAATAAGAATATTTTGTTGGTGTTCTTAAATATTTGAAATGAGGTTCATTCTCTTTAAGTGATTACTTCCAGCAGATACCTTCTACATACAAGTTAAGATTGTATTCAATATATTTTTCGTTTTAATTACGATAAGGGTCACAATTTAATCCTTGAATTATCATCCGCGTCGCAATAAGCTTGATGAATGAAAAGCTTCTCACGTTATAACTTCCATTAGCACCAGAAAATTACTAATAATATCTCTCGTTTATCGGTAGTATTATCATTACAGCTCCAATGGATACACGTTTGAATAGACTATAATACCATATAGTTTTGTAATTTCCCTGGTACTTATCATTTGCTATCTCGGTGTCTCTTAAACTGGCAAACCGTAAGCTATACCCTTAATAAACACACTTTGCAAGAAACCCCAACAATATTGAAATGCGCAAAACATTGAACAATTAGTTTGTGAATCGCAGCTGCATAATATACTTCGAGTTTCCCCCTTAACACTCCTAATTGGAGTTATTTGTGCTCATCAATTTCGGGCAAATTGTTTCTCTGGCCCAAATCCTCCTCTCTTCATCACAGTTCATGAACGGGTAACACTGTCATACTATCGCCGCTTCTTTCTCCAAATGCATTAGGCGAAGCGGATACAGAATCTGTTTTCTCGTACCAAATCCTGATGGGATTCAAAAGCAAGCCTGCCACCTGAGGCAACCGAAATTGTTTCCGGAGGAATTGGGCGGATCTTCGCGAAGATTTACGGCGGATCGCCTTTCACGCGCCACATTCACCGATGGAGGTTTCTCTTGTCAATCTATCCGTCTACTGTGTCTGTCTCAGTCCTCTTATGGCAGGCTTTCATTATCATTAGTATGGACTTATCCGGTATACAATGAGATATATTTTAGAGTTATGGTAACAAAATGTTTATATGAGATATATTTTAGAGTTATGGTAGCACAATGTTTATAAGTACTTACATTGTTTAGTAAAAGGTCCAGATAATTTATCAGGTGGTAGAACCTGAGACATTTATAAAAGTGTATAAAAAGCATTCGAACCCTATCCTTGGGACTGATTTTTTTGTTTGTTTTTTGTTTGTTTTGTATTGTGTTATTACGTTGCACGAAACTAGGTGGTTATTCAGCAACGGGACAACGGCTTTTTACTTGACTTCCGATCATGTCGAGAGTGAATTTCCATTGCCAGATATACACATCTCTGACTCCTCAGTGGGATGCTCGAGAATCGAACTCGCGGCCAACCGCTATCCTGGGACTGAAGATTAGAACCCAGGTATAGTGGGTTCGAAAGAATTTTTTATACAGTCTCCTATAACATATCACATTCTACACTTATTATATATTGTGGACCTATTTTATATAAAATTACTCCTGTTCTCGGCTAACTAAGATTTTTACACAACTTATTATACCAGAATTATGTTTTTGTGTCTTCTTTCATCTGAATTCAGTCAAAAAACATACGTTTGATAATCATATAAATTGGATTTGGACAGATAACAGAACTAAATAAAAAATTTCCAGATTATTAAAAAGATAGATATCACACAATCACTTGTTATTTAATCAAACTGTAACGCATTTTATCTGTAAAGATCACATACTAGACTTATAGTCTTCACGTAATATCTTATTTTCTTATCTGGTTCGTTAGTTGTTTGTGATGAATGAATATTACCTCGCCAACGATTAAAAGGTCAGACCTGTCACTTTAACAAGAAACATTATTCGTTCATTGTAGTTATAGTCATTTAGTAAGGTCCTCGTTCCTTAATCAAAATAAATCCATCATAAAATGTCAGAAGCTTGTCATATTTTTTTTATTCTTTCTCTAAATCTTTACTCACTATTTTACCTTTTTGTAGCATATGTCGTTAAATTGCCTTTGGTAGCTACCAAAAGCATAGAACCACGAGTAGACGTTATGCCTTGTAAATTACGTAGCTTTAACCCCAAAACAACCACTTTTTTTTATAATTGACACGTAACCCTATTAACACCTAGGTAGTTCCAAGAGTAGATGTGGCTGCTCGGGTAGTTGGCATTCAGGTCGAAATAAAAAATTTCTACAGTGATCTTAGACGCGATAAAAAATGCAATAGAATAAACCTTCTAAAACCACAATACAGACCAAAGAGTAACACTTCTACCCCGATATTTCTCCACGAGAGCTCTGTTTTTGTAAACATTTAAAAAAAAAAAACTCAGCATCGTTCACACACAAAAAAGATCCCACTTTCATCACCATTTTGTTTTTGCTCTCATTTCAGGCATATGCCCTTTCAGAATTTGTTTGTGGATGCCAAATAGAGACTTTCATTTTTTTGATAACAGGTTTTTGACAGGGCTTTTACTTTGGGAAATTATTTTTGGGTGTTTAATCAACTATTTTGGTATCCATTTTTCAACCGTCACCCATTCCGATCTCATTCATAAGCAATTTTACTGGTGTTTAAACGGTCAAATCAAGGTTCTTAATTTCATCATTTTGTTCACACGTCCAGAACGTTTGCTGATAAAAACACCCGTTTCTCTATGGTTTTATGCAACTAATTCATCAAGAACATTCGACGTGATGTAGACGTACATCTGTGATTACAGGAAATTGCCCCCAGTTTTGAATTGCTTTGTACTTTTGAAAATCATATTATTCAAAGAACGTAGTCTGACGTGTCTGAGTATAAGAAACGTACTTAAACGATGGTCAAAGTAACGGCAAAAGTACTACATCAACTTTGTTGGAATAAGAGCTCAGAATGATCGCAGAGATAGAGAGTAACACACAATCAGGGAACATAACGTAGAACAAGGCATTGTTTACCATCGGATGAATGACAATAACAACATCCTCAATGACTAATAATTAGTGTAACGGCGACTATATTTATTTCGCATCTGATGTTATGTTTAATCTATTTGCTAAATGTGGAATCATCAAGCTGAATCTGGATACGAGATACCTTTTCATGATACAAAAATGTTAACAGTTAAACACTCGTTCATTTCTGAGGTTATGTCGCAAAGGGCTTTGAAAATGGTTCCTTCAATTTTGTCCATTTTAGCCAAATTCCGTAAACGTTTTGTGACTTACTTGTTGCCCAACATTCGTATTCGTGACTTCAGTCATTATTAAATAGAAAGAATGAATATGTGACGACATCTCTACAATGATCAGATGTCCACTTCGGTCGTTGTGCAGGATTTTATTCCTACTTTAAATGAATACAAAGGAAGGCTTCGTTAAAGCTTGTCGCACACTGAGCCCGAACGGACGCGCCCGAACAGAACCGAAACGTCCGATAGAAATCGAAAGCATGCATTCTTACCTGACTGCGCACACTGGGCCAGAACAGCGAACGAGCCCCAGAACAGACGGAAACGACGCAGTATTCTTAGAAAGATATTTTTTCTGAAGCGTCGGTGGCGTCTGACAGGCTGCGCATGCGCAGGCAGAACGACTGCAGCGGTGGTTTTGGAGAGGTTGCTGAGGAATTCGGAGGTTATTGTGATAGCAACAATTTGGTTTGTGTTTGTTAACTATAATAATTGTTTTCACAAAAGGAAAAGGAATTATTGTGAACATTCATTAAGTATGTAACAATAAACATTGTTGAAAGCATGCAAAACAGTGTGCCTACGGAGAGTTATTTTGGTTTATTTTGTTAACTGTAATAATTGTTTTCACAAAAGGAATTATTGTAAACAATTAATAAAGTGTATAACATTAAATATTATTTGAAATCTAACTTTTTATTTACATACCAGAGTGTTACAGCTAGCCGTTCCTCTGTTGAAATACAGCTTCTTAAGTCTGTATCTTGTTTGCATATGTCTGCTTCTATATGTAATAGTAGTTCACAAAATTTTTCGTAGCTCATACGGAAAAAATATTGGAAGAACTTTATGTTGTCCCGTTTTAAATGTGGGAATAATGTTTTATATTCTTCCCTCCCTTGATTGGCATATATTATGTATCCACATAATTTTGTCGATTATAATGCAGAACACATGACCTTCTACAACCAACTGGCTGCGTCGGTTCCGTTCTGTGGCTTCTGGCTCATGTGTGCGCGCTGGACGTCGTTTCTGTTCTGTTCTGAGGCTTCGTGGCTCGGCGGCGGTTCCGTTCCGGCTCAGTGTGCGGCAAGCTTAAGAAATAGGTTCCCCCCAAATCTGGTTTCAAGGAAAACTTTAACCTTCTTGTCTGAGCTTAGCCGAACCTGAACGCCCGATACCCTAATTAGTAGTCTGCAAGGTTACGATTCCAGTTATCGTTTTGAATATGACAAAAAACTTCACCATAACTGAAACAACTGAATCAAAAGCATATAAACTGTAAGATATCAAAGACTGAAGTATGTACTAAAAACCACAGAAAAGTCTTTATTAGGTAACTGGGGAGGTCGGAAACATTATAATGACATTATTCCTAATAAACATGTTTAAATTATCTACCTGAAAAATGAACAAGACTTAGTGGACGACTTCCTTCGCAATCCTTATGCAGTTGAGTGAATAAAGGGTTTTAATTGTGGCCACCATATATTTAAGAGATTTCAAAGATAAGTTATTATTCCATTGATGTTTCCATTGATAATCCAAAATACTGAAGTGTTCCAAAAAAGAAAAGAATCACAGAACCGACCTTTTTCGATTTACTCAAGTGAAATGAAAATGACGAAAATTCAAAGGATCAACATTCATTGAAAAACAATAGTCATTACTTTGAATCGAGGATAAAATATAAACAGCACCAGCTAAAAAAATAGAGTACAAAAAAAAAAACAATATTATTTAAAGGTAAAAAAAAACAATATTATTTAAAGGATGGCTATGCTCAGCCTCATGGAAAAAGAGACAAACAACGTTGAGTTTCAAAGCGTCTCTTGGTTTCATTTTTATTCAAAAGTCGTCGAGAAAATGGAATTCTATTTCCACAACGACAATTTTACATACTCTTGTTGGATGTGGAAATGCGATCGCTGTCATCAAACGATTCGTGAACCCTTGTTGGATGTGGAAATGCGATCGCTGTCATCAAACGATTCGTGACATCCCTTTATTTTTATGAAGACTTTTAAGTAAAACTTGTACATTATGAAAGTTCTTATTGCGGTTTATAGAATTTATTTTGTTTAGCATCAACCATCAGTTTTATGATCTTTCCTATGAAGAAAACAATGCAACTTAATCAACTGTTTCCCAGTCCAGGATGAATTTGCTCAGAACAAAATTATATTCCTCTTTGATTACTTGATACGATATTTAGCAAGTGGAAAACATTTAAGACACAACGTTAACAACACATAATAGGCAGGATCCCATACATTCCTTACGACTCAGCTGCCACATGGAGGTCAAGGATCGAAATTGCCTTCGGGAGGTCCCCTGGTTTTTGTTCAGAGAGCATTACCGACATCTGTTGGAGAACATTTGATATTGCCTATACTCTGTTGTTTTTCCATCTGTCCATCCGCCTGTGGTGTCTTTGTATGGTAACACTGCGTCCCGGGCTTTAAATAGTTACGCTATGTGTAAGTTTTAGGTAAATAAAAGGATATCTGGGTGTACATTTGCAACTGAAAAGGTGTAATATTTGCTGTATGCGAAAGTACACCGTTAATATTCGAAATAGGATACTATTATTATTGTTGAATGTAAGCTGAATGTAACTATCTAAAGCCCGGGACGCAGTGTTACCATACGGAAACACCACAGGCGGATGGACAGAGGGAAAAAAACAGAGTATAGATGAAATGAAGTTTTACGGACGCATGGAAGATGGACAACTTAATCAGAAGAGACAAAGGCGTAGATTTGAAAACGTTCAAAAGTCTGTAAAAAGGTAGAGTTTCATCAGGCATATCAGAAAAGATATTTATCTAGATCTGTTATTGTGATTCAAATATATTTTGTGTCCTCTGAAATACTAACTTATAGCCTAATCTTGATAGTTAATGTAGGCTGTTTTGCAATTTAAGTTTTTTTTTTTATAATGAATGTGCACAAAATTGGCAATACTGTACTAGTTCCTGTACTTTATATATAATTTATATACTATATATATAATAATAATATATATATAATATACTTAAGATATAATATATATAATATATATATAGTATAATAATAAACTTATTTATACACAGTAGTTATATACTATCAACAAGGAAGCATGCATACAATTCCTGATTTTATAGTAGAATAAATCCCTACAGGTGCAGTAGCCTTTTATGTATATGAAAGAGGGAAAAGAACGAGAAAATAGTCGAATTTACATATCTTGCTATTTCAGTGATTTGAAAAAAAAAAAAAAAAAAAAAAAAAAAAAAAAAAAAAAAAAAAAACAGGAAATCTCTCACTTTACACCACCTATTTGCAGCCCCGGATTAGTGACCTCGCTTATTCGCGGATTTATGTGTGGAACATATATCTACATCGCCTATTCATGGAAATTTTTCATGGAGAACTATTCACTAATTACTGTATTTTCATATAATTTTCGTGACCAAATATTTTTCATGATAAAACTATTAAAATAGGGAGATATAAGCCTTTTTAGAGGGAGGGTGAGCGTATGAATGATCAAAATAGACAGTAACAAGTGTTTTTAGAGGGGTGTCAAGTATTCACGGATCTTCGCTATTCGCGGTGGGGGGTGGTAGTTGTGGTCCTTATCCCCCACGAATCCCGGGGCCGACTAAATAAATCAGGTACTACATGGCAATTTCGCATGCTATTTGCTAATTGCTTTTGAATAAGCTGAATCTCATCCAGTTTGAAAGATAAGTCAGGTTGCCCAATTAAACGATTTTGATGGAAAATTTAACTTCTAATTACCTGTGGGAACTTCCACGTGAAATTCCACTTGAACTCACCTGTCTATGTCGCTCCAAGAGTTTGAGGAATTCAAAGTCATCATCATCATCTCCAAATGGATTGGTGAAGCTCTCACCCACCTTCAGCCACCCGATGTAGAAGAAGAGTTGAAGGAGAGTGAATATGGGGAAGTAAACATTTGTGTGACCTTTGAGATGCCTCTCGGGTTCTAAGCTCTGTCCACCAACCACAGACGAGAGGTAGAAAAAGTACACCACAATGGCCACGACCTGGCGAGATGCAAAAGAACATCAATGTGTGTTGGGAAAAGATCTTGTGACCATACCTTAGCATCTAATGTGGTATAAGAATATAACTATATTAAGATAACTTATAATGGACACAAGTTTAACAGTCAAACTTCAACAGATTAAAATATCGTTACGTAATTAACAAGATGAAACACATAGCCAAGTAAGTAGTTAACAAACAAAAGTACTTATATAAACAGATATAAGAAATCCTCCCGTGAAAATGAAAGAGGGAGGTACCTCCTGCTTTAATTTTCAAGTGAGGATCTCTTATATACTTCACCCACCGGACCATTATGGAATTACAAGATATAAACAGATAAAAAGAGAAATTAAAATATATACCAGTGCTGAACTATAGAGAAATAAGGTAAAGGTATCAAAATGTAAGGAAATAAGGAATTAAACTAACATAAAATATTCCAAAAAATCCCTCCAAAGCTTCACAGGAATATATATGGATGTCTTGCCTATAGGAATTCCATAGTTTCAGTATGTGGTATTTTGTAAATAATGGTGTTGCATAGTTTCTTGTTCCAATACATTAATGAGCAAAGTTTTATGTTGATGAAAATTAATTTGTTGTTAGATCTGATATTACCACTGACCCAGTTAATGTTTGTGGCACTTAGAAACTTGTTGGTAATTGTCATTCTCTGTATTTATTACCCGTGGATTTCTGTGCTACTAAAGTGTGGCACCATTAGTGGTACTCTTCTCAGCACTATGCACGGGAAGGAAATTTACGAATTCCAAGTAAATTATTTTTCTGAAATGCAAGGCACTTCAGAAGAATAAAAACCTGCATTTACCCTGATGCTACTGAGGCAAATATTAACTGTGGAATTAGATATAGGAAAATGGAACTATATTCAATATCTACACACAATAATAATGAGATCTTAAAATTCTAAAACGTAGTGTACAATACACTATCCATAGATTTTAAAACGATATTCCAGTAGTCGGAGATCCACTTAATATTACTTGTTTAGTATTGCTTTTATAATATGAAAGTGAAAATTGAATAAGAACAAAGATATGACTTCGTACAAGTTATGAAGTCTCTTATCTCTAAATCTGCATGAGAGTGATCTAAGACACTCTAAAACACTACTTTGTTTCCCCGTTCTTTCAGTGCTCTTTGACAGAGGTTGTAATCACAGAAGGTATTTTTTATGACCTAAGTTCTCCGTTCCACACAAAACTTATGAAGAGTAATAGAATGGACATGACAGTGATATTCAAAGTTACTGACAAGAAGGTTGGCGAAAATACGATTTCGTCCTCAAGAATGGTTTCATAATTCAGATAATAAGAGTAAGCAATGATTTCTTAATTCTATACAAGTCTCACCTGGCAGTAGGCCAGAGGTACAGCGCGCATCGTCCAGTGAGATAATTCCATGCATTTACTCTGGATGTCAAGAATTTCAGTCATGAGGTCTATCTTGTTGTGAGTGGAAGATATATATTCATCATTTTGTGCCTTGTCAACAGTCTTACAAGCCCACACTATTGGGACGTATGTCATGTCTACCGAGGTTCTGCTCCTGAGGTTTTCTATGATCAGTGTCTCTTCCGCCGTGAGGTAGCCTGCAAGAATAATAAGAATCAACGGCGTTGCACGATGTGATAATTGATATGAGTTGAGGGAAAGAGTCTGGAAGGAACATTATTGGACCTCTTCATAGAAACAGTTATAATACGAATTCCAGTAGAAAATGCTACTTTAATTACAATGTTGGTAAGAATCTATGTATTTGAAGAGATTGATGGTCAGTTGGCATGGCAGACTATACACAATAACAGCGATCATATTTAAATATATAGAGATTGACTTTTAAACAAAACCAATTAACATCATGCTTACTAGAGCCAAATTCTGTGCTTTGCAAATAAAACATCTCTGGTTGGTACAATTAAGTTACCCTTATGGTAGTTAGCAATTATTTTAGGATAAGTTTAATAGTCCCGGGCTGTTCTCTACGCCGAGTACAACCCTCATCAGCCAACTAGTTAACACTGCTTATGTCCATAGCATTGTCCATAGCATACTGGGATGCAACAAAGCTTTCCTAAATCGCTTTATCTTACTTGAGATTTGGACTGTAATTTGCAAGCATCCATACAAACACACACACACAAACGCTCACACTCACACACACGTGTACATATATATTATATATATATATATATATATATATATATATATATATATATATATATATATATATATATATATATGAAATCACAAATTGTTCCTCTGTTCAGCTGAAAATTAAAAGAGTAACTGTCATTTTTCGACTATGGTGGACGCGATCAGAATAAAAGGGGTGTAAACTATCAGTCCCAAACCAGATGCGTTTATAAACTAATGTCCTCTAAGAGGAAAATGTAAATGGTTAAAAAGATAAAAGAAATGGTATCACTTAATAAGTTTATCCTTAGTGAAACGCAACATGAACTGTAACATTCATCCACGTCGACATTAAATTCAGTCGATGTGTTTTGAGAGGGAGAACGATTAGAGAACGCACGAATGACTATACTCTGTTTTTTTTCATCTGTCCATCCACCTGTGGTGTTTTCGCATGGTAACACTGCGTCCCCGGGCTTTAAATAGTTACGCTATGTGTAAGTTTACAGTAAATAAAAGGATATCTGAATGTACATTTGCAACTGAAAAGTGTTTTAATAAATTACTGTATGCTAATTACACCGTTAATATTCGAAATAGGATATCATTATTATTGTTGAATGTAAGCTGTATGTAACTATCTAAATCCCGGGACGCAGTGTTACCATACAAAAACACCACAGGCGGATGGACAGATGGAAAAAAACAGAGTATAGTAAGAGCAACAAGGTTGTGAAAAGGACCTTAATTAGTTGACGTGTACCATAGAAATTGCGAAATAAATATGCTGCCACCTTAGTTAAAGTCTGTAGTTATATAATTCTTTTACATCTAACTGATGTTCGATTATGCAGTGAAGAAAGACAAAAAAGGTAAGAGGATGATTCATGTATGATACAATGAGACTTTTCCAAATTGACAATGCATTTCCATTACACACGAAAAATCAACAAAATAGGCTTCGCTCGTATAAATATAAATGTTAATTTACATGAGGTGATTTGAAATAATACATAACATGCTTAACCAATTTATCCCACCTTCACTAGTTAAGCTCCGTAGAGTAGGGTACTTCTTCCTCACTGAGGGTGAAAGTTTCTTGAAGGTCATGGCAATCACAACATTCACATTTCGAATCACTGTCTCTCGAATTTTCTTGGATTCCCTGTCCTGCAAAGGAAATGGTAGGCAATTACGGGAGAGAGAATTAAGGCTGTTAAAACTGGGAGGTTTAAGTGTTGACCATGATCATGATAATACTTCAGCAGTTAAATTTTATACCTAGTAGTTGATGTTTTTTTTTTTCTCTAAGAGTGGAAAAGTTAAGTATATCTTAGATTTACCAGACTACTGAGCTGATTAACAGCTCTCCTAGGGCTGGTCCGAAGGATTAGATATTTTTACGTGGTTAGGAACCAATTGGTCACCTAGCAACGGGACCTACAGCTTATTGTGGGAACCGAAGCACACTATATCGAGAAATGAATTTCTATCACCAGAAATAAATTCTTCGGATTCCGCGTTGGCCGAGCCGGAAAACGAACTTCGGACCACCGGATTGGCAGCCGAGCGCGAAAACCACTCGTCCAGCGAGGAACTTTCTAACAGAGTGGAAATTCTTCTTAAAACGTATTCACAGACATATACATAGATACATGTGAGTATGTATGCTTGCATGTATGTATGTATGTAGATACAGATAACTACGCAAACAGTTCAACTTAATAGCTTTAAATTTTCTGTCTTAATTTTTCTTTCTTCATTCGCAATCAATGTTCACAATTCACTTACGTTAAAGAAATTGCTTTAACAATCCTTGGCCTCCATAGATTTTTCATCTCTCTTACAATTTTTTTTATTTATTTATTTATTAATTTTTTTGCACACACCCTGCTACCTTCGGCTCTTCACCTATTATGTGCCTCACCTCTTCTCCCACATATCTTTATAAACAATTATTTCCATCCTTCAAGCATCCATACTAACACTTATTGCTACATCTTCCTGGGTTTCCATTCAGTTTCATATCCTTAATCTTACTGACACAAACTAACTTCATTTTTGCAAACACGTTTTACTCTTTTACTGGTTTCCGCAGTTTCCTTTCACTATTTCGAAATCAGTACTGTCTCATCTGAAAAAATTATCCTTTTCATATTCCACTGTCCTTTCTCTGGCTTCTTGCACCTCTCCGTCGACAAAGATATAAAGTAGTCGTGGACACATAACACGCCTTTGTTTTTAAGATCCAACTAGAAGCTCTTGTACTACTCTCAACATCTCTCTACATAGAGAGCCCTGAACACCTTCTTCTCTATTGACTTTACCAAAAGCCTTTTCTACTTCCAAAAATACCAGTTACAGCCTTTTTCCCTTTATACTTTCAAACTCTTCCAGTGACTGTTTCAAAATCACTCGACTTCTTTCAAACGTGCTTCATTAAAAATTGTAATAGTTAAGACTATTTGAATCCATTGTTTCTGCTGGTGTTACAAAACTGACTGCGTTATTCGATAATTAACTGCTAATGCAACTACTGGTTTTATTCTATACTAATTAATAGTGGGAAACCAATTGGAAAACAATTTATCAAAGGGTCGGCGTAATAACTCACCTGTCCTCGGATAAAAGATGTGGTAAGTATTGCTGTTTGATCAGGCCACGGGATATTTCGGAACATTTCCCACCATCTGGTGAAGACGCTGGTCACGAAGAATCCTAACAGGGACGTAACTGGGAGTGAACCGCTCATTTTCGAACAGTAAATCACCACTTTCTCAAATATTCTGGAACGGCATATCTTAATTTTATTTATGTTCTCTTTGATTGCACCTTTGATGATATCCAATGGGTATCTTTCGTGAGCACCTACATGAAAAATTCCTCACTTAGTTAGTTAACAAATTGTCAGTCACTCCATATCTAAATATGTTATTTGTAAATGGCAGAAAATGAAAGCGTTTGCCTTTCCAGTTTCGAAAACTGATCAAACCAGTAAAATCTATCTTAGGAGAACATGATGCATCTATTAAGGTGTTAGAACTATTCAATTATTTAATTCTTTGAATGTCACTCATTATCTGGCGAAGCCTTCCTCAGAGAAGTCTTTTATTCCAAAGTTTTTATGGTGATACCCATCCTTACGAAAAGCAAATGTAATTTTGAATCAGTTGACAGATATTGTTGATAACCTGTCAGGGTTTTCATTACAGAAATGGAAAGGTAATGGATTTTCACTAAATAAAGATTTAGGGATGAGAATTTGATGAATGACCGTTTTTTTCTATTAAATTATCATGGTATGTTGATTAATATAGTAAATTGATTAGCCATAATGCTTTCCACATATTTGATATTGAATATTCATACTAAAGAAGCTACTTAGAATTAAACAAAAGGATAATCGTAATCAGTTCATACTTAGGTTCCTATTTTCAATAGTTAAAGGAAAGCCGTTGATAGAACTTTAATATCTAATTACAATAACGACAAATGCTATTTCATTCTCGAGAAACTATACATTACTACTGATCACTGAAGCAAAAATACTCAGCAGAAGAACCTTTATTATAATAAAAAGTTATTGACAAGAATACGAGATGCACTACGCAAGAGTTGGATATAAACAGTATTATCAGCAATGATGGAATCTTATACAGTTTCCAATGAAAAAAAAGAAACATGCCTGTTTATGCTTCTCATTTTAAGCCAATTTAAAAACCATAAAAAATATATGAAATTTACTTAAAATTTCTTTTGTTCAAGAGGACTATTTTTTAGAATTCTCTACATCAAACGGCACACAATTTAGAGAAGAGGCTGGAAACAGATCGCAATAAAAAATACTTTTACCTCAATTTGTATTTTTTGGTTGCAAAACAAATTTTAAGCACAAACGTAGCTAATCATACTCATCTTAATTTAGGCACAGCTTAATTTACTTCTTTGACAATATCTAAAATAAAATGGCAAAACTTACAAAGCTCTAGAATATTAGTGATAGTAAAACCTGATTTATGTATGAAAATAAAATCATTGCTTCTTTTACAAACCTCAAAAATGACTGTTACCACGTGCAAACCTATTATTCCTAAATTTTATACACTTAGAAACACTCACATTTTGTATTTATCACTGAGAGCAAACCAATAAGTAGCACTTATTGTGTAGTAGAGGATAACGAAGAGAACCATTTCCTTCCAGACTTGCCTGTATATACTTCCCCGCCATCTGTAGGTAATGAAACAGAATGAGTGAAGATATTAGCACATATGTCCATGGCGTGAAACATTCCATTATCAAACGTTTACTGATAAACTATTTTCCTTGTGTCTTTAACATTCCTTTCTCTTAGAAAAGAGCCACTTTGAATGTTTTTTTCTAAATATAATTCGATGAGTTTCTTGGAGCCTGAGAAAATGAAGTGCCTACAGGCATCAACAAAATGAACCTATTTTTCCTTTAATAACGCCATCCAAGACTGCCACATACCATTGGGTGTCAAAAGCAGTTAGCAACAAAAGAAGGGACTGCGGGCAGCTGAAAATTAAATTTGGCAGACTTTAAAACCATTCATATCCCAGATGTTACACTCCAATACAACCAATTTATTCTTTAAAACCGAATAACAAAACATCCGTTGAAGAGACACAGTATCTTGTGTTGTGCCAATAATTGTTGTTTAAGGTAGTGGCTTCATATCTAATATCTCCGGAATATAGGCTGCTTAAATGACTAACATCTACTCTTATATGGTAATTTATAACTTATATGATAAAATGTTACTGGACTCATAATGGTCTTGGTCCTGAATATGAGGGATGATATTGTTAGTTATATACAACTTCCCGTGAATTTGAGATATTCCCGTTTAATGGTAGTTTGAAGCTACATCCACAGAAAATTATTTGCAAAGTAAGCTGAAAATATTGTTATGTATCACCAATGTTATCTATGTGTCTTGTATTAAAATTTACACGTTTTAGTCCCGACAGACTTCTTATGACTTCATAATAATTTCAGTTTTACTGAAAATGGTAACTACGTGACCTTCATATGAAGTTATGAAAACCAAATACATAACAAACGGATAAATTCGAACACATTTAATTCATAGGAAGATTACATAATTAATGACGTTTAAAATATCTGATTCTTTTCGGCATTACATTAAACTATCTTAATATCATATAAAAATGCATTTTATTTAACAACATAGCACCGTTTTTCATGCCAGTTTCTCATCAATCCAGTTATTACACAAAATATTACATGAATGTATTGACCTGATTTAATTACGAAGGCAATGTAATCTATCTGTTTCCTGTTGACGAGAGGTGGATGAATCAATATTCATAAAAAAAAAAACTTAAAGACTACCCTCAGTGACATAAAAATATTATTATAATAGCAAATCTGAAGGAATTCGTATCTTTCAGGTGAATTTATTAGTAAAAGCCTCTTACCTTGGCAAAAGTATCCAGAACAGCCACAGGAAACCGCCCTGGGTTGCCATAGCCCTAGAATAAGGCACAGTCATGCTTGCCTCAAAGAAGAAAAAATATATTATATATATGTATATCTACACACATATATATATATATATATATATATATATATATATATATAATATATATATGTGTGTGTGTGTGTGTGTGTGTGTGTGTGTGTGTGTGTGTGTGTGTACATACGCACACCCACATAATAATAATAATAATAATAATAATATAATAATAATAATAATAATGATAATAATAATAATCTGAGTGTGAATTCGTACGTATGTGTCAGTGAACTCATGGTTAACTCGTTTGCATAGTGCCCTACTGCCATGGTACCACCTCCATTCAATAGCTCCAAAGGTGACACATAAGAAACAATATCCAGTTGAATCCAGTTCACATTCACGATTCCAGGTATTGACCTACGAGCTGCTCACTCAAATGCTCCGTGAGTTACGTTTCCCTCAGTCCTCAGAGCTGGGCTACTACATCCGTGAGAAGTTTCTGTAGTTAGTGATCAGTAGGGAGCCTTTATTTGGCCATGGTTGATGAAGATTATCATGGAACTGATAAGTATTATTATATGAGAAGCATGACGCTGTACGTTTTCTATTTAAGTACACTAGCGTGCTTAGGCGTGAAGCCAAGGATCTTGCAGTGCGTTCGCAGTTATAGCACGCCGCCATAACGACCAGGTTATGAATGATTAATAACCCGGTCAGTGATATTAAATGATAAAGTTGACAACACCACAAAATGACTTTGGGAGTAAAAACTATTTTCAATAAACAAACACATATCAGACAAAATTATTAAGGAAAGAAAAATAGCGAAGAATGATTGATCACTCGGCAATGAATGAAATATCCTGGACTTCCGTAGGCGCATTAACGGAAAAAGCTTTCATCATTGGTTATTGATTCGTCGAACCCTAATGCACATATGCTTGCAGGACTGACTTGATATCTTTGCGTTTGTCTTCGTATTTCGTTGTGTTCATATTTGTGTTTTAGTTTCATTAGTTAATGGATATAATTTCCTTACACGCGTTTCCAGAACGCTTTACCAGATTCTAACTG
>NC_061090.1:11906108-11931108 GCF_015104395.2 Macrobrachium nipponense | reverse complement strand
TTATTATAATTATTGGTCGTAATGGCGGTTTCTTAGAAAAATTACCCGATGCGGTGTCTAATGATTCTAAGGAATCGCTGTCTGCTGTAAACTATTTCCCAAATATGCATATTGCAATGAATATGATACAGAAATCAAATACTTCTGTTTCAAGATGTTGGATGTATCATATCTTGTAGCTCATGAACATGGTTGTTATCTATCTTATCTTGTATGTTTCATAAACGGCTTAACATAACAATGCTGTGAAGGGATACCATACTACTACTGAAACGGGGTAGAAATGCAAATTAACCCTTAAACGCCGACTGGACGTATTTTACGTCGAGAAATAAATTGTCTGTCGGGTGCCGACTGGACGTATTTTACGTCGACATACAAAAGTTTTTTTTAAATTCGCGGAAAATACTTATAGGCCTACCAGCCTAAAACTTTTGAATCACGGCGCCTTGGGGATGCTGGGAGTCCACGGATCAAGGCCTTGTTTTTGTTTTTGAAGCGTGACCCAGGTGCGCATGCGCGATTCCCTTCTTCTCGCTCCAGCCAGCATCAGTAAGCGCACCATCCGAGAGCGATCTTTCGTGAAAAGCGTGTTTTTCTGGACTTGTGCGAGACTTTGAGCATTTGTATTGCTACAGGACATTCGTAGATATGTCTCACGACGTGTGAACCGTGAAAGGCGCGTTTTACCCGTCGGAAGGGATCGTGTAAGGCGAGTTTTGGACATGGATGCTGGCCGAGGGGCCAAGCACCCAGCATGACCCCGCGCCTCAAGGCCGTTCTGTGCGGCCACGTGTGCTGAAAGTGTTTCGGGAACACATCGTTTGCCTTTGGTTACCCTAGAAAGCATGTGGGGCGTCCTTAGGGGCATTCGTAGGCATTTGGGAGGCCTCCAACCAAGGGACATAGACGAATATCTTTCGGAGCTTGATCGGGAACATGTCGCAAGTCCTCATTTTGATGGCGGATGGTCATCGAGTGATGAGGACATCAGTCCCGATGAAAGTGAGATGAATATTTGCCCCCAATGTCCGTTCGAGGCTCACATCCCGAAAGTGAGCTCGAATTCAGTGCATACAGGGGGAATCTGAGGGGAGGGGGAGGGGGAGGGTGGGGATACGGCTCAAGTTTTATCGCAGAGGACGATACAGAAAGTGAGGGCCTAAGTGAGGGTGATGGGCCAACGGGGGGGGGTAGTGTGCATCGTGCCCGCACCCGTGCGCGTGCGCGCGCACGGGCACGTAGAAGGTCGGCTCGTCGCGCCAGCCAAGGTGAAGGTCGGTCGTCGGAGAGTGACGAGGGGTGGACGGAGGGACCCCACCCCTCCTAACATGCACCCCTTCACGGCAACCCCTGGGATGACCGTACCAGTACCCCTGACTGTTTTTTGGGATTCATCCAGCTTTTCCTGACGCGGGAATTGCTGGAATACCTGGTACACGAGACGGTGGACTACGCTCGGTACTGCCGATATGAGCTGAAGACGACCTTGTCGTATTCCTGGCGGGGTGCAACCTCATTGACATGGCACATTTTTTGGGGCTCCACATTTATTTGGTTTGACACCTGCTATCGACGTCAGGCAATATTGGAAGAGAAGTTATTTTTTATATATGCCGAATGTGCCTGGCGTTTATGTCCCCCGTGATAATTTCCTGGCGATGGACAGGTACTTCAACGCCTTCAACCGAAGGGCCATACCCCGGAATAACAGTGATCGCCTCATTTTAGTGCGTACAGTGTTGGATTATATCCGGTGAGCGGTGTAGTAATCTCGTGATTCCTGGAAAGAACCTGTCTTTGGATGAGGGGATGATGCCTTACAAAGGACGTCTTAGTATAAAAGTGTATACCCCAAGAAGCCAAAGAAATATGGTGTGAAATTCTTTCTCATTACCGAGGCCAACACTGGATACGTTGTGGACTTTTTCAGTGTATACCGGGGTATTCTCCACGCTGCGTGACACTGTATTCAACCTTGTGGGACGTTTCCGTAACCAGGGATATCACCTGTTTATGGATAATTATTATAACTCGGTATCCCTGGCCCAGGAACTGTATGAAGCAGGTGTTCACGTCAGTGGTACCCTTCGTTGGTGCGTGGGGCCCCGAATGTCCTCAAGAGGTTCGCTAGTCATCCGCAACACCTGGCAAGAGGAGAGACAGAGTGGCGGAAAGGAAGGGCGTGGCTTCGTCATCTGTTGGAAGGGTGTCCGACTCGTCCCCAATGGTTAACGACGAGTCATGAAACCCATCCAAGAAGAGATCGTACAGCGGAACGAAGACACGTCGACAGGGCCGATTGTGTTTGAGGAGTTTCGTACCGAGCGGCCTACTGTCATTGGGCACTACAACAGGCACATGGGAGGAGTTGATCTCTTTGATCAGCTCATCCAGTACTATCCCTTCGCCAGGAGAACCAGAAGGTGGACACAGAAGCTCCTCAATACATCCTTCAGTTGGCCCTCCAAAATGCCTACATACTGTACTGTGGGTACCGCGGTGACAATCTTCCGAGGTTGACCCACGCACAGTTTCCTAGAGGTAGCCGGGAATGCCCTCATCAACTTCGATCCCGATGAGTGGCCTTCCATAAGACTGCCCCCTGCCCCGAGCTGCAGATCTGCCCATAGAGGAAAGGGCAGATAGGAGGGCCAACTTCGCTCGACCTGCCGCGCCCCTGCTGCCGCCGTCCCTGAATTGACAGACGGCCCCATGCTGACGACGCCCCTGCTGACGACGCCCCTGCTGCCGCCACCCCTGTCTGCCGCCCGCCCCTGCTGACGACGCCCCTGCTGTCGCCGCCGCCCCATGCTGACGACACCCCTGCTGTCGCCGCCCCTGCTGACGACGCCCCTGCTGACGACGCCCCTCTTGCTGCCGGCCCCGCCATCACCGCTTCTCGTCGGGTAGTGGACCCTGCGTGTCGGCTGCAGCCAGGGGAACACATACTGGAGGCCTTACAAGGGCGAAGGCAGAAACGGTGCCGGGTGTGCCATATGAATGGCAGAAGAAGAGACACCCGGTTCTTCTGTCGTCTCTGCAAAGTTGCTCTTTGCAGGATAGGGGAGTGTGACCGAAAGTATCACACTAAGGTCATGTATTGGAGCGCGACCCCTAAACCGACAGCGGATGGGCGCACGGGGCCGCCGGTCCATCAGCAGTAAGGGCGCGCGTCTCCCCATCCTCCACCTGTAACCTTCGTCACGTCGAGTGGAAAAAAATGCAAGGACTCTTCAATGGAGGAGGGAGAAAACAAGAATAGAACGAAGAGTCAGGATTACGAGTGAGTATTCTGCATTTATTTTATATTTAGTTTTATATTTATTACAATTTTTTATATATCTGAATGTGTGCATGATAAAATAATAATAAGACATTTCATTGTATGCGAAAGAGAAGTGTCACCTGCATTCCTTTTATTTATGTATTGGTACCAGAATCGAAGAATGTAATATATATTTTACGTATAAAAAAAATTATATATATATATATATATATATATATATATATATATATAATATATATATATATATATATATATATATCTATATCTTTATATATATAATATTTAATATATATTATATTATATATATATGATATATATATAGATATAGATATATATATATATATCTATATATATATATATATATATATATATATTATAAATATTATTTTTTGGGGGGGTAAGCAAATTACTTACAGTCTAGTATATTCAATCATTTACCTTCACTTTAAAACAAATTGCAAGTCTCTAGAACAATATCTCGATTTATGGTGAATATTTGAAAAAATATTTTATTCCGTCCGCGCGCCGATTCTCGGCCGAAAATCTCGGGAAACGCGTAGGTCACATTCTCCTAATATTTGTACCTTTTCATATTACGCTTATTTTATAGTTTTATATATGGAAAATGTGCGCAAAAACATGCACAATATAACGAAAAATATTGGAAGGTTGTAGCATTTATCATTTTTGAAATATTTGCATATATAAAAAGTACGATAAGAATCGAAAAAAACTACGATCGGTCAACTTTGACTCAACCGAAAGGTCAAAAACGCATTTATAACATAAAATCTTACAGTCTAGTAATATTCAATCATTTATCTTCATTTTTAAAACAATATTGCAAGTCTCTAGAACAATATCTCGATTTATGGGTGATTTTTTTTGAAAAACATATGTTTTTTTCCCCTCCGCGCGAAACGATTTTCGGCCGAAAATCTCGGAAACGCGTAGGTCACATTCTCCTAATATTTGAGCCTTTTCATATTACGCTTTTTTTAAAGGTTTTATATATGGAAATGTGCGCACATGCACAATATAACAAAAAATATTGGAAGGTTGTAGCATTTATCATTTTTGAAATATTTGCATATAAAGTACGATAAGTACGAAAAAACTACGATCGGTCAACTTTGACTCACCGAAAAGGTTAAAAAAAAATACGCATATATAACATAAAAATCTTACAGGTCCTCGTATATTCAATCATTTTATCTTCATTTAAAAAACATATTGCAAGTCTCTAGAACAATATCTCGAATTTTATGGTGAATAAAAATTGAAAAAAATATTTTTAATTCCGTCCGCGCGCCGATTTCTCGCCGAAAAATCTCGGGAAACGCGTAGGTCACATTTCTCCTATATTTGTGCCTTTTTCATATTACGCTTTTTTTATAGTTTTATATATGAAAATGTGCCCAAAAACATGCACAATATAAAAAAAAATTATTGGAAGGTTGTAGCATTTATCATTTTTGAAATATTTGCATATAAAGTACGATAAGTACGAAAAAACTACGATCGGTCAACTTTGACTCAACCGAAAAGGTCAAAAACGCATTTATACATAAAAATCTTTACAGTCTAGTAATATTCAATCATTTATCTTCATTTTAAAACATATTGCAAGTCTCTAGAACAATATCTCGATTTCTGGTGAATTTTTGAAAAAAATATTTTTTTCCCCTCCGCGCGACGATTTTCGGCCGAAAATCTCGAAACGCGTAGGTCACATTCTCCTAATATTTGAGCCTTTTCATATTACGCTTTTTTTTAAAGGTTTATATATGGAAATGTGCGCAAAAACATGCACAATATAACAAAAATTATTGGAAGGTTGTAGCATTTATCATTTTGAAATATTTGCATATAAAGTACGATAAGTACGAAAAAAACTACGATCGGTCAACTTTGACTCAACCGAAAAGGTCAAAAAAACGCATTTATAACATAAAAATCTTACAGTCTAGTAATATTCAATCATTTATCTTCATTTTAAAACATATTGCAAGTCTCTAGAACAATATCTCGATTTATGGTGAATATTTGAAAAAATATTTTTATTCCGTCCGCGGGCCGATTCTCGGCCGAAAATCTCGGAAACGCGTAGGTCACATTCTCCTAATATTTGTGCCTTTTCATATTACGCTTTTTTTATAGTTTTATATATGAAATGTGCGCAAAAACATGCACAATATAACAAAAATTATTGGAAGGTTGTAGCATTTATCATTTTTGAAATATTTGCATATAAAGTACGATAAGTACGAAAAAAACTACGATCGGTCAACTTTGACTCAACCGAAAAGGTCAAAAAACGCATTTATAACATAAAAATCTTACAGTCTAGTATATTCATCATTTATCTTCATTTTAAAACATATTGCAAGTCTCTAGAACAATATCTCGATTTATGGTGAATATTTGAAAAAAATATTTTTATTCCGTCCGCGCGCCGATTCTCGGCCGAAATCTCGGAAACGCGTAGGTCACATTCTCCTAATATTTGTGCCTTTTCATATTAACGCTTTTTTTAAAGTTTTATATAGAAAAATGTGCGCAAAAACATGCACAATATAACAAAAATTATTGGAAGGTTGTTTTAGCATTTCTCATTTTTTTTATATTTGCATATAAAAAAAAACTTTTAAACAAAAATTCGACATTCGGTCAACTTTAACTCGTTCGAAATGGTAAAAAACTGCATTTGTAAGCTAAAACTCTTACAGTATCGTAATATTCAATCATTTTCCTTCAATTTTGAAACAAATTGCAAGTCTCTATAACAATATTTCGATTTATGGTGAATTTATTAAAAAATTATTTTTTACATCCGCGCGCTACGAATTCATGCATCATTTTGTGAATAATATTTTCTCTGTGTTGCTTTTATTGTGTTTTACAATATGTTATATATCAAAATGATCGCAATTTAGTGCACATTACAACGAAAAAAAAAAGCAACTTGTTACCTCTAACCGTTTTGGCGCACAGCGCGATTTGAATACAATTATATATGAAATTTCGTTTTTTTGCGCTATCATCATATATCGCATTATTTATATATGATAATGATAATATTTTTCATCTGATGGTTGCATACTAAACTTCAAGCAATGAGAAAAAAAGGAGCCAAAAATGAACTCTTAATCTTGAAAACTAAGCGCGCTGTGATTTTTGAAAAAAATATTTTTTTCCGCTTACGCGCTCACTCTCAAACCCCTCCGGCATACGGGAGTCATTTTTTTGATTTAGGGCTCCGGCGTTTAAGGTTAATAATAGTATTGTTTGGCTAAGATCCATATAGGCATTTATTTTTACACACTATAAACACACTTAAATGTAATTTATGCTCCCAAAGCCAAACGATCAAACGGTCACAAATAGAAAAAAAAAAAACATTCGATTGGTATCTAACACCTTCATTCCCAAACACCCTCCCCCTCCTCCCCCAAAATGAATTAAAAGAAACGAAATATCCAGATAATAATGAAATTGTGGTATTGTACTCCAGCGTAGCTTGAAATGACGAGAGCATTTAATTGAAAATGTGTTTAAATGGAATTTTCATTTCGCTATTCCGGCAACTCGGCGACAAGTAAACTGTTTATTATTTTTCAATTATGAAATCAAAATGAATTTTCGTATTTTGGTCGCGAATGAAATATCTCGTTTTTCTGTAAAATGAATTTTCAACGTATGTATTGGATATGTTATTTGCCACATCGCAACATGAAAATGTGCAGTTTTCAACCTTTTCTTCCTGACAGGGCAAAAGTAGGTTAGTTTTAGCAAAGGAAATAAATGAGGTATTCTTGCTACTTACTTTTTATATAATAAACTTTTTTCTCCTCCTTTCAGAACAACATGATAGTTTTTGATGAAACTGTAGGGATCTTTTCCGTGGAAATCCTTCCCGAAGAAAAATACGTGGAAATGAACATAGAAAAAGAGGCTTTTCAACAAAAGAAGTGGTAGTTTTGATTGCTGAGGCACCCGCCGCACGACAACATTCGTTCTTGTCAAAAATGAAACTTTAATATCTAAATATAATTGTAAACAGTATGACACCGCAGCGAAAAACTGGTTGAGAATTATTTATTTAGTGAAAAAAAAAAAAAAAAAAAATAATATAAAACAGCGTATTCCGCTGCAGCAAAATTACAGTAAATAGTTTAATCTTAACTGGAAAAATAATGAGTAAAAAGAAGAATTAATGAAAATGTATTCCTTTCAATTGCCTACTGCTTCATGAGAGGTACATACATTAATACATGCAAAAAGAAACATATACATCATTATTTGAAATCGTTCATTTTCCTTCACTTTAGTAGAATGGCTTCTACAGGACATTGTAGGAATCAAAAGGCCAACCTTGTAGAGTTCTTCGGAATAAGTGTAGCAACGGGACATACAGCTTATTGTGGGATCCGAACCACACTAATTCGAGAAATGAACTTCAGTCACCAGAAATAAATTCCTCTGACTCCGCGTTGGCCGAGCCGGGAATCGAACTTCGGACCACTGGATTGGTAGCCGAGCGCGAAAATCACTCGTTCAACGATGATCTAGTTCGGGTGTAGGATCGCCAGGTAAATGAAAAAGGTCTTCCACAGAGACATTATCCAAATTAGCTTCCCTGACAAATCCCGCGAGGCCGGTTTCCAATTAGGTATAATTCGTATTGATCCTCTGCAAGCTTCTAAGAGATTTGCTCGCAGTTATCGTTGGTCTCGAGTTTAGCAAAAACCCAATTCCCAGTAACCCAGTGATGCCGTTTTTTCTTCACAACATTGGCTTTTAGCTGTGTTACCATATGCAGTTCATCTGATTTTTTACATTGTTTATGATTTAATGGTTAGAATGAGTATTTTCCGATGTAGAATTATTTTCACTAGCTTAAAATAAAGTATTTTAGACGAAGAAAAATAAAAGATTTCAAAAAAATGCATGTGTATAAATAAGCAGATAATGTTTTATAACTTTATTTAATAAAAAAACATAAAAAGGCAAAGTGAAGAATTTTATTCCTCAGTATTGTGGCCTGTGGTCGGAAAAGCCACGGAGCCGGAGGGTTGACAGATGTTACCAGACAGCCACACTCGTAGACGAAATTCCTCAAAACGGCAACCCTGATTCCCACCCTCGCTAGTCTTTATAGCATTCTCAATTGGCATCAAAATTTCTTTTAAATGATTCATTTCCTTAATATCAAAACGAGTCGCCTAAGTAGCATTCATTTCACAGCATTTCTTTTGTATGTGGAAAAAACGGATATCCAAATTCCACTAAGATTCTCCATTTACCAAATGCACCCAAGGATTCGGTTTTGGTATGATCTGTGATATTTTTCTCGCATTATGTAGTCCTGATGGGGTTCTTAAAATCGAAGACTTGATGATTATTTTTGTTTCTGTATTCCTTACTTTTATATTCCGTGTCTTTAGAATATTTCTGACATTTTTTTATGGTAATTATCTAACGAAGAGGACAAACTAACTTGACGAAGCAATCATAAATCACGGTGGATAGGTTAACTTTTCGAAACAGTTCCTTACGTAACTGCTTTCAAGAATCAGATACTTAGAGTTGGATATTCTAAACCTCTCAAAAACAATTACCATTCCATTTTTTCTTACTACTTATTATGTGAAAAAATAAATTCAATATTGGAATACGTGTGTTTCCTGAGGGTAAACTTAGCTTCGAAACTTTAAGGTATTTCCCAACATAAACATAAACATCTGATGTTGCTTAGGTTTACAATGCAAATGTTGTGGATGGTTTCTGGGCATTGCGCGTATCTAAACATCCTTCCAGTCTCCGCTGAATCAATTGCCGGTAGCTTAAAAGCGTAACCCACATTATCTTTTTCACATGATTAAACCAAGTCCAAGAAAATAGACGGGGAAACAAGAAAGTTTCAGAATATCCCAAATCGAATGACCACGACATGTCTGTCTGTATGGTGTTTTTACGTTGCATGGAACCATTATGGTTATTCAGCATCGGGACAAACGGCTTTACGTGAGTTACGAACCACGTCGAGAGTGAGCTTCCATCACCAGAAATACATATCTCTGACGCTTCAGTGGAATGCCCGAGAATCGAACTCGCGGCCACAGAGGTGGCAGGTCATGATCATACCGATCACGCCACTGACGCGCTGCCTTTGTTTAATCATGTGGGGACAAAACGTGAATTGTGTTATTGCTCCGAGGAAACGTTGGTTAATCTTTAGACGTTCGCTAAGCTTAGAAATCTGACTAAATTAAAGTCATAGTATGGTAGTGACTAAACTCTGCTATTCCTGGGGGATTCAGATATTGATTATTACAAAAGTAAGCAAATTATTAAGAGACAACCTAAAAGGAACTCGAACATTTGGAAATTATTTGTTAAATGAAAAAGTTCGTAAAATTAGAGGTGTTACATAATAATAAACTCTAATGTATATATGTATATATACAAATATATATATATATTATATATATATATATATATATATATATATATACTTATATATATATATATACAGTTTGTATATACATATACATTTGCATATAAACTTATATACATAGGTGTGTGTATTATATATATCTTATTATATTATAATATATTATAATTATATAGATTAATACTAATTTTTATATATATATATAATATATATATATTATAATATATATAATATTAATATTATACATAATATATATATCATATATATATATATATATATATATATATATATATATATATATATATAGATATATATATATATATATATATATATATATATAATATGTATATTTATAATAATATAATACACCACGACGGAATAAACAACTAGTTAATAAGCAATCTAAAAGGTTTCAATAATGCGGCCAATGAATTCCTGCAGAATCTGGAATCTGCACAGAACCAGAAATTTAATAGCAGCCGCTCTTTTTTTTATATAATTATATTCTAGAACATCATCAGCTGTCGAGTAAATAGCATCACGTTGAGAGAATATAATATTCGTTTTCTTGAACAACCACGAGAGAGAGAGAGAGAGAGAGAGAGAGAGAGAGAGAGAGAGAGAGAGAGAGAGAGAGAGAGAGAGAGAGAGAGACTTTATGCATGTCTATGAAGAATGTGTAATTTTGTATAAATCAATAATGGAATCGGAGTATAAATGCGTTGTTTTTTTCTTTTTTTAGGATTTCCGAGTTTTACAAGGGTATGGTTTTATTGGTAAATACTGATAGTACATGTATAAATATAATGGAAAATAGCGTGATGAACAATGATTAAGCATCCACCCTTACATTAATTCGTTGGCTGTGCCAGTTAGATGAATCACACCTAGTCAACGATTTCAGTCTTAAAGATACTCATAGCAATTTGTGTATGCCATAAGATTATAATATTAGCGTTATAACATTTTTTCATCTATTAACAAAATTTTCATTATTTGACGAATTCATTTTGGAGGTTTATGAATCTAAGCACTCTAATTACTTTAATTTTAAAGTTAATTTTCTTTAAAAAATAGCCAAGCACATTGAGTTATTTCGGTGAAATTAATAAAGATCTACACTGCATATTCCCAAAAATGACGATTTTTCCTTCTAAGCGCGTGACTACCGTGCTTTTTTCCGACTATAATTTTTAATTTGCTGAACCTCTGGCTTCACTAAGGAAGCCTCTGTTCACTCATCAGGGATAATGATAATATTAGATTGTTTATGCCATAAGTGTAACATTTTTCATATTAACAAATTTTACTTACGAATTTGGTTTATGAGCAATCTAATGTTATTAAGTATTTAAAAATGCAAGGCACGTGTTATAAGATACACTGCATTTCCCAAAATACGATCTGGTAAATACAATTTCTGAACCTAACTAAGGAAGTCTGTTCACATCAGAGATTTGATATATAACATAAATCAAATCAACAACCATATTTTATTCTATGAGTTCAATATTCACTGACTGAAAATTTATATATATTTTCTCTGGAGAAGACTAAGAGCCTTGGAAAATTATAAAAAAAAAATGATAATAAAATCAACAACCTCCCGGGCAGACGATTGTTGAAATTTATGAAACCATTCGCTCGAAGTGCCCCGGAGGAAAACAATTACCAAACCTTGCCCCTTTATGATTACAAAAAAGATAAAGGTGTTCTTGGAGGAAATGAAAAACGTTATTACGTTCACTTCTATAGCGGTCCCGAATATCACCGGAGAGATTATTTGAGAACCGTTTTCCTGGTAAGCGTTTTTTCCTTCCTCTCAGGGAAAACTGCTTGATGGTGAGTGGATGGATGGAGTACCAGGCGCTGCTGATGTGTTTATGGTGTGGGGGAGAATTATTGGCAGAGAGAGAGAGAGAGAGAGAGAGAGAGAGGAGGATCCGAGGAAGTAGAGTGATACATAGAAAAACTAGTGAAAATTCAGGATTAAGAAAGAGAGAGAGAGAGAGAGAGAGAGAGAGAGAGAGAGAGAGAGAGAGAGAGAGAGAGAATTCAAGGAAGTTGGATGATATATATATATATATATATATATATATATATATATATATATATATATATATATATATATATATATATATATATATTTGAAGCTCTTAACACATATTTCCAAGTGGTTTTTCTAAGACACCCTACACTCACGGAAGCGACTATTTCTTATCTAAATAGTTTGATCTCTTCCTAGGCCTGTAGTATATTGTAATATTAATGACTTGGTTGGTGTCAGAAGGGACGACATTCAAAGGTATAATGTTAGTAGGGCAGCCCAATCCTCCTGTTGCATTTACCTACTATGATCACACAGGATCGATAGTAGGGCGTTATAGGAAGTGATTTTTGGTTCAGTCTCCTCCATCTTATTTTCTTGGTATTTTTCTACCTCTGTTTCCTTTTATGCGTTATTTCATATCGTCTTTCCTTAACTGAGACGGTTCTTTTTTCTCGATATAATGTGGTTGGAATCCCACAATAAGCTGTAGCTCCGTCACTAAGCAACCAGCCACGTAAATAAAAATCTAATCGTTCGGGCCAGCCCTTAGGAAGAAGCTGTTAATCAGCTCAGTGGTCTGGTTAAACTAAGATAAACTTTTTGTTCACATCGCAAGTCGAAGCCTCTAATCAGTGCTTTGAAATTCTACAGTTGTTTTACAGTATTACTTCCTGTGTAAAATGGAGACTGTGGCTATCGCCAAGGTGGTAGATCACTGCGTAAGCCTTAAGCATATGGCGTGTTAATAGTTAGAACGTTTGTATCTCTTCAATATTTCTCGCTCTCCCTTCCTAATCTCTCTTGTAGTTCATCCTTCATAGAAGAACGTGTTTACTGTATACTTGCTATGTAAGAAGACATTGTGGCTATTACAATTTCAATCAACTACAGGTACTGTTGCTCTAACTGCAAAATACATTAATTACATTTCTCCAGATAAAGGAGAGACAGAGAGAGACGAGAGAGAGAGAGAGAGAGAGAGAGAGAGAGAAGAGAGAGGTGGGGGGAGGGAGGAGTATATCTATTGTCTCAGACCTTTTACTCAGTATTTCCCCTTCTTCCAAATCACTCTCCCCTCCTTCATTTTTTTTCGCGTTCAGATACAGCGTCGTCTGATATCGAGAATATCCTCATTTAAATTGAAAACCTCACTGAATATTTTCTGTATACACGAGTGGAATTTCTTTAAGCCAAGCGATCGAAATAAGTCAGAGAATGACTATAACGCGAATAGCAGCAAAACTAGCCAAAACTGCATCAGCATAAAAGATCATGAAATTACTAAAGTCACAACAGTTTATGAAAATAAGAACCATAAATTAGTGGCATCAAGAAAATTGGACCCAAATTTTTGCACAAATGATGATTTCGTGAAAATATAATGTGGTCTTTCCATTCATGCAGAAATACTTTAATATGATGTATGTATGTATGTATGTATATGTATGTATTTACATACACACACACATACATATATATATATATATATATATATATATATATATATGATATATATATATATATATATATAGTCAAAAGGCTTCCCAATACTTAGTTTTTTACAACATTGTTTATGTACGCTAAAACTTTATGCGCTCTATTCATGATGTTTTACATATCAACGTTAACACCATGCACGCGGCTGGCGTCATATATATTATATATATATATATATATATATATATATATATATATATATATATATATATATATATATATATTACTGCATGGCCCGCTACCACTCATTTGCTACTGCACAAGAAGACATTACTGTTCATCTACAAGCAAGTCTAGACATAACAATCATGCCAGGGGGATTTGTTTATTTGTATGGTGTTTTACGTTGCATGGAACCAGTGGTTGTTCAGCAACGTGGGCAAGGTGGGGGGGGGGGGAGGGGGGTGTATCCAGTTAATGTATGTACCAACGCAGCTGGGCGATAACCGACCCTGTGGTCGAGGTCTTAAATGCCACCTTAAATACCATAGATAAGATAATAGAATTATGCTCAAGTCCTGGGACTAGAAGGTCGTTCAACGCTGAAAGGGAAAATTGAGAGTAGAAAGGTTAGAAACGTGTAGCAGGAAAAAAACTTTGCTGTTGCATTATGAAATAATTGATAGGAGAAGGTGGAAAGAAAGATTTAAGAAAATACGAACGTAGATACAGTAAAAGGAATGAAAGGGATTGTAACTAGAGGACGAAGGGACGCTGCTAAGAGCCTTAAGTAATGCCTACAGTACACCGCACGAGGTGCAATAACGGCACTACCACCCTATGGGGGTTTCATGGATAGTTGTGAAAATACACGGTCATTACCCCTATATTTGTAACGTATTCAAATGAATGGAGTATGAAATTTAGGCAAAAAGCAAAGCGCTGGGACCTATGAGGTTATTCCGAATCGAAGTGACCTATTCAATTGAAATCGTTAAAACAAATTATAAAATATTTTTAATAAAAGAAACGTTGCATCTCAAAGCTTTGTGCGGTCAATCAGATTTGTTTAACAAACAAAAAGACATCCATGGCCGCCCCACCCCCAACACCAATACCCCCCTTACAAACGTCGCGCAATACTTTAACAAAAATTTAACTTTAAGTATTTCAGAATTTCTTTTTATAATCTTGAACTTAAAATTCTTCTCATCTACCTTAAATCCTATATTTAACTATTTAACTTTACTATATAAGAATTTTTCTTATGTATAACTTGAAATTCTTTTCAACTGCGTTAAACCCTATATCTAGCTACTTAGCTCAAGATCTTTGTCCATGGAAGTGCGTTATCAAGTTTTCATACCAATGAATGAAAATAATTTTATTGTACAGCTCCAGGAAACAATTTGCTATTTTGTTTCACCTTCTAATTACACATTGTTCTAAAGTAGTAAAATTACTTGATTTACATATTATTTTGCTCTCAATATACGTATCTAACGGCGCTCGTTGTACTGTACATGTATTCATTAGTATGGAGTCAGATTTCAGCTAAAGGTATTTGAGTCGTTATAACCAATATCCAAACCACATTTCCAATGTCGTTGTTGCACAAATGGAATTTTCAACAAATCCATGTGGGTGGCTTACATTAATTTGCTTGTTTAAAATCTGACAGGGGCCTTTCACTTGTGTATTCACAAGTAGCTTTTACCCTCATATAATTATATGGATGAAAAACCAGATTCCACATATTTTGTTTTCCCCTCTAAAATACCGAGGAAGTAGTCAAGAACTGAAAAATAGACTCATTATTTATTAATAAGAAAAATAATGTAAAGGCAAATGGAAGGTTCGCGTATGCAGAATAACCGAGGAGCCTAACTTACAAACTTATCAGGATTTTTAATGAAAAGCGCAACATGGAAGACTTAAGAAATTAAATGAATAGAAACCTCCATCTATCTGGTCGTCATATTGGATCCCTAGAAATATCAGACTAACACTGAAAGGTTCGTAAATCCGCCCTGTGTCTGCACATTTTCTAGAATTCTGGTTCCTCTAGCGAGCTGTAACCGTCACAGAAAAACAAACGGCAGCAGAAAATGGACTTTCGACAATTACTCGGCAACTCCGCAAAGAAAACGTTAACTCTAGTATTTCTTGAAATCGGTTCATCTTTTACTTTAAGGCTAACTAGCTTATAAAAAGACCGTGAGTTACGTTTCTAACAAAGCAAGCCCAAAATGGTTACCACCAAATTGAAAACTTTTATCCATATGAAGTAAAATTACCTCGTACATTTTATACCATAATTATGCATTAAAAGGCTGTATAACCAATTTATATTCTGCAATGCTACTCTGCTTCTGACGCCATTTATTAAAGTTAAATTTTCACTACACGTAAAAACCACTCAACATAATTTGTATAACCAATACTTAGAACATATACTGTTCTGAAATTCGCCAAATTCAAAAGAAAGATAAACCACATACTATGATAAAAGTTGTATTCTTATAAAGATATATTTGACCTTTCAAGAAATCAGGTAAAGGTGATAGAAACCGCTGAACCTTAAAATAAAGCAATGGGGTCGTGTTAGGGAGAAAATTATGACGTCATAGGTCAGTTTTGCCACTAATTATTAAGAAGACATACGTCTACCTTGTTTATACTGTTATTAAAAAAATTATATTAGTCCCGTGCATTAACTGCCGGATGACCTTGTCAACATTTCAGGTGCTATAGAGCAAATAAGACCAAACACTTAGATAATGGACACCAACAATTTCACATACACAAACTAGGTGATCGATAACATTGTTTACCCTTGCCTTGATTATGGTCCCATTACCCGTGTTCATAAACAGTTCCACACCGCACTGTTATGACTTCTAAAGGTTTCCTAATTTTAGAACTCAAAAACAAATTACTAGACGTTTTGGTAACTTAATTCTAAGATCATTAAGGCCAATAAAAGTTCGAAACTTACTAGTTACAAGGAATTTTTGATGTATTCTAGTATTTACATTTTTACTAAATAGTTTTGGTTGTTCATAATGTAGGATCTGATGGACACACAAACGTGAAAAATAAAAATTTATTACAATGACATTACAATGGCAAATATTAATAAACTCAATATACGCAGAGTTCGTCTTCGGACAACATAATATATGAAATGACTGTTCTCCTGGAAGTCCAATGAGGGAAAAAAATAAAGTTAAGTATATCTTAGTTTTACCAGACCACTGAGCTGATTAACAGCTCTCCTAGGGCTGGCCCGAAGGATTAGATATTTTTTACGTGGCATGGAGGAACCAATTGGTTACCTAGCAAAGGGGCCTACAGCTTATTGTGGGATCCGAACCACACTATATCGAGAAATGAACTTCTATCACCAGAAATAAATTTCTCTTATTCCGCGTTGACCGAGCCGGGAATCGAACCTGGGACCACCGGATTGGCAGCCCAGCTCGAAAACCACTCGTCCAGCGTGGAACTTTTCCACTGAGGGAAGTCCGCAACTTCAACATAAGCGACGAAAGGTATTACATAAAGGGATGCGAAGTCCTAGCTAGGTGAACTTCCACTGAACGACAAAATGAATGAAGTCCTCCACTGATGTCAATCTCCAAACAGGACTATGCATAGTCAATGGCCATTACTACAGAGTGGTTAGTAAGCACAGCCACATACGGAAACAGAGAGAGAGAGAGAGAGAGAGAGAGAGAGAGAAATTCACGCAGGTATCGGACCCTTCATAACCATGGGCAGAAAAAGTCCACGATGTCTTTCCAGCCACGAGCTCTTAGTCACACCGACACTGCTGTTTAAGTCAAATCTGTCTTCCATCTGGTACTGAAATGCCGGCTACAGGCAAAACTGTCAGCCCCCCTTCCTTCATCGTACCCATTATCCGGTTTTCTTTTCGAGTTTGGTGACCACGTACTGTCCTGTATAGTTAAAACGAACATCAGGTTCCTCAGTAGCTATCTTTAGATGCTAATACCCAACTGCTGCCTATTAGGCGTCTGGTGTCTTATTAAGCGTAAACTAATAAGGAATACGTTTTATGTAACCTTTGAACAATAATTCCTACCACCTAATAGTAAACAGTAAGAGTACTGTTACATTAGTAAGCAAATCAGCTCTTGGATGACATGATACCGAGCCCACAAAGCACTGCCCCTTTTTCAAGGATAGTATGAATGTCTCGGTGCCTTTTAATCATGAACAGCATCAATCATTGTGCCAATAGTACCATTTACTGTGTTCACACCCTAGCACATATTTGACAGGATCATGGAAAATAAATAATTTGCTCACGTTCATTGAGGCATCACAAAAAACTACTACCCCTATTCGTGGGTAACTTAACAAAACTATTGCCAGTGTTCATGAGTAACTTTACAAACTCATTGCTAGCATTTCAAGAGTAACTTCCAAACTCATTGCTTGTGCACGAGTATCAAACTTATTGCCTGTGTTTATGAATTAAACTAAAGTGTTCATAGGGTAACAACCACTGCTTGTTTGTTTGTTTGTATGGTGCTTTTACGTTGCATGGATTAGTAGTTATTCAGCAACGGGACCAACGGCTTTACGTGACTTACGAACCACGTCAAGAGCGAACTTCTATCACCAGAAATACACATCTCTCGCTCCTCATTGAACCATTGCTAGTGTTCACAGAGTAACAAACTCATTGCCTGTATTCAGAGTAACAAACTCGCTGCCTGTATTCACAGGTAACATACAAACTCAATGTTAGTGGATAGCATCATAAATAAACTGCTTATGCTATGAGTAACCATTAGAATAAAAATTAACCAACATCCTTACAAACTTGACTACACACCACTCCAAGTAAACAGATACTCCAATTCTATGCAAAATATATCCAAAGTTGCAAATTAAAAATTTGCTTTCTTAACTAAATCAAAACAATTTCATCTGCTAAAAAGCAGAACTCCAAACATTACTCGGGACTAAATCTCTGGGGAAACGTTTGCATGGTTCTGATGAATTTCAAGAGATTAGCTATTGGGTAAGCAAGTTCTATTATCGTAAATGAAATCGTACATTAGGGAGCTTCCTATAATCACTAAAACCAGATATTTTTGGTTGCGAGTTAGAAATGCAAAGATCGAATCCTCTCTGAAAATTTTATTGAGTAACACCAACTTTGCTTAAAAAATTTTAAATCTGGCAGAACCTTCACGAAATTTGGCCAAAACTTATCGAATTAACTTTTCTACAAACTTTATCCAAATTTAACCTGATCCAAAATCAAATCCAAAATTTAACCCAATCCAAAATTTAATCTTAAAAAAAAACTTACATACATATTCCATAGCTCATTATTGCAGTTTGATGGTATAAACGATTCTTAATTTTCTCAAATCTTATACAGCTCCTGTAAACTTAATATCTATCTGGAACTCACACAAAAAACTAGTAGTACTAGAAATACCAAAAAATGAAAATAAAGTTAGATTAGTTGGTTCACAACCACCCAAGAACCTGCATAGTAGGTCGTACGACCTACTATGCAGAACATGGGAGCTCCTCCGCCCCTCAAGGGGCGCCGCCCCTAAAGGGACGGAGGATAAAGTGAACCACATATACAAATTAAAGTTCTAAATTTATTACAAAAACAATATAGTAAATATATGATATCAAAAAAAGTAAATTTATTGGAACAATTTAAAGTAAATTTATTGCAAAAATTTAAATTTATTTAATTAAAAAGCAAATAAAATAAAGTAACTTAATTATTATAAATTAAAAAATTTATACATTTAAAAAATCTAAGAAGTAAAATTATTACAAAAACTCAAAGAAAATTTAGGACAAATTATACCAATTAATGAAAAATAAACCAATTAAAGGAATTTTGACAAAAGACAAAAAATAAACTTTGCGGAAAAAAAGTCACTCTTACATGCCTGATGCTAAAGAAGCAGCTTATCATGCACGACGCTCCACATTAAGAAGAGGAACTCAAGTTAAACTCGTACCAAAAACTTCCTGGAAAAAAAAAAAGCTTTCAGAGCTGCGCGTAACTTAACAAGAGCTTGTAAATTTGTGGCGTTTTACTCATCTCAAAATATGGCTAAAAGCCGACAGCAATAGTTATGACTGCCACAGATCTGTACGAAACTGAACACAGCAAGATAAAAAAAATCCTCAAAACAAAATTTAGTATACAATATTAGCAATAATATAGTAAAGTTCTAGCGTTACCTTGCAGAAGCCCGGAGTTTATTATAATTTGACCAACGAAGTGTCAACAATCCATGGAATTATTAAGTGCCAACTGTCGCCTAGTCGCGTGTTAAACGGGTTTTTCGTGACAACAGTCCCAATTATGCTACGATAGTAAAACAGAGGAATCGAATACAACTCTCCCGAGTTATAAAAAAAAAAAAAAATAAGAAAAAAAAATGTTTACTTAGCATACTCCTGTTAAACGTCCACGCCCAGAACGATATTGCACTTACAGTCGAAGGTCCGAAGGTTCAGATGGTAGAATCGAAGTGGTTGTCATTTGTTTGCCAGGACTCTAAAAGACTTAGCAGTGTCTTGCTTCTTAGAACATAACCGACTGGGATCCATGGATAACCTTGAAATCGCTAATTTTGCAAGTATCATTTTTATGTCCTACTCCCTTCTTTCGTCTCTCATGGAAGTTTTAACTACAGCATATGATGAACAGATTTTCCTGAACGTAAATCGCAGTATCTTATGTGCTCACGAAATAATTTGTAGACAAGCCTATCGCATATTTCTTTTCGTCACTTTGATGAAATAACGTTTAATTCGCGTGGATACTTTATTCTATGTATACATATATACATGCATACATACACAACCACACAAGTGTATGTAGTATGTATATATATATATATATATATATATATATATATATATATATATATATATATATATATATAATGTGTGTGTGTGGTGTGTGTGTGTGTGTGTGTGTGTATACATATATATATATATATATATATATATATATATATATATATATATATATATATATATGTATATGCGTGTGCTTTAAAACATCACAGTAGATGCACGTGATTACATATATAAGTGAATAGCACAGAGGGTGAACTGTCAAAGGGTAATAAACCATAATCAAGGAGAAGCCACATAAGTCCACGAAAAAAGAAAAAATATGTTTGGCAAATTGTAACCCTCAATCCTTTGTTAAGGCATATAAGTGAAAACATAAACATGTATTAACAGTGCTTTAATTCACTGTTATAGAGACCATTACTAAAACGATTTCGTGGTATATACGTAGATTTGACATTTCTCTTGAATTTGGTACGAATTCCTGCCTCATCCAGGCACCGAATACTTGTGAACAGATTGCCCTGTCATGTTATGACACTTCTTTTCTGAAATGCCTTCAGGAATCGTGGAATACGGAATCCGCTTTCTCGCACCAGAATGCTTAATGCCATTCAAAACAAGAATCATGTGTTAATTTATCCAAGGCTTCCGAAACTTCCAAAAGATTTCAACACATCAGAAGGACATAAAATTGGTTTGCTTTCTACGTGATAGGATTTGAGAAAATTTCCTCCTCCTCTCTCTCTCTCTCTCTCTCTCTCTCTCTCTCTCTCTCTCTCTCTCTCTCTCTCTCGCTCTCATCGCTGTATTATATATATATATATATATATATATATATATATATATATATATATATATATATATATATATATATATATATATATATGTATGTATGTATGTATGTATGTATATATATATATATATAGTATATATATATATATATATATATATATTTATATCATTCGAGCTACAAATGTCCTTTAATATCTAATTCGCTCTACCTCGGAATTGATATATTTTCATATATGTACCGAAGGGGAATTTTTTAGTCGATAATAATTTCGTCCCCCCATGGGATCGAACCACCGTCCAGTTGGACGGGGAACGAAATCAGGATCGGACAGTGACGCTGCCGAATGATTTATATGAATCACGGTGATGTGATAAATATTCATATATATATATATATATATATATATATATATATATATATATATATATATATATATGTAGTATGTATGTATGTATGTATGTATGTATGTATGTATGTATGTATGTATATATATATATATATATATATATATATATATATATATATATATATATATATATACATTGATATATAGATAGATAGATAAATCGATAGATAGATATCATCATACCTTGGGAATAACTTTTCAAACGGAATAATAATTGACAAGTTCCAATTTCCCACATTAGTAACAACTAAGGACATGCAAACTGACAATAACCTTCCCTTTTTGGATTCACACATACAAAGTAGAAGAAATGGGTTTAAATGCAGTGTTTACAGAAAACCTATCAACCTACCAACATTTTTGGCATTATATATTTTTATCATGGTCAAAGCAACAAAATAAATCGAAATTCGTTTCCACATTTATGTTTTTACAAATAAAAACACAAAAAAAAAAAAAAAACATTGTGTAAATGTAGGCAAGAGTAAAATGATGATGAAATCGGTGTAATTACGTATGAAATAGTTAATCATATCTTAGTATTACCAGACCACTGAGCTGATTAACAGCTCTCCTAGTGCTGGACCCGAAGGATTAGATATTTTCACGTGACTGAACCAATTAGTTACTTAGCAACGGGACCTACAGCTTATTGTGGGATCCGAACTACATCGAGAAATTAATTTCTATCACCAGAAATAAAGTCCTCTGATTCCTTGTTGGCAGAGCGGGGAATCGAACCCGGATAATTATGTATGCAAGGAAGAACTTATATAAGATCGTGACTGTATCTGAAAATGCATTACGAACAGCAAAGAAATTTTTTAGGGCATCAGCAAAGAACTTCACGACACTAAAACTTTGGTTTGCCTACCATTTAGTAATAGTTTCAAAGATACATCCCAAGGACTTTTTTGTTAATATAACATTAAGGCATAACTTTTTCTGGTCTGCATAATGTTGTCGCAAGGGAAATTTGTATTTATGGTTATTTCATAAAACTAATTTGCCCTTTTTGTTTTCATCTTCAGATCAGTGTCCTTGTACTATATGTAAAAATAAAATTCTCTACTAAAGAGTGGAAACATTTTCATATAAGCTTCTCGTTTGTATTCTCATTGGGCATGTTTTTCCTTCTCACTTTCCTCAACGTCCATGATTTTCTGCGGAAAATAAAGGATCGCACCTTTTCACACGTAATTTAACATCTTGGGCACTGTAGCATCTGTATTTGCAGTTCATTAAATAAATCATTCGGTCAGACAGAAAGAAATAACGTATAATTGTTTGGCTGCAAAATTCCCTGATGCACATTTGCTCATGTTTTCAGTTCTCGGTTTCCATAAGTTTTCGAACACTGTAGTATTTGTGTTTGCGGTTCATTATTAAAGAAAATACAATATCTTCAATTCAGGTAGAAAAAAATAAAAAAAATTTCGTTTTAAAAAGAGAAAATACACTACTGCACATATTCCCGGAGGGGTGACTCCCTTGTATACATGGTTCCTTCACAAGCTCTTCCTTTTTATAGGTATTTCAATAAAACCCCAAAACCAACCGCCAGAAACCTTTTGTTCTCGTGAAGTCGACACTTTATTACTATCATTTCAGAAATAAGATTTTTCAGTGTTCATGTAGTAACATAATCTGCCATTTTATATTCCTTTCGGATGATTCTCACGGGTAATTTGTATTAAACATAAAATGGGTAGTTCTTTTCCTGTTTCAACGTAACCACGGCGTTTTTTTTTATAATCTCACATTCGCCTAACAATAGGTATTGCCTTATCATTCATACCAATTATACGCGCTATTTACATGGTCAATGTAAAAAGGCTATTCACTATAAATCCACAATTTCGTCCACGTAACTAACGTTGATCCAAAGTAATGACTACTTTTTCTCTTTCATACAGCGTATTATTAAAAAGCAAAAAACATTATATATATATATATATATATATATATAAATATATAATATATATATATATATATATATATATATATATATTATGTACACCGAAGAGGAATTTTTTAGTTGATAATAAATTCGTCCTCTCGTGGGTTTCGAACCACCGTCAGCCGACAGAGACGAAATCAAGACGTCAGTGATGTTATCGATTCGGCTAACAAGTGAGGTTATAAGTTTAAACCTATTCCGACCTTACATATCACCGTCCCACACGGTTATTCGTAATTAGAATCGATATCCAACCCCTTCTACCATGTTAACAAATTCGAACGTTTGACGAACGTAGCCATATACATTACATATACATTACATTACTAAACTGAAATCGAGGTAAACTTTGTTTCTTGTCTGAAATTTTATTTTAATTTCTTCCGGTAAAATATTTGACGGTGTTACTTGGTAAAACTGGCATCTTTATCTAGGATTAATAAAAATACGTGCATGTGAACAAGAACTATGTGTTGTATTATCCTCGATTTTATTAAATGACTAAACTTAACTGCAAGACAAAGTAAATGATATTTGTAGCATATAACCTTTCTCTAATGATTTAGCATCACCCATCAATTGAATAATATTACATAACTTTTAATAAGAACAGCTTACTACCCTTTCACAAAACCTAAACTTTACGTCTGCTATGAATTCCATGACATTACATATTCTAACGAGAAAAGCTAAATATTCACAACAAATTTCCATCACTTCAAACAGGGCCAGAAAATAAACCCACCAGTTCAAAGTCCCGACGGATTCGTTTCTTGCAGAGCGTGTGTTTGACTGTTAGCTGCAAAGTTCTGATTGGATTTTGAGATGAAGAAAGAATATGACAGGTAATTTCCATACGAGGAATACGAGTCCAAATATATTGCATCATTTTTTTTTTGAAGCGGGGCAGCGGCACTAATCTCTAGTGCCTATACTTTTTCGCTATTTCTGATGAAGCCTCGTCTTTTTCGCAGTTTCTTCCGAACATCTTTGTTCCTGAAATTGCATCTTGTTGGATTCAATTGAGGGTGATGTTCCAGACAGACAAAGGACATTTAAATGAAAGAGACGTAGACAGAGAAACATATTTATCGGTGACAGAGGAACCTCTTTGCTATCTAAGCATAAATCTCATACACCCACAGACATACACGTGCACGCAAAAATACATACACCGATATATATATATATTACATATCATATATAAATATTCATACATACATACACACGCACGCACACACACACACACATTTATATATATATATATATATATATATATTATATATATATATATATATGTATATATATATATATATATGTATAATACAATATATATATATATATATATATATATATATATATAGATATATATATATATATATATATATATATATATATATATATGTTATATATATAGAGAGAGAGAGAGAGAGAGGGACCCTTATATCGTCTGATGTCCAATTCACGATACCTAGGGAATAACTTATACCCATCCCTGGCGTTAGAAACAAAGACAGATTAGTAACTTTGGCTATATGCACAACGCATACACACATATACAAACACATACAAACACACACACACACATATATATATATATGTATATAAATATAATATATATATATATAGTATTATTATTATATATATATATATCACACTAAGGTATTTCCATGAAGAGCAGGTTTGACCCTGAGTGAATTGGTCACGTGATCAACTACATTTATTC
>NC_061090.1:11894462-11905608 GCF_015104395.2 Macrobrachium nipponense | reverse complement strand
TTAGTTATTCTTTATTTATATAACGGTGCAAATTTCATTCTATCTAGGTCTCCGTCCATTATCCAGCAATTATGATAACCGAGAAATGGGACAGAAAAAATATGTATTATTTATTCTCTCTCTCTCTCCTCTCTCTCTCTCTCTCTCTCTCTCTCTCTCTCTCTCCATGAAATATTGGATCTGTCTCTGCATTCGCTTGCCCCATCTCATAAACATCTCAGGACTGACAGTGATCCAATTCAGACTCTGCATTTTCCATTCCATCCCAGATCGCTTGGGTTGGAAGGCTGGAAATGCCATGGAACGAACATTTCATCGTTATTCCATTAGGCAGGGGTATGTTTTTGACTTGGCCGCACAATACCATAAAATCAATTATTTTTTGAAAGTGTATAGAATAGAAGGAGTACACAGAGTTCGCCAATATCAATTTTGTGATTATAAATATAAAAAACTTCTGAGGCTAATTTTTGTATTCTCTCTCTCTCTCTGTCTGTCTGTCTCTCTCTCTTCTCTCTCTCCAGGCTCAAGTCGTTCTAATTACACTTCTGACTTCTTATATATATATATATATATATATATATATATATATATATATATATATATATATATATATATATATATATATATATATATATATCAATTCAAGCTACAAATGTCCTTTAATATCTAAATTCACTTTACCTCCCAAATGATATATTTTCATATATGTACCGAAGGGGAATTTTTTAATTGATAATAATTTCGTCCCCCATGGGATCGAACCCACCGTCCAAGTGGACGGGGACGAAATCAGGACAGTCAGTGACGCTATCCAATCAGTGGCTGATTGGATAGCGTCACTGACTGTCCTGATTTCGTCCCCGTCCACTTGGACGGTGGTTCGATCCCATGGGGGGACGAAATTATTATCAATTAAAAATTCCCCTTCGGTACATATATGAAAATATATCATTTGGGAGGTAAAGTGAATTTAGATATAAAGGACATTTGTAGCTTGAATTGATATATAAATGGATCACGGTTCGATGTGATAATTATTCATATATATATATATATATATATATATATATATATATATATATATACACACACACATATATATATGTATATATATATATATATATATATATATATATATATATATATATATATATATACATATATATATATATATATATATATATATATATATATATATATATATTATATGTCATATATACATATACATATATATATATATATATATATATCTATATATATATATATATATATATATATATATATATATAAAAGAAAGGCGAGAAAACTAAGAACTTTCGGTCTAGCACGACCCTTTACTCAGGCACAACTGATCATACAAAGCAAAAACATAGTAAACGTAGGCTTCATATCCAAACTGACATTACAAGATTAGCAATAAGGTGTATTTCACTCTACAGAAACGAGGAAACGCCTGAGGTCAAGATTGGCGATTTTTGGGCAGCCACACCTTGGAGGAGCACACACGTGGTCAACAGATTATTCATCCAGAAAACAATACATTTTGAAAAAACAAGGCGGCATATACGAATTATTACCTTGAAATTTACAAAATTGTTCCCAAAAAATGAGTAAAAAGACGAAAATAGGATATGAATATATCGAGAGAGAGAGAGAGAGAGAGAGAGAGAGAGAGAGAGAGAGAGAGAGATAATAGCTATATACAAGTGGTACTAATTAATTAGTAGTTCATTTACTTTAAGATCCTTCATAAACATTTTACAAGTATATGGATCCAAATGGTACAACCCCAGACCAAGATTTAGGTTGTTTTTATTAGTGACTTGTATAATTTATTAAGCCGTGTATTTATGATTGCAGATTTAGTTTTAATGGAGAATATTACTAACAAAGATTTGGTATGGCCATGGGTAACCTTTTATCACCTCTCCTTTCAAACTTATATATGGAATTTTTTCAAAGACAACACCTCCCGAATATCACACTTGTCCCCTTAAAATAGTACAGATACGTAGATGATATCTTAGTAGTCTTACCTGTCGATGTAAATGGTTTATTGTCTAAATTGAATATTTTAGTGCCATCCATAAAATTCATTGTTGAAATTGAAAATAACAATGTCATCACTTTCCTAGATGTATTAATACATAGAGAACCTTTCGAATGTAAATTCAGTATTTATAGAAAACCCACAAATAATTTAACATATATACATTTTTGTTCTGGCCACCATCTTAATATTAAAATTTCAATTTTTTCTTCTATGTTCTTACGTGCTTTGCGTATCGCGTGTCCACAATATCTTGACCAAGAAATAGAATACATAAAAAAGATAGGAAACGATCTCTGCTACCCACCTCATATAACTGATTTATGTAATCAAAAAGCTCACAAAAAGTTTTATAGTGTTGCTAGTAATGAAAAAGAAACTCCTAAAAATGTACTTAGTTTGCCTTAGTTTCGTGGATTTGAAACCATAAAATCAATATTTATATCGTTTAATGTTAATGTAGTGTTCTCTTATAACAATACCATTAAAGATATGCTAATTAAGAATAGTCCCGTAACAAATTATAACATAATTTACAAAATTCCTTGTAAGGATTACCCATCTTTTTACGTCGGTCAGTCAAGTAAAAACTTATGTGTACATATTAAGCAGCATATGTATTCAGTTAGAACAGCCCAGATTTCAAATGCACTGTTTATCCATCTGAGTGAAAAATCTCATTGTATAAATTCTGGCGATACCTCTGTAATTGCTAGATCTCTCTCTCTCTCTCTCTCTCTCGCGATATATTTATATCCTATTTTCGTCTTTTCACTCATTTTTTGGGAACAATTTTGTAAATTTCATGGTCGTATATGCCTCCTTGTTTTTTCAAAATAAATTGTTTTCTGGATGAATAATCTGTTGACCACGTGTGTGCTCCTCCAAGGTGTGGCTGCCTAAAAATCGCTAATCTTGCCCTCAGGCGTTTTCTCGTTTCTGTAGAGTGAAATCGACCTTATCAATAATCTTGTAATGTCAGTTTGGATATTAAGCCTAACTTTACAATGTTTTTGCTTTGTATGATCAGTTGTGCCTGAGCAAAGGGTCGTGCTAGACCGAAAGTTCTTGGCTTTCTCGCCTTTCGTCTTTCCTCGTGGCAAAAACCTTTATATGCACGTATATATATATATATTATATATATATATATATATATATATATATATATATATATATATATATATATATATATATATATATATATATATATATATGAATATATATATATATATATATATATATATATATATATATAATATATATATATATCACACCACATATCCGCAGGTGAAAAAATATGTGATAAATGAATCACGTACTAAAGTGATTATATATAAAGTTATATATATATATATATATATATATATATATATATATATATATATATATATATATATATATATATATATATATACACTGGAGATACCAAGTACTTCGTCTTTTTACCAAGACATGGTCACAGCAACTTGTTAACAAGACGTAAGTACTTGGCATCTCCAGTGTTTTAATTTTCATTTGTGGTTGTAACTTTGTTGATATAAACATCACGTTTTAAATTTTTCGTGATTTTATTTAAAATAAAATACACACACACACACACACAAACACACACACACACACACACACACATATATATATAATATATATATATATATATATATATATATATATATATATATATATATATACATATATATATATATTATATATATATAAATATATATATATTATATATATATATATATATATATATATATATATATATATATATATATATAGATATATATATGACTGGTAAAAATGTTGTGTTATAACAGAATTCCATATAATAAAGGATCCCATAAAAAACACATATAAAGAGAGAAATACTATATTTCAGAGACTGCTGTCTTCCTCTTCAGGTAGATGAATGAGAAAAGCTACAGAAGAGGTGGTATTTATACCAAGAGGTCCATCCACAGGTACGCCAATTTAGGTCACTCCTGCTGATAATTTTCCTTTAATCTTCTTAAGTGTCGGTTGAATGAAAACCTTGTCGATGATATCTGAGTCCCCTTTAATCAAGGCCGATTCCATCATTTGACTCTTGTACTGGCAGTTGCTGCTATAAATTATACGTGACAAATTCCAGTTTATACTATGGTTATGTTCATTTATATGGTTGAAAATAGCTGAGTTCTGTTGTCCATACCTAACTGACCATTTGTGCTGTATCAATCTCAGGGGAAGTGATTTTCCTGTAAATCCGATGTAAGATTGGTCACAGTCCAGGCAGGCGTCAATGACCTTCGATGTCAGGATGCCAGAAAACTTTCAACCAATCAATCAATCACAGTCCAGGCATGGGATTTCGTTAACACCTGTGTCCTTGGGGGATGTCTTTTGCTGGACGTTAATCAGGGTTTTGGCTATGTTTGGGTAAGTAAATGCGAAAAGGGTTAGATATTCCAAAGGTCTGGGTCAACCGTCTTAATGATGTCCAGGTGTGGAATTTTTATTTTTATTTTGTTGTTTTGTGTCTCTGGTCTTGTCTTAAAGACGAAACCTGCTAACGAATTAGTTCAAATTCTTTTTCCAGGAAATCTGGAGAACAAATTCGTAAGGCTCTTTCTTTAGAATAGGTTGCTGGCTACGCCTATCTTTATAGGAATGCCATGATAGCTGAAGTGGTGAATATATGAAAGTGAGAACGTTGGTTTTCTCTGTATGGTAAATTAGTATTCTGTCGTTTCTGGTGTTTTTATGGGCTCCTTATCTATTATATATATATATATATATATATATTATATATATATATATATATATATATATATATATACATGAAATATCGTGTATCGTGTTTCTCAATTATCAATAGAAGGAGCCAATGTAATACTCTTGTCTACAAAGACGAAATGTATTTGTAAAATTATTTATAGAGCTTAAAGTTTGCGTCCACGTGATCAAGTCCACAGAAGGATGGACGAAAGGCTTAAAGCTTTGTGAATATTCTTACAAATACATTTCGTCTTTTTAGATAAGAGTATTACTGTGCATATCCTTCTATACACACTCACACACACACACACATGTATGCATATTTTAAAACCTATTCTCTCGAAGAGTAGACGTTAAAAGCTTCCAGTTACAAATAGTAGTGACGGAAAAAATGACACGAATAAAAAGTTACTTCCCTCTTCCCAGTCCCATATAGCCTTGCTAGATAATGTGTGGATTGTGTTCGTAATGCAAGTTTGTCCCTCGTGGGAATGCCTGGATTTTGGAAGGAAATCTCCTCATTATGAATCTGGAGCTGACATTTTGAACTCTTCACGAGACAGGTCGGAAATAACGACGTGATGAGCGATGTAGCGTCAAAAACATGGAGAAATATTAATTAGTCTTTGTGGATAAAATAGATTTTAAATTGTATTTACGATTGCGTGGGTGTTCGGTAAACTAATATTTCCTCAAGTTGTAGTTATAGCACTTCAAATTGGATAATATATATATATTTTTTTTTTTTTTTTTGTGTGCTGCTGTCCGTCGACGTTTGGCAAGCATCTACATATTTATTCAGAAATATTGCCACGACGGACGGATATCGAAAATGTGTTTGCCAGATGCTTTCCTCGTGTGATATATGACACCCACTCCCTCTCGTCACAAGACATTTATAAGGATTCATTTGTTCAGTTATCACATTAGCCATCGTTTTATGTATCTAACATTCGTATAATTCTTCTTTATGCCTTTGACATTCCACGTCCTGAATTTTTTATGTCACAAAGACTTCGTATTGTTTCAGGGCGCTTTTCCCTTAAAACCTTGTGTTAGTCCCCTTACTTTCTAGTTATTTACACTTTGAAATTATAATTGTCGCGGGCTGCTTTGTTGAGTTTTCATAATCCTTTGCCAGAATGTCATCTACAGGGATCTTTACATATATATATTATATATATATATATATATATATATATATAGTATATATATATATATATATATATATATATATATATATATATATATATATATATATATAGTATAATGTTGTAGGAATCCCACTAGAAATTTGGAAGAATTGAAATTTTAGTGGGCTTCCTACAACATATTTTAGTGTGCGTTTTACAGTGTTTATAACTATATACAAATATATATATATATTATATATATATATATATATATATATATATATATATATATAATATATGTGTGTGTGTGTGTGTGTGTGTGTGTGTGAGAGTGTGAATTTTTGACGCCCGAAACCACTGGACTTCTATTTATATTCGGAAATATTAAGCCACAAAGTTCGAATAGTGGTTGAATTCACTATATCTTAGGAATATGTTATCCCCATGAATTCAAGCCAGACCACAGTTCGAATCTTGTCTGGCTCAAAGCACTTGTAACTTATGATTCCCCTTGGTTATAATTGGCCCAAGGTATAGGGAAATCGATATTAAACGAAAGTTTAAGGGTGTCGATATAATTAAAGCATATTCTAGAACATTATTTCGCTTTACTACTGTACAGTATTTGGAAATATTTAATCAGATCGTTATTCCATAAAGTTTATTTTAACACATAACTTTCTCATAAAATAAAAACTTTAGGACACCGCATCAAGAGAGCGCAAGGAACTGCCGGTTTTTTTATATGAGCGTCAATTTACATAAATTTATTGCATTACCTGGATTTTATTGCCCTTTGTAAAAAAATGGCGTTTCATTTTTACTCTGTGATTTCCGGCAAGGATGTGGATAATTACGTAGGCTTTTGAAAATCGTTTCAATATTTTAACAGTTTTATCTCAGATGTATTCTCAACTGATTCTCTGCCGTTCATTTTTTGTTTCAATTTTTTTTAATGTACCGAAATTATCTCCGTTTCATCACTCTCTGTCACCATGTGGGTTCTATGGAACATGACGAGACGATTAATGGTATCGTTTTTATGAAGATAGGCATATCATTAATAATAATAATAATAATAATAATAATAATAATAATAATAATAATAATAATAATAATAATATGCTGGAAGTAAACCCTCTTTTAAACCATGTTTTGTTAAAAGTAATTGCTGCCTCAGCTGCGTTAATATTATGAAGTTTCTTCTCTATTTTACTAATTAATGTTTTCTCATTGGTGCTTAAACCAGTTTAAGCAACAATGAAAAAACAATAATTAGAATAATTAGAAAAATAGAGAAGAACCTTTATAAAATTAACGCCGCTGAGGCAGCAGTTACTTTTAATAATTAATAATAATAATAATAATAATAATAATAATAATAATAATAATAATAATAATAATAATAAATATCCCATAATCATAGGATCACTAGGCACGATCCAAGATCCCTGAAAAGGTAATCTTAGTAGAAAACTAGAGGCTGTAAGTAGCTCCAGGACTCATGCAGAAGAGTGCGATCCTAGAAACGCACACATAGTAAGAAGAGTGATGGACTCCTAAGGAGGCAGGATGCAACCCGGAACCCCACACTATAAATACCACCCAGTCGAATTGGAGGACTGTGATAGAGCAAAAAAAAAAAAAAAAAAAAAAAAAATAATAATAATAATATAATAATAATAATAATAATAATAATAATAATAATAATAATATTACAGAGGCTTAAAGCTAAAGCACATAAGATCCAAAGGTGCATGAAAAGGAATAAAGGATAAAAACAAAACAAATTCTTCGGAAATCACCAGAAAAGGCTATACAGCCAACTAAGAGGGGAAGACAACCACCAGGAAATTCCTGGAGCCGAACCAAGTGACTCTGGGAACACATATGGAGCAACCGTATCACCCAGCACACATGCAACATGGCTCTAGGAAGTCAAGGCAGGAAAAATGGGTAGAATAAAACAAAGATTCACCGAGATCACGACAGACACAGTCAAACACCAAATAAAGATGCCCAACTGGAAAGCCCCAGGTCCCGATGAAGCCCATGGATACTGGCTCAAAAACTTCAGGGCCCTACACCCACGAACGGCAGAACATCTCCAGCATTGTATCACAAACCACCATGCACCCAAATGGATGACCACTGGGAGAACATCCTCAGTACAGAAAGACAAGAACAACGGAAATATAGCAAGTAACTACGGGCGTATCACCTGTCCTCCAATATTTTTGAAATTGCTAACATGTATCATCCTTGAAAGGCTATACAATTACCTATATGATATGAACGCCATCCCCCAACAACAGAAAGGCTGCAGAGGGAAGTGTAGGGTCACAAAAGACTAGCTCCTGATAGACAAAATGGTCATGAAGGATAGTAAGAGAAGGAGAACCAATCTAAGCATGGCATGGATTGACTACAAGAAAGCCTTCGACATGATACCGCACACCTGGCTAATAGAATGCCTATAAGTATATGGGGCAGAGGAAAACACCATCAGCTTTCTAAACAATACAATATGCAACTGGAATACAGTACTTACAAGCTCTAGGTTAAGACTACCACAGGTTAACATAAAAGAGGGATCTTTCAAGGTGAGTCAATATCCCCACTATTGTTCGTAGTAGCCATGATTCCCATGAAAAAAGTACTGCAGAAGATGGATGCTGGGTACCAACTCAAGAAACGAGGCAACAGAATTAACCAACTGATGTTCATGGACGACATCAAGATGTATGGTAAGAACATCACAGAAATAGATACCCTAATCCAGACTGTACAGACTGTACCTGGGGACATCACGATGGAGTTTGGGATAGAAAATTCCACCTTGGTTAACTTACAAAAAGGCAAAGTGGCAAGGACTGAAGTGATAAAGCTACCAGATTAGAATGCCATCAAACACATAGACGAGACAAGATAATAGAAAGAGAGGATATGTAACACCAAGAGATGAAGGGCACAACCAAGAAAGAATATATTCAGAGACATAAGGAGATACTCAAGTCAAAACTCAACTCCGGAAACATGATGAAAGCCATAAACCAGTAATCGGATATAGCGGAGGGTAGTGGAATGGACGAAGGCTGACCTCCGCAGCATAGACCAGAAAACGAGGAAACATATGACAATACACAAAGCACTACACCAAAGAGCAAATACGGACAGACTATACATAACACGAAAGGAAGGAGGGAGGGGACTACTAAGCATAGAGGACTGAGTCAACATCGAGATCAGAGCACTGGGGCACTATCTGAAAACCAGTGAAGACGAGCGGTTCAAGAGTGCATGGGAAGAAGGACTGATAAAAGTAGACGAAGAACCACAAATATACAGTGAAAGGAGAATGAAAAACAGAGCAAAAGAATGGCACAACAAACTAATACATGGACAGTACATGAGGCAGACTAAAGAACTAGCCAGCGATGAAACATGGCAATGGCTATGGAGAGGAAAACTCAAGAAGGAAACAGAAGGAATGCTAACAGCGGCACAAGATCAGGCTGTAAGAATAAGATATATCCAACGGAGATAACATCTCACGCATATGCAGGAAGTGCAATATGAAAAATGAGACCATAAACTACATAGCAAGCGAATGTCCGGCACTTGCACAGAACCAGTACAAAAAGAGGCATGATTCAGTTGCAAAAGTCCTCCACTGGAGCCTGTGCAAAAAATACCAGCTACCTTGCAGTGAGAAGTGCTATGGACATCAACCTGAAGGAGTGATAGAAAATGATCAGGTAAAGATGCTTTGGGATTTTGGTATAAGAACAGATAGGGTGATACATGCGAATAGACAAGACATCACGTTGATTGACAAAATCAAGAAGAATGTATCACTCTGATGTCGCAATACCATGGAACACCAGAGTATATGAGAAAGAAAGAGAAAAAATCGAGGAGAATCAAGACCTGAAAATAGAAATAAGAAAGATATGATAGGATATGCCACTGGAAATTGTACCCATAATCACAGGAACACTAGGTACAATCCCAAAATCCCTGAAAAGGAACGTGGAAAAAGTAGATGCTGAAGTACCTCCAGGACTCGTGCAGAATGGTGTTCCAGTAGAAACAGCACACAGTGAGAAAAGTGACGGACTCCTAAGGAGGCAGGATACAACCCGGAACCCCAAGCTATGAAAACCACCCAGTAGAATAGGATGACTGTTATAGACAACCCCAGGCCCCACCCCAAAAAAAAAAAAAAGAAAAAAGAACTGCTGTCTGATTGCCGTTGGATTTATATGGTTGTTTCTCATTGTCTCGAATGAGTTTTTATGTAGCAGAAGTAAATTGTACAGCAGCTGTCCAAAGCTCATTAATTCCTTCATGTTTCGCTAGAGCTTTCAACTATTTTACAAAGGGAGAATGAAGCCTTGGGTACAACTAGGAAGTCTGTTTGTGAAAGGGTCTTCTTATGAGAAATAATAATAAAAATAATATACCCTCGATATATATTTGATAGGTAATTTTTTCGTAAAAGTTTTCTTTCAGACAACTGTCAGTTTTTCCCATCGCAAGAAAAAATGAAGAAATTATTCAGGAATGACAAGATGCCTTAGATTAACTGGTTCTTTCATAATGACATCAGTAAGGATATTGTGCAATGAAGATGATAATTAAGGACAATGTAACATAGGAAAACGCATACAAAGAGGATATTAGAGGGGAAAAATATAATGAGAGAGAGAGAGAGAGAGAGAGAGAGAGAGAGAGAGAGAGAGAGAGGTACCCTTCCTCTAAAACGCAATCTAAAGCATCTGTTCCAGGCAAGATGGGGAACTTGCGTTTGATTTATCGCCGATAAGACGCCTCGAATTTTGCAATATAAGTGCTTATCAGAAACAGGCTCTTCTATTATAAAGGCCTTTGCATGGCGTGGTGAAATGATTCACTTTACCGAGATGTTTTTACCTCCGCTAGGTTTTCTATGCCCGTTTTTTTTTATTTTATATTTTTTTTATTTTTTTTTTTTTTTTTTAATTTTTTTTTTTTTTTTAAGGGATTGACACAAATTAAAAACGTCGTGTGGCCCTATGCTAATATTTTCCCAAGCTATTACGTCACATAACTTATAAGCAAAAGTTGTCCTTGCGAGCAGAAAAGAAGCGATTAGAGATTGGGAGAGGTAGGAATGTAAGTTTTGGCAAGACGGTATTTCCTGCAAGTGGATTTCTCAGCC
>NC_061090.1:11874462-11889462 GCF_015104395.2 Macrobrachium nipponense | reverse complement strand
TGTTTTATTTTCTTGAAGTTTAGCTATCCTCTCTCTTTCTCTCTCATCTTAATTTGAATTTAATTTATCTCTACATTTCTGTTTTATTTTCTTGAAGTTTAGCTACCCCTCTCTCTCTCTCTCTCTCATCTTAATTTGAATTTAATTTATCTCTACATTTTATTTTCTTGAAGTTTAGTTACTATCTCTCTCTCTCTATCTCCTCTCTCTCTCTCTCTCTCTCTCTCTCTCTCTCTCTCTCTGTCATGTCAATTTAAAGTTGATTTTCCTCTACATTTCTGTTTTTATTTTCTTGAAGTTTAGCTACCCTCTCTCTCTCTCTCTCTCTCTCTCTCTCTCTCTCTCTCTCTCTCATGTCAATTTGAATTCTATTTTCCTCTACATCTCCGTTTTATGTTCTTGAAGTTTAGCTACCCACTCTCTCTCTCTCTCTCTCTCTCTCTCTCTCTCTCACGCTTGACAGTAAGCCTTCATGTATGTACAACTTCCTGGAGAATAATTAAAATCGTGATATATAAGAGGCATTTAAATCTATAGCATTTTCACATTTCAGTCATTTTCATTTTGAAGAATATTCCTTCCTGATAAAGAGAGTTACAAGGAGTTACAAGGATTTGGATGTCTCAAAGGCTTGTTAGTCCATCCAAGGAGACATAGTGTGCTCACTTATCTGTAGGAGCAGGTTTTACTGTTCATTCGCAGTGTCCTGATGATTTTGTCTAGCTTTCTTTTAAACTCTTCCAAGCCGAGAGAGAGAGAGAGAGAGAGAGAGAGAGAGAGAGAGAGAGAGAGAGAGAAAGAATGTTTTTAATATCTACGTGTAGGAGTGTCACTCTCTCTTTTTTTATTATTCAAGGCACGAGCAACTGTTATATCTAAAGTTTTTTATCATTTACCTTTTCCGTATCACTTTTTCGTCCCCAAACTTTTTATTTCGGATGCAGCGTTTGTTTGTTCTCGAGCACGTTCGAGTTCGAATTGAAAGGGTCACTGAATTGTAGTTTTTTCGGTATTTTCTCTTTTTGAACTTCCCGCAGAAAAAGCAACATATATATTATTGATACTACTTCAGTAGATTAAACCTATACACATAGAACGGGCCATTGACTTGGAATTTAAGGCTTTAAAGAATTTCGGTTACAACCTCCCACCGCAGACCCCACACTGCAGCAGTAACTGATCATGATACAGAGCCCGTGATTTTTCATTGCCCCGTGGGAGACGCAAACCCGAGACCTCTGAGTGGCATGTCACGACACTGACCACTATACCAGCGGAATCAATAGTACGGTCAGTAAACAGCAACTAAGAAAGAAAGAAAGAAAAAAAGAAAGAAAGAAGGGAAAAAAGTTTACTTAGAGCATACAAATTATTGTAGTAATTCACCTCATAATAAAAAAAAAATTGTCCTTTAACGTATGAAAAAAATTGAATTTCATACTTCACCATCTAAATTGTTAATATATAATCATTATAACTGTGCAGTATTTAACGTTTTGATTTCGATAAAGCACATACAACTGATGAACTCATACAGATGTTCGTGCTTGCAATAATTGCATGAATATGGAAGCACATTAGGATAAAGATACAATGTGGTTCGAAAAACTAACAAAACCTCTCTTGCGCTCATGAAGGCCGACATACAAGTTTAGCTAGATGTCCTCAGTTTAGGGTTTCCCTTCCAGATGTAAAATAATATGTATTTTCTAATTTTCATCTTGTTTTTTTTTATTTTGAGTTGTGCAGGTGCAATAACATTCTAGAAGCATTGGAGTTTCTTTGTAAAGCTGTCCTGGTGTTAGCCAGGAGTTAATTGCTGAAACCGCAGTTGGCATAAGGATAGGTAAATGGAGTACAGAAACAGTTTCTGTCCTTTAAATCAGAATTTTATTTCTGATGATAAAAGATACGTAAACTGGAAAATGGCAGCAGCAAAATAATTGGCATCATAAGTATATCACAACTGGGTAGGGTTTAAATTTCTGAACTATGCCAAAAATATTGTGATGCCAACTTACGCAGAGTTTCCAACCCCTTCCCCCCCCCCTTTTTTTACGCAGTTCTTTTTATTTTAGGCTCCAGTTCTGACAAATATTTTCACATCGGAGTATTTCCCGATGTGGGAGAAATTCTGTATTGCAAGAAGCACCCAGAGTACAAAAACGCAAGTTCGGAAATTCCAAAATGTTTTGTTAACATGAAGTGTAATAAGAATATTTTGTCGGTGTTGTTAAATATTTGAAATGAGGTTCATTCTCTTAAATGATTACTTCCAGCAGATACCTACTACATACAAGTTAAGATTGTATTCAATAATATTTTCGTTTTAATTACGATAAGGGTCACAATTTAATCCTTGAATTATCAATCCGCGTCGCAATAAGCTTGATGAATGAAAAGCTTCTCACGTTATAACTTCCATTAGCACCAGAAAATTACGAATAATACTTCTCGTTTATCGGTAGTATTATCATTATAGCTCCAATGGAAACAGGTTTGAATAGACTAAAATACCATATAGTTTTGTAACTTCCCTGGTAACTTATCATTTGCTATCTCGGTGTCTCTTCAACTGGCAAACCGAAGCTATACATTAATAAACACACTTTGCAAGAAACCCACAATATTGAAAATGCGCAAACGTTGAACAATTAGTTGTGAATCGCAGCTGCATAATATACTTCGAGTTTCACCCTTAACACTCCTAATTGGAGTTATTTGTGCTCATCAATTTCGGGCAAATTGTTTCTCTGGCCCGAATCCTCCTCTCTTCGTCACAGTTCATGAACGTGTAACACTGTCATACTATCGCCGCTTCTTTCTCCAAATGCATTGGGCGAAACGGATACAGAATCTGTTTTCTCGTACCAAATCCTGAATGGGATTCAAACAGGTAGCCACTATGCCACCTGAGGCAACCGAAATTTCCGGAGGAATTGGACGGATCTTCGCGAAGATTTGCGGCGGATCGCCTTTCAGGCGCCACACATTTCCGATGGAGGTTCTCTTGTCAATCTATCCGTCTACTATGTCTGTCTCAAGTCCTCTTATGGCAGGCTTTCATTATCATTAGTAGGGGAAACTTATCCCGGTATACAATGAGATATATTTTAGAGTTCTGGTAACACAATGTTTACAATTACTTACATTGTTTGGTAAAAGGTCCAGATAATTTATCAGTGGTAGAACCTGAGACATTATAAGAGTGTATAAAAAGCATTCGAACCCTATCCTGGGACTGATTTTTGTTTTTGTTTGTTTGTTTGTATGGTGTTATTACGTTGCATGAAACCAGTGGTTATTCAGCAACGGGACCAACGGCTTTACGTGACTTCCGAACCATGTCGAGAGTGAATTTCTATTGCCAGAAATACACATCTCTGACTCCTCAGTGGAATGTTCGAGAATCGAACTCGCGACCACCGCTATCCTGGGACTGAAGAAGAACCCAGGATAGGGTTCGAAAGCTTTTTATACATCTTTATAACATCTCACATTCTACCACTTATATGTTATTGTGGACCTTATATAAAATTACTCCTGTTCTCGGCCACTAAGATTTTTACACAACTTAAATTGTGTTAATCTTGCCAAGATTCAACTGGAATGACTGAACCTGTTATTCCTTTTATTATACCAGATTATGTTTGGTTTTTGTTTCATCTGAATTCAGTCAAAATACGTTGATAATCATATAAATGGATTTGGACAGACAAAAGAAACTAAATAAATTCCAGATTAAAAGATTGAGATATCCACATCATTGTTATCTTATCTGTAAGATTTATCTGTAAGATCACATACTAGACTTATAGTCTTCCTAATTTATCTTATTTTCTTATCTGGTTCGTTAGTTGTTTGTGATGAATGAATATTACCTCCAACGATTAAAAGTAGACCTGTCATTTAACAAGACATTATTCTTCATTGTAGTTTATGTATTTAGTTGAGGTCCTCGTTCCTTAATCAAAATGTCAGAACTTGTCATAATTTTTTTTATTCCTTCTCTCTTTCTCCAATTGCCTTTGGTAGCTACAAAAAGCATAGAACACGAGTAAGCGTTATCCTTGTAAATTACGTAGCTTTAAAACAACCACTTTTTTTAATTACATGTAACCCTATTAACATAGGTAGTACAAAGAGTATTGTGGCTGCTCAATTGGCAATTCAGGCCGAAATTAAAAATTTACAGCATCTTAGACGCGGATAAAATGCAATAGAATAAACCTTCTAAAACCACAAATACAGACCAAAGAGTAACACTTCTACCCCGATATTTCTCCACGAGAGCTTCTGTTTTGTAAACATTTAAAAAAAACTCCGCAATGTTCACCACAATTTTTTTTCCCCACTTTCATCACCATTTTGTTACTCTCATTTCAGGCATATGCCTTTTCGGAATTTGTGGATGCCAAATAGAGACTTTCATTTTTTTGATAACTGGTTTTTGACAAGCTTTTACTTTGGAAATTATTTTTGGTATTTAAGTCACACTATTTTGCTATTCATTCAACCGTCACCATTCCGATCTCATTCATACGATACAATACATGGTGTTTAAACGGTCACTGTTCAAGGTTCTTAACTCATCAATATTTGTTCACACGTCCAGCAACGTTTGCTGATCAAAAACAGCCCGTTTCTCATATGGTTTTATGCAACTAAACATCACAAGAACATTCGACGTGATGTGGACAAAATTGTTACCCCCATATCTCGTGAGTCTACAGGAAATTGCCCCCAGTTTTGAATGTTGCTTTGTACTTTGAAAATCATATTATCCAAAGCACGTAGCCTGACGTGTCTGAGTATAAGAACGTACTTAAACGATGTAAAAGTAACGGCAAAAGTACTACATCAACTTTGTTGGAATAAGAGCTCAGAATGATCGCAGAGAAATTTTAGAGGTAACACGCAATCAGGGAACATAACGTAGAACAAGGCATTGTTTACCATCGGATGAATGACAATAACAACATCCTCAATGACTAATAATTAGTGTAACGGCGACTATATTTATTTCGCATCTGATGTTATGTTTAATCTATTTGCTAAATGTGGAATCATCAAGCTGAATCTGGATACAGAATTACCTTTCCATGATACAAAAATGTTAATAGTTAAACACTCGTTCATTTCTGAGGTTGTGTCGCAAAGGGCTTTGAAAATGGTTTCTTCAATTTGTCCATTTTAGCCAAATTCCGTGAAACGTTTTGTGACTTACTTGTTGCCCAACATTCGTATTCGTGACTTCAGTCATTATAAAAAGAAAGAATGAATAAGTGATGACATCTCTACAATGATCAGATGTCCACTTCGGTCGTTGTGCAGGATTTTATTCCTACTTAAATGCATACAAAGGAAGGCTTCATTAAGAAATAGGTTCCCCTCAAATCTGGTTTCAAGGAAAAATTAACCTTCTTGTCTGAGCTTAGCCGAAACCTGAACGGCCCGATACCCTAATTAGTGGTCTACATAGTTTCGATTCCCAGTTATCGTTTTGAATATGACAAAAACGTTCACCATAACTGAAACAACTGAATCAAAAGCATAAACTGTAAGATATCAAAGACTGAGGTATGTACTAAAAACCAGAAAAGTCTTTATTAGGTAACTGGGGAGGTCGGAAACATTAATAATGACAATTATTCCTAATAAACATGTTTAAATATCTACCTGAAAATGGAACAAGACTTAAAGTGGATGACTTCCTTCGCAATCCTTATGCAGATGAGTGAATAAAGGGTTTTAATTGTGGCCTCCATATATTTAAGAGATTTCAAAGATAAGATATTATTCCACTGATGTTTCCATTGATAATCCAAAATACTGAAGTGTTCCAAAAAAGAAAAAAAATGAAAATAACGAAAATTCAAAGGATCAACATTCATTGAAAAACAATAGTCCTTACTTTGAATCGAATATAAAATATAAACAGCACCAGCTAAAAAAAGTAAGAGTACAAAAAAAACAATATTATTTAAAGGTAAAAAAACAACATTATTTAAAGGATGGCTATGCTCATCCTCATGGAAAAGGAAAAAGGACAAACATAACGTTGAGTTTCAAAGCGCCTCTCTTGTTTCATTTTTATTCAAAGTCGTCGAGAAATGGTAATTCTATTTCCACAACGACAATTTTACATACTCTTGTTGGATGTGGAAATGCGATCGCTGTCATCAAATGATCCGTGACATCCCTTTATTTTTTATGAAGACTTTCAAGTAAAATTTGTACATTATGAAAGTTCTTATTGCGGTTAATAGAATTTATTTTTTTAGCATCAACCATTAGTTTTATGATCTTTTCTATGAAGAAAACAATGCAACTTAATCAACTGTTTCCCAGTCCAAGATGAATATGCTCAGAACAAAATTATATTCCTCTCTGATTACTTGACATGATATTTAGGAAGTGGAAAACATTAAGACACAACGTTAACAATACATAATAGGCAGGATCCCATACATTCCTCACGACTCAGCTGCCACATGGAGGTCAAGGATCGATATTGCCTTCGGAAGGTCCCCTGGTTTTTGTTCAGAGAGCATTTTCGACATCTGTTGGAGAACATTTGATATTGCCTATACTCTGTTTTTTTTCCATCTGTCCATCCGCCTGTGGTGTCTTTGTATGGTAACACTGCGTACCGGGCTTTAAATAGTTACGGTATGTGTAAGTTTTAGGTAAATAAAAGGATATCTGGGTGTACATTTGCAACTGAAAAGTGTTTTAATAATTTACTCGTATGTGAAGTACACCGTTAATATTCGAAATAGGATATTATTATTGAATGTAAGCTGAATGTAACTATCTAAAGCCCGGGACGCAGTGTTACCATACGGAAACACCACAGGCGGATGGACAGATGGAAAAAAACTGAGTATAGATGAAATGAAGTTTTACGGACACATGGAAGATGAACAACTTAATCAGAAAAGAGACAAAGGCGTAGATTGGAAAATGTTGATAAGTATGTAAAAAGGTAGAGTTTCATCAGCATATCAGAAAAGATATTTATCTAGATCTGTTATTTTGATTCAAATATATTTTGTGTCCTCTGAAATACTGACTTATAGCCTAATCTTGATAGTTAATCCAGGTTGTTTTGCAATTAAAATTTTTTTTTTATAATGAATGTGCACAAAATTGTCAATACTGTACTAGTTCCTGTACTTATATATATGTATAATAACTTTATACACAGTAGTTATATACTATCAACAAGGAAGCATGCATACAATTCCTGATTTATTTTTAGTTAGAATAAACTTCCATTACAGGTGCAGTAGGGCCTTTAATGTATATGAAAGAGGGAATGAGAAAACGAGAAAATAGTCGAATTTACATATCTTGCTATTTCAGTGATTAAGAAAAAAAAAAAGGAAATCTTTCACTTTACACCACCTATTTGCAGCCCCGGATTAGTGACCTCGCTTATTCACGGATTTATGTGTGGAACGTATATCTACATCGCCTATTCATGGAAATTTTTCATGGAGAACTATTCACTAATTACTGTATTTTCATATAATTTTTGCGACTAAATATTTTTCATGATAAAACTATAAGCATTTTTAGAGGGAGGTTGAGCGTTTGAATGATCAAAATAGACAGTAACAAGTGTTTTTAGAGGGGGTGTCAAGTATTCACGGATCTTTGCTATTCGCGGTGGGGTGGGGGGCGGGAGTTGTGGTCCCTCTCCCCCGCGAATCCCGTCGCCGACTAAATAAATCAGGTACTACACGGCAATTTCGCATGTTATTTGCTAATTGCTTTTGAATAAGCTGAATCTCATCAAGTTTGAAAGATAAGTCAGGTTGCCCAATTAAACGATTTTGATGGAAAATTTAACTTCTAATTGCCTGTGGGAACTTCCACGTGAAATTCCACTTGAACTCACCTGTCTATGTCGCTCCAAGAGTTTGAGGAATTCAAAGTCATCATCATCGTCTCCAAATGGATCGGTGAAGCTCTCACCCACCTTCAGCCACCCGATGTAGAAGAAGAGTTGAAGGAGAGTGAATATGGGGAAGTAAACATTTGTGTGACCTTTGAGATGCCTCTCGGGTTCTAAGCTCTGTCCACCAACCACAGACGAGAGGTAGAAAAAGTACACCACAATGGCCACGACCTGGCGAGATGCAAAAGAACATTAATGTGTGTTGGGAAAAGTTCTTGTGACCATACCTTAGCATCTAATGTGGTATAAGAATAGAACTTTATTAAGATAACTTATGATTGACATAAGTTTAATAGTCAAAATTCAACAGATTAAAATATCCTTACGTAATTAACAAGATAAAACACATAACCAAGCACAGTACCGCAAATAAGTAAGTAGTTAACAAACAAAAGTACTTATATAAACAGATATAAGAAATCCTCACGCGAAAATGAAATAAGGAGGTACCTCCTGCTTTCATTTTCAAGTGAGGATCTCTTATATACTTCACCCACGGGACCATTGTGGAATTACAAGATATAAACAGATAAAAAGAGAAATTAAAATATATACCATTGTTTAACTATAGAGAAATAAGGTAAGGGTATCAAAATACAAGGAAATACAGAATTAAACTAACATAAAAGATTCCAAAAAAATCCCTCCAAAGCTTTACAGGAATATATATGGATGTCTCGCCTATAGGAATTCCATAGTTTCAGTATGTGGTACTTTGTATATAATGGTGTTGCATAGTTTCTTGTTCCAATACATTAATGAGCAAAGTTTTATGTTGATGAAAATTAATTTGTTGTTAGATCTGATATTACCACTGACCCAGTTAATGTTTGTGGCACTTAGAAACTTGTTGGTAATTGTCATTCTCCGTAATTATTACCCGTGGATTTCTGTACTACTAAAGTGTGGCACCATTTGTGGTACTCTTCTCAGCACTATGCACGGGAAGGAAATTTACGAATTCCAAGTAAATTGTTTTTCTGAAATGCAAGGCACTTCAGAAGAATAAAAACCTGCATTTACCCTGATGCTACTGAGGCATATTTAACTGTGGAATTAGATATAGGAAAATGGAACTATATTCAATATCTACACACAATAATAATGAGATCTTAAAATTCTAAGACATCCATAGATTTTTAAACGATATTCCAGTAGTCGGAAATCCACTTAATAATACCTGTTTAGTATTGCTTTTATAATATGAAGTGCAAAATTGAATAAGAACAAAGTATGACTTCGTACAAGTTATGAAGTCTCTTATTCTCTAAATATGCATGAGAGAGATCTAAGACACTCTAAAACACTACTTTGTTTCCCCGTTCTTTCAGTGCTCTTTGACAGAGGATGTAATCACAGAAGGTATTTTTATGACTTAAGTTCTCCATTCCACACAAAACTTATGAAGAGTAATAGAATGGACATGACAGTGATATTCAAAGTCACTGACAAGAAGGTTGGCGAAAATACGATTTCGTCCTCAAGAATGGTTTCATAATTCAGATAATAAGAGTAAGCAATGATTTCTTAATTCTATACAAGTCTCACCTGGCAGTAGGCCAGAGGTACAGCGCGCATCGTCCAGTGAGATAATTCCATGCATTTACTCTGGATGTCAAGAATTTCAGTCATGAGGTCTATCTTGTTGTGAGTGGAAGATATATATTCATCATTTTGTGCCTTGTCAACAGTCTTACAAGCCCACACTATTGGGACGTATGTCATGTCTACCGAGGTTCTGCTCCTGAGGTTTTCTATGATCAGTGTCTCTTCCGCTGTGAGGTAGCCTGCAAGAATAATCAGAATCAACGGCATTGCACGATGTGATAATTGATATGAGTTGAGGGAAAGAGTCTGGAAGGAACATTATTGGACCTTTTCATAGAAACAGTTATAATACGAATTCAAGTTGAAAATGCTACTTTAATTACAATGATGGTAAGAATCTATGTATTTGAAGAGATTGGTGGTCAGTTGGCATGGCAGACTATACACAATAACAGCGATCATATTTAAATATACAGAGATTAACTTTTAAACAAAACCAATTAACATCATGCTGACTAGAGCCAAACTCTGTGCTTTGCAAATAAAACATATCTCTCTTCAGTGGTTGGTACGATTAAGTTACCCTTATGGTATTTAGCAATTATTTTAGGATACGTTTAATAGCCCAGGGCTGTTCTCTTCGCCGAGTACAACCCTCATCAGCCAACTAGTTAACACTGCCAATGTCCACAGCATAATGGGATGCAACAGAGTTCTCCTAAATCTCTACTTCTTACTTGAGATTTGGACCATAACTTGCAAGCATCCATACACACACACACACAGGTATATATATATATATATATATATATATATATATATATATACATATATATATATACACACATATATATATATAATATATATATAGTATATATGTATATATATATATATATATATATATATATATATATATGTATATATATATATATATGTATATATATATATAATATATATATACATATATATATATATATATGTATATATATATATATATATATATATGTGTGTTGTGTGTGTGTGTGTGTGTGTGTGAATCACAAATTGTTCCTCTGTTCAGCTGAAAATTAAAAGAGTAACTGTAATTTTTAGACTATGGTGGACGCAATAATAGTACAAGGGGTGTAAACTATCAGCCTCAAACCGGATGCGTTTATAAACCAATGTCCTCTAAGAGGAAAATTTAAATGGTTAAAAAGATAAAAGAAATGGTATCACATAAAAAGTTTATCCTTATTGAAACGCAACATTCACTGTAACATTCATCCACGTCATCATTAAATTCAGTCGATGTGTTTTGAAGGGGAGAACGATTAGAGAACGCACGAATGACTAGTAAGAGCAACAAGGTTGTGAAAAGGGCCTTAGTTAGTTGATGTGTACCATAGAAATTGCCAAATAAATATGCTGACACCTTAGTTAAAGTCTGCAGTTATATCATTCTTTTACATCTAACTGATGTTCGATTTTGCAGTGAAGAAAGACAATAAAGGTAAGGGGATGATTCATGTATGATACAATGAGACTTTTCCAAATTGACAATGCATTTCCATTACACACGAGAAATCAACAAAATAGGCTTCGCTCGTATAAATATAAATGTTAATTTACATGAGGTGATTTGAAATAATACATAATATGCTTAACCAATTTATCCCACCTTGACTAGTTAAGCTCCGTAGAGTAGGGTACTTCTTCCTCACTGAGGGTGAAAGTTTCTTGAAGGTCATGGCAATCACAACATTCACATTTCGAATCACTGTCTCTCGAATTTTCTTGGATTCCCTGTCCTGCAGAGGAAAGGGTAGGCAATTACGAGAGAGAATTACGGCTGTTAAAACTGTGAGCTTTAAGTGTTGACTATGATCTTGAGAATACTTCAGCACTTAAATTTTATACCTAGTAGTTGATGTTTTTTTTTTTCTAAGAGTGGAAAAGTTAAGTATATCTTAGTTACTAGACCACTGAGGTGATTTAACAGCTCTACTAGGGCTGGTCCGAAGGATTAGATATTTTTACGTGGTTAAGAACCAATTGGTCACCTAGCAACGGGACCTACAGCTTATTGTGGGATCCGAAGCACACTATATCGAGAAATGAATTTCTATCACCAGAAATCAATTCTTCGGATTCCGCGTTGGCCGAGCCGGGAAGCGAACTTCGGACTACCGGATTGGCAGCCGAACTCGAAAACCACTCGTCCAACGTGGAACTTTCTGACAGAGTGGAAATTCTTCTTAAAACGTATTCACAAACATATACATACATACATGTGAGTATGTATGCTTGTATGTATGTAGATACAGATAACTACGCAAACAGTTCAACTTAATAGCTTTAAATTTTCTGTCTTAATTTTTCTTTCTTCATTCGCAATCAATGTTCACAATTCACTTACGTTAAAGAAATTGCTTTAACAATCCTTGGCCTCCATAGACTTTTCATCTCTTACAATTTTTTCATTTATTTATTTATTAATTTTTTTGCACACACCCTGCTACCTTCGGCTCTTCACCTATTATGTGCCTCACCTCTTCTCCCACATATCTTTATAAACAATTATTTCCATCCTTCAAGCATCCATACTAACACTTATTGTTACATCTTCCTGGATTTCCATTCAGTTTCATATCCTTAATCTTACTGACACAAACTAACTTCATCGTTGCAAACACGTTTTACTCTTTTACTGGTTTCCGCAGTTTCCCCTCACTATTTCCATACCAGTACTGTCTCATCTGAAATAATTAGCCTTTTCATATTCCACTGTCCTTTCTCTGTCTTCTTGCACTTCTCCGTCGACAAAGATGATATTAAAGCACCCGTGGACACATAACACGCCTTTGCTTTTAAGATCCAACTAGAAGCTCTTGTACTACTCTCAACATCTCTCTCCATAGAGAGCCCTGAACACCTTCTTCTCTATTGACTTTACCAAAAGCCTTTTCTACTTCCAAAAATACCAGTCACAGCCTTTTTCCCTTTATACTTTCAAACTCTTCCAGTGACCGTTTCAAAATCACTCGACCTCTTTCAAACGTGCTTCATTAAAAATTTTAATTGTTAAGACTATTTGAATCCATTATTTCTGCTGGTGTTACAAAATTGACTGCGTTATTCAATAATTAACTGCTAATGCAGCTACTGGTTTTATTCTATACTAATTAATAGTGGGAAACCAATTGGAAAACCATTTATCAAAGGGTCGGCGTAACTCACCTGTCCTCGGATAAAAGATGTGGTAAGTATTGCTGTTTGATCAGGCCACGGGATATTTCGGAACATTTCCCACCATCTGGTGAAGACGCTGGTCACGAAGAATCCTAACAGGGACGTAACTGGGAGTGAACCGCTCATTTTCGAACAGTAAATCACCACTTTCTCAAATATTCTGGAACGGCATATCTTAATTTTATTTATGTTCTCTTTGATTGCACCTTTGATGATATCCAATGGGTATCTTTCTTGAGCACCTACATGAAAAATTCCTCACTAATTTAGTTAACAAATTGTCAGTTACCCCATATCTAAATACTTTATTTGTAAATGGCAGAAAATGAAAGCGTTTGCCTTTCCAGTTTCGAAAACTGATCAAACCAGTAAAATTTATCTTAGGAGAACATGATGCAGCTATTAAGGTGTTAGAACTATTCAATTATTTAATTCTTTGAGTGTGTCACTCATTATCTGGCGAAGCCTTCCTCAGAGAAGTCTTTTATTCCAAAGTTTTTATGGTGATATCCATCCTTACGAAAAGCAAATGTAATTTTGAATCAGTTGACAGATGTTGATAACCTGTCAGGGTTTTCATTACAGAAATGGAAAGGTAATGGATTTAGGGATGAGTATTTGATGAATGACCGTTTTTTTCTATTAGATTATCATGGTATGTTGATTAATATATTAAATTGATTAGCCATAATGCTTCCCACATATTTGATATTGAATATTCATACTAAACAAGCTACTTAGAATTAAACAAAATGATAATCGTAACCAGTTCATACTTAGGTTCCTATTTTCAATAGTTAAAGGAAAGCCCTTGATAGAACTTTAATATCTAATTACAATGACGACAAATGCTATTTAATTCTCGAGAAACTATGCATTACTACTGATCACTGAAGCAAAAATAATCTGCAGAAAAACCTTTATTATAATAAACAGTTATTGACAAGAATACGAGATAAAAGATGTGGTAAGTATTGCTGTTTGATCAGGCCACGGGATATTTCGGAACATTTCCCACCATCTGGTGAAGACGCTGGTCACGAAGAATCCTAACAGGGACGTAACTGGGAGTGAACCGCTCATTTTCGAACAGTAAATCACCACTTTCTCAAATATTCTGGAACGGCATATCTTAATTTTATTTATGTTCTCTTTGATTGCACCTTTGATGATATCCAATGGGTATCTTTCTTGAGCACCTACATGAAAAATTCCTCACTAATTTAGTTAACAAATTGTCAGTTACCCCATATCTAAATACTTTATTTGTAAATGGCAGAAAATGAAAGCGTTTGCCTTTCCAGTTTCGAAAACTGATCAAACCAGTAAAATTTATCTAGTGAGAACCATTATGCAGTATTAAGGTTTTAGGAATATTCAATTACTTGAATTCTTTGAGTGTGTCACTCATTATCTGGCGAAGCCTTCCTCAGAGAAGTCTTTTATTCCAAAGTTTTTATGGTGATATCCATCCTTACGAAAAGCAAATGTAATTTTGAATCAGTTGACAGATGTTGATAACCTGTCAGGGTTTTCATTACAGAAATGGAAAGGTAATGGATTTAGGGATGAGTATTTGATGAATGACCGTTTTTTTCTATTAGATTATCATGGTATGTTTGATTAATTATATTAATTGATTAGCCATAATGCTTCCCACATATTTGATATTGAATATTCATACTAAACAAGCTACTTAGAATTAAAACAAAATGATAATCGTAACCAGTTCATACTTAGGTTCCTATTTTCAATAGTTAAAGGAAAGCCCTTGATAGAACTTTAATATCTAATTACAATGACGACAAATGCTATTTAATTCTCGAGAAACTATGCATTACTACTGATCACTGAAGCAAAAATAATCTGCAGAAAAACCTTTATTATAATAAACAGTTATTGACAAGAATACGAGATGCACTACGCAAGAGTTGGATATAAACAGTATTATCAGCAATGATGGAATCTCATACAGTTTCCAATAAAGAAAAAAAAAAGAGACATGCCTGTTTATGCTTCTCCTTTTAAGCCAATTACCACCATAAAAAAATATAAGAAATTTACTTAAAATTTCTTTTGTTCAAGAGGACTATTTTTTAGAATTCTCTACATCAAACGGCACACAATTTAGAGAAGAGGCTGGAAACAGGTTGCAATAAAAAATATTTTTACCTCAATATGCATTTTTTGTTGCAAAACAAATTTAAAGCACAAACGTAGCTAATCATACTCATCTTAATTTAGGCACAGCTTAA
>NC_061090.1:11819462-11871962 GCF_015104395.2 Macrobrachium nipponense | reverse complement strand
ACATATGATTGCAGGACTGACTTGATATCTTTGCGTTTGTCTTAGTATTTCGTCGTGTTCATATTTGTGTTTTAGTTTCATTAGTTAATGGATATAATTTCCTTAGACGCGTTTCCACAGCGCTATACCAGATTCTAACCGTGTAGTTCAACCTATAGTCACTCAATTTAAGCAATGTAATATAACTCGAAGTTGATTATTCCATTCACTACTAAGTATAATGCCATTTAAGAAAACTGTTTTGAATACTAAACAGTAAACGATTTTAACAATAATTACCACCAAAAGACGCTTGATGTAAAATAATTCCCATCTGATTTTCGACGACACTGCACACAGAAATAACAAATACTGTAGTAAGGAAATATTTTCAAGTAAAAATTTGATCATATAATTTTCAAAGCTACATCTTTCATGGCTACAATGCTGACATTTTTTTCGATGACATTAAACAGAAACACAACACTCATTATTTAAGAACAAAACAAAAATATTTCGGATTGACGGAAACGTTGTCGTATACCCCGGTCTCGAGGTGGTCGATGTAGCCGACCGTGCTAGTCCCAGCGCGTAAAGTGAATAGAAGTAGTGCTTATCGATGTTACGGTGAGACTGAAGCAAGTGTGTGTCAAGACCCTATAAAATTACGGTTCTACACAAGTACTGGTCCGGTTCTGACGAGCTTTGTAATTCAAAATCCTGTCTGTGTTTTCTGGCGTAATTGCAGAATATGGCGAGTTAACCGTTTCATATTAGTAACACTTCTTCATTTGGTTTCTTTTTAATAAATACAATCGAAAATCTTTGATAGGTTCAGTTGCATCATTCCACAGTTCATTGATGAACATATTGTGGTATGTATGTATATATATATTATAATATATACATATATAAGTATATAATATATACTACAGTATATACTAAAGTACATGTATGCATATATATATATATATATATATATATATATATATATATATATATATATATATATATGTATATATATTATATATGCAAGCATGTACAAAAAGATATATGCCATAAAACTAGATGGTGCAACATTTATTTATCGATATATAGATCTCTCCTTCCAATTTGGGGTCACGTGAAACCTGGAATTTATGCAAAAGAAAGACATTCCGTTGCTCTGGAAAAAAAAATGTAATAATGAACGTATAAATTTTTAGTTTGACTGATCATGATCCACTATCATAATTTTGCCCGATTAAAAAAAAAAAGGGAAACGCGGGTTAAAATAGAAACTTTTTAAGCTCCTCGAAACTTTTGATTAAATGTAATTAACACTTCCCGCTTTCGCTCAAAGTCTAGTGTCTACTAATAAACATTCACACGGATATATATATATAATATATATATATATATATATATATATATATATATATATATATATGTGTGTGTGTGTGTGTGTGTGTGTGTGTGTGTGTGATATGTGTGTGTCTGTGGCTGTGTACTTACTAGTAAGACACTAATCTGTGAGAAAAAGTGTTAAATGTTAATTGGAATTCAATAAAAAATGTACTGGGTAACTATAACCCTTAACACACTCTCTTCTCTCTCTCTCACTCTCTTTGTTTGCTGGCTTTATTGATCAGATGACGTTGTGAGGAATTTAAATAGCATTAATGCCTGAAAATTCCTTACTACCATTATCATTTTTGACCTTGTTCTACTCATTTTTTATTTTATCCTTACGACTTACCTCAGTGCAGTACAATTTCATACCTACTACAGATAAAATGCATATCTGAAGGCTGCTTGACCATTATTTAATGTAATGGACATTTGGACATTTTCATGGAGATGAAGGAAGATCAGCCACAAAGAGATGTAAAGTCTTAAATTACCGAAGACAATTCTCTACTCAACGAGTCTTGGTCATTTCAGAACTGAAACAGAATGACCAACACGGATGTGTTAGAGGGATATTCCGTTTCCTAGAGAATACTATATGAAAATATTTAGGAAGTATTTCATCCTCTAACTAATTAAAACTTGTAAATGCGTACTCTTCTACACCAGGTTAGGTCGGCTGAGGACTGCGAAGACAAGGATTGGCAAGGGTCTCACTCCCGAGGCATAACCTTCCCCCAACCCCAAGCCATAATGCTCAAGGCCTGGGCATCCCCCCCCCCCCCAAAACACCTTTTCCTATTTAGTACCATTGTTTGTTCCTTGCAAGCTATTAAGCATGCAATTCCAAATTAAGTTATAACCGGTTCACGCTGGCCATTATTGTTAGTAGTGGACTGGGCAATGATATACTCATCTTTCTTGAGATGCAATGTTTCATCACTCAGTCTGATACTCATCAATACTCACAGAGTCTAGAATTTGGTTTAGTTCTATAAAGACGATTGCGTGGCTATAATGAGACTCCTAACGTCAATGAAGAATAAAAGGATCTTATGGACTGTGTTATTATAATTATTGGTCGTAATGGCGGTTTCTTAGAAAATTGCCCGATGCGGTGTCTAATGATTCTAAGGAATCGCTGTGCTGCGTAAACTATTTCCCAAATATGCATATTGCAATGAATATGATACAGAAATCAAATACTTCTGTTTCAAGATGTTGGATGTATCATATCTTGTAGCTCACTATGTACCGTGAATGAAACTTGCTTGTTATCTATGTTATCTTATATGTTTCATAAAGTGCTTAACATAACTATGCTGTGAAGGAATGCCATACTACTACTGAAACGGGGTAGAAATGTAAATTATACAGTAATGTTTATCAAATTAATAATAGAGTTGTTTGGCTAAGATTCATATAGGCATTTATTTTTACACACTATAAACACACTTAAATGTAATTTATGCTCCCAAAGCCAAACGATCAAACGGTCACAAAAAAAAAAAAAAAAAAAAAACATTCGATTGGTATCTAACACCTTCATTCCCAAACACCCTCCCCCTCCTCCCCCAAAATGAATTAAAAGAAACGAAATAATCCAGATAATACTGAAATTGTGGTATTGTATTCCAGCGTAGCTTGAAGAGACGAGAGCATTTAATTGAAAATGTGTTTAAATGGAATTTTCATTTCGCTATTCCGGCAACTCGGCGACAAGTAAACTGTTTATTATTTTTTCAATTATGAAATCAAAATGAATTTTCGTATTTTGGTCGCGAATGAAATACCTTGTTTTTCTGTAAAATGAATTTTCAATGTATGTATTGGATATGTTATTTGCCACATCCCAACATGGAAATGTGCAAAGTTTTCACCTTTTCTTCCTGACAGGGCAAAAATTAGGTTTACTTTTAGCAAAATGGAAATAAAATGAGTATTCTTGCTACTTACTTTTTATATAATAAAAATTTTTCTCCTCTTTTCAGAAAAAACAACATGATAGTTTTTGATGAAACTGTAGGGATCTTTTCCGTGTAAATCCTTCCCGAAGAAAAATACGTGGAAATGAACCTAGAAAAAGAGGCTTTCGAACAAAAGAAGCGGTAGTTTTGATTGCTGAGGCACCGGCAGAACGACAACATTCGCTCTTGTCAAAAATGAAACTTTAATATCTATATATATTTGTAAATAGTATGACATCGCAGCAAAAAATTAGCTGAGAATTATTTGTCATTTAGTAAAAAATAAAAAAAATTTACAACATATTCCGCTGCAAAAAAATTTCAATATATAGGAATCAAAACGGTCCTCTTTTACGAGTTCTTCAGAATATTTGATTATCAATATAGTACCATTTCTAGGCTCCTGCCCAATTCGTAAAGATTTCGATATAAAAAAGAAACCTATGAGACAGTTTATATTTCTTAACTTTGCAGATTTTTCTCTAGTCTAGCCGTCATTTTCGTTTACATTAAAATACTATTGAAGAGTTCGGGTGTAAAAGTTAAGTATATCTTAGTTTTACCAGACCACTGGCTTTAACAACTCTCCTAGGGCTGATCCGAAGGAATAGATATTTTTACGCGGCCAGGAACCAATTGGTCACCTAGCAACGGGAACTACAGCTTATTGTGGGATCCGAACCACACTATTTCGAGATATGAATTTCTACCACCAGAAATAAATTCCGCTGATTCCGTGTTGGCCGAGCCGGGAATCGAACTTCGGACCACACGATTGGTAGCCGAGCGCGAAAACCACTCGTCCTACGAGAAATTAGTTCGGGTGTAGGATTGCCAGGTAAATGAGAAAGGTCTTCCACAGAGACATTATCCAAATTAGCTTCCCTGACAAATCCCGCGAGGCCGGTTTCCAATTAGGTATAATTCGTATTGATCCTCTGCAAGCTTTTAAGAGATTCGCTCGCAGTTATCGTTGGTCTCGAGTTTAGCAAAAACCCAATTCCCAGAAACCCAGTGATGCCGTTTTTTCTTCACAACATTGGCTTTTAGCTGTGTTACCATATGCAGTTCATCTGATTTTTTACGTTGTTTATGATTTAATGGTTAGAATGCGTATTTTCCGATCTAGAATTATTTTCACTAGCTTAACATAAAGTATTTTTGACGAAGAAAAATAAAAGATTTCAAAAAAATGCATGTGTATAAATAAGCAGATAATGTTTTATAACTTTATTTAATAAAAAAAAAACATAAAAAGGCAAAGTGAAGAATTTTATTCCTCAGTATTGTGGCCTGTGGTCGGAAAAGCCACGGAGCCGGAGGGTTGACAGATGTTACCAGAAAGCCACACTCGTAGAGGAAATTCCTCAAAACGGCAACCCTGATCCCCACCCTCGCTAGTCTTTATAGCATTCTCAATTGGCATCAAAATTTCTTTTAAATGATTCATTTCCTTAATATGAAAACGAGTTGCCTAAGCAGTATTCATTTCACAGCATTTCTTTTGTATGTGGAAAAAACGGATATCCAAATTTCACTAGGATTCTCCATTTGTCAAATGCACCCAAGGATTCGGTTTTGGTATGATCTGTGATATTTTTCTCGCATTATGTAGTCCTGATGGGGTTCTGAAAATGGAAGACTTGATGATTATTGTTGTTTCTGTATTCCATACTTTCATATTTCGTGTCTTTAGAATATTTCTGACGTTTTTTTAATGTAATTATCTAACGAAGAGGACAAACTAACTTGACGAAGCAATCATAAATCACGGTGGATAGGTTAACTTTTCGAAACAGTTCCTTACGTAACTGATTTCAAGAATCAGATACTTATAGTTGGATATTCTAAACCTAACAAAAATAAAATTACCATTCCATTTTTTCTTACTACATTATTATGTGAAAAAATAAATTAAATATTGGAATACGTGTATGTTTCCTGAGGGCAAACTTAGCTTCGCAACTTTAAGGTATTTCCTAACATAAACACAAACATCTGATGTTGCTTAGGTTTACAATGCAAATGTTGTGGATGGTTTCTGGGCATTGCGGGTATCTAAACATCCTTCCAGTCTCCGCTGAATCAATTGCCAGTAGCTTAGAAGCGTAACCCACGTTATCTTTTTCACATGATTAAACACAGTCCAAGAAAATAGAAGGGGAAACAAGAAAGTTTCAGAATATCCCATATCGAATGACCACGACAAGGCTTTGCTTAATGTTTCTCTGTATGGTGTTTTTATGTTACATGGAACCAGTATGGTTATTCAGCATGGGGAAAAACTGCTTTACGTGACTTACGAACCACGTCGAGAGTGAGCTTCCCACACCAGAAATACACATCTCTGACGCCTCAGTGGAATGCCCGAGAATCGAACTCGCGGTCACCGAGGTGGCAGGTCAAGACCATACCGATCATGCCACTGACGCGCTGCCTTTGTTTAATCGTGTGGGAAAAAAACGTTAATTGTGTTATTGCTACGAGGAAACCTTGGGAAATCTTCTGACGTTCGCTAAGCTTGGAAATCTGACATAAATTGATTGCATAATATGGTGGTGACTAAAAACTCTGCTATTCCTGGGGGATTCGATATGATTATTACAAAAGTATGTAAATTATTAAGGGACTCCCCAAAAGGAACTCCAACATTTGGAAATTATTTGTTAAATGAAAAAGTTCGTGAAAATTAGTCGTGTTACATAATAATAAAGCTATATATATATATATATATTATATATAGTATATGTATATATAACAAAATATATTTGTATATAAACATATATACAAAATAATTTGAGAGAGTTTTAGGCCTTAAGAGATATATATATATGATATATATATATATATATATATATATATATATATATATATATTAGATATATATATGTATATAATATATATATATATCTATATAATATATAATATTACATTATATATATATATATATATATATATATATATATATATATATATATATGTAAAAATGCATTGTTTTCATGGGGTTTCCGAGTTACACAGGGTATGGTTTTGTAAATACTGAATAGTACATTATAAATAAATGGAAAATAGCGTATGAAAATGATTAAGCATAGAATAATGATAATACTAGATTGTTTATGCCATACGTGTAACATTTTTTATACTAACAAATTTTACTTACGAATTTGGTTTATGAACAATCTGATGTCATTAAGTATCTAAAAATCTAAGGCACGTGTTATAAGATACACTGCATTTCGCAAAATACGATCTGGTAAATACAATTTCTGAACCTAACTAAGGAAGCCTGTTCACATCAGTGATTTGATATATACATAAATCAAATCAACAACCATATTTTATTTTTTTATTTTTTTCCATTTCACTGACTGAAAATTTATATATATTTTATCGGAGAGGACTAAGAGCCTTATAAAAAAAATAATAAAACCAACAACCTCCTGGGCAGACGATTGTCGAAGTGCCCCGGAGGAAGACAATTACCAAACCTTGCCCCTTTATGATTACAAAAAAGATGAAGGTGTTCCTGGAGGAAATGAAAAACGTAATTACGTTCACTTCTATCGCGGCCCCGAATATCACCGGAGAGATTATTTGAGAACCGTTTTCCTGGTAAGCGTCTTTTCTTTCCTCTCAGGGAAAACTGCTTGATGGTGAGTGGATGGATGGAGTACCAGGCGCTGCTGATGTGTTTATGGTGTGGGGGAGAATTATTGGCAGAGAGAGAGAGAGAGAGAGAGAGAATTCAAGGAAGTTGGATGATATATATTATATTATATATATATATATATATATTATATATATATATTTATATACCTATATTTGAAGCTCTTAACACATATTTCCAAGTGGTTTTTCTAAGGCACTCTACACTCACGGAAGCGACTATTTCTTATCTAAATAGTTTGATCTCTTCCTAGGCCTGTAGTATATTGTAATATTAATGACTTGGTTGGTGCCAGAAGGGACGACATTCAAAGGTATAATGTTAGTAGGGCAGCCCAATCTTCCTGTTTTTTTTCACCTATTATGATCACACAGGATCGATAGTAGGGAGTGATTTTAGTTCGATGTCCTAACTCTTATTTCTTAGTATTTTTCTACCTCTGTTTCCTTTTATGCGTTATTTCATATCGTCTTTCCTTAATTGAGACGGTTCTTTTTTCTCGATATAATGTGGTTCGAATCCCACAATAAGCTGTAGGCTCCGTCACTAAGTAACCACTTTGTTCCCAGCCACGTAAATATAAATCTAATCCTTCGGGCCAGCCCTAGGAGAGCTGTTAATCAGCTCAGTGGTCTGGTTAAACTAAGATAAACTTTTTGTTCACATCGCAAGCCGAAGTCTTTAATCACTGCTTTGAAATTCTACAGTTGTTTTACAGTATTACTTATTGTGTAAAATGGAGACTGTGCCTATCGCCAAAGTGGTAGATCATTGCGTAAGCCTTAAGCATATGGCGTGTTAATAGTTAGAACGTTTGTAAATCTTCAATATTTCTCGCTCTCCCTTCCTAATCTCTTTTGTAGTTCATCCTTCATAGAGGAACGTGTTTACTGTATACTTGCTATGTAAGAAGACATTGTGGCTATTACAATTTCAATCAAGTACTTGTACTGTTGCTCTACCTGCAAATTACATTAATTACATTTCTCCAAATAAAGAGAAGAGAGAGAGAGAGAGAGAGAGAGAGAAAGAGAGAGAGAGAAAGAGAGAGAGAGAGAGAGAGAGAGAGAGAGAGAAAGTGGGGGACTGAGGGAAGTTTTAATACCTAAGTGCAGTATAACTATTATGTCTCAGACCTTTTACTCAGTATTTCCCCGTTTTCCAAACCACTCTCCCCTCCTTAATTTTTTTTCGCGTTCAGATACAGCGTGCGTCTGATATCGAGAATTTCCTCATTTAAATTGAAAACTTCACTGAATATTTTCTGTGTACACGAGTGGTAATTTTTTTAAGCCAAGCGATCGAAATTTGTCAGAGAATGGCTATAACGGGAATAGTAGCAAAAACTAGCCAAACTGCATCAGCATAAAAAGAACATGAAATTACTGAGGTCACAAACAGTTTATACAAAATGAGAACCATAAATTAGTGGCGTCAAGAACGAAAATTGAGCCCAAGTTTTTGCACAAATAGGATTTCGTGAAAATATAATGCGGTCTTTCCATTCATTGCAGAAATACGTTATGTATGTGTATGTATACACACACACACACACACATATATATATAATATATATATATATTATATATATATATTACTGCATGGTCCCGCTACCACTCATTTGCTACTGCACAAGAAGACATTACCGTTCATCTACAAGCAAATCTAGACATAACAATCATGCCAGGGGATTTGTTGTTTATTTGTATGGTGTTTTTACGTTGCATGGAAACTGGTGGTTATTCAGCAACGGGGCCAAAGGGGGGCGAGGTATAGCCATTGATGTATGAAATTACTGAGGTCACAAACAGTTTATACAAATGAGAACCATAAATTAGTGGCGTCAAGAAAATTGAGCCCAAGTTTTTGCACAAATGAGGATTTCGTGAAAATATAATGCGGTCTTTCCATTCATGCAGAAATACGTTATGTATGTATGTATGTATACACACACACACACACACACACACACATATATATAATATAATATATATATATATATATTATATCTATATATATTATATATATTATATATATATATATATATAATATTATAATATATAGTATATATAATATATATTCCTGGCAATGGCCCCGCTACCACTCATTTGCTACTGCACAAGAAGACATTACCGTTCATCTACAAGCAAATCTAGACATAACAATCATGCCAGGGGGATTTGTTTTATTTGTATGGTGTTTTTTTTACTGTTGCATGGAACTGGTGGTTATTCAGCAACGGGGGCCAAAGGGGGGGGGTGGGGGGGGGGGGGGGGCGAGGTATAGCCATTTGATGTATGCATCAACGCAGCTGGGCGATAAACCGACCCTGTGGACGAGGTCTTAAATGCCACCTTATTTACCACACCCCCCGCCCCCAACCCCAGCACCTACATTACAAACGTCGCGCAAATACTTTAACAAAAATTTAACTTTAAGTATTTCAGAATTTCTTTTTATAATCTTTAACTTAAATTCTTCTCATCTACCTTAAATCCTATATTTAACAGTGTACCTAAACTTTAATATTTGAGTATTTTTCTTATGTAAAACTTGAAATTCTTTTCAACTGCGTTAAACCCTATATCTAGCTACTTGGCTCAAGATCTTTGTCCATGGAAGTGCGTTATCAAGTTTTCATACCAATGAATGAAAATAATTTTATTGTACAGCTCCAGGAAACAATTTGATATTTAGTTTTACCTTCTAATTACACATTGTTCTAAAGTAGTAAAATTACGTAATTTACATAATATTTTGCTCTCAATATATTCAACGGCGCTCATTGTACTGTACATGTATTCATTAGTATGGAGTCAGATTTCAGCTAAGGGTATTCGAGTCGTTACAACTAATATCCAAACCACATTTCCAATGTCGTTGTTGCACAAATGGAATTTTCAACAAATCCATGTGGGTGGCTTACAATAATTTGTTTTTTGTAAAATCTGACATGGGCCTTTCACTTGTGTATTCACTCACACGTGAATACTGTTAAACTGCCTGGTATATTTCTAAATTAAGTAGTTTTTACCTTCATCTGTAATTGCATGGATGATAAACCAGATTCCAGATATTTTGTTTTCCCCTCTAAAATACCGAGGAAGTAGTCAAGAACTGAAAATTACTCATTATTTACTAATAAGTAAAATAATACACAGGCAAATGGAAGGTTCGCGTATGCAGAATAACCGAGGAGCCTAACTTACAAAACTTATCAGGAGTTTTTTTTTTTAATGAAAAAGCGAAACATGGAAAAAACTTAAGAAATTAAATGAATAGAAACCTCCATCTATCTGGTCGACATATTGGATCCCTAGAAATATCAGACTAACACTGAAAGGTTCGTAAATCCGCCCTCTGTCTGCACATTTTCTAGAATTCTGGTTCCTCTAGCGAGTTGTAACCGTCACAGAAAAACAAACGGCAGCAGAAAATGGACTTTCGACAATTACTCGGCAACTCCTTAAAGAAAACGTTAACTTTAGTATTTCTTGAAATCGGCACATCTTTTACTTTAAGGCTAACTAGCTTATAAAAAAGACCGTGAGTTACGTTTCTCCGAAGCAAGCCCAAAAATGGTTATCACCAAATTGAAAACTTGTATCCATATGAAGTCAAATTACCTCGTACATTTTATACCATAATTATGCATTACGGCTGTATAACCAATTTATATTCTACAGTGCTACTCTGCTTCTGACGCCATTTATTGAAGTTAAAAATTTTCACTACATGTAAAAACCACTCAACATCTGTATAACCAATACTTAGAACATATACTGTTCTGAAATTCGCCAAATTCAAAAGAAAGATAAACCACATACTATGATAAAAGTTGTATTCTTATAAAGATACATTTGACCTTTCAAGAAATCAGGTAAAAGTGATAGAAACCTCGGAACTTTAAAATAAAGCAATGCGGTCGTGTTAGGGAGAAAATTATGACGTCACAGGTCAGTTTTGCCACTAATTATCAATAAGACTTATAAACTTCTACCTTGGTATACTGTTATTCAAAAATTTATATTAGTCCGTGCATTAACTGCCTGATGACCTTGTCAACATTTCAGGTGCTATAGAGCAAATAAGACCAAACACTAAAATTAATGAGTACCAACAATTATATGCAACTCATATGATATCCTTATCTCTATGATAATCCGTATTTCACATACACAAACCTAGGTGATCGATACCATTATTTACCTTTGCCTTGATTATGGTCCCATTGCCCGTGTTCATAAACAGTTCCACACCGCACTGTTATGACTTCTAAAGGTTTCCTAATTTTAGAACTCAAAAACAAAATACTAGACGTTCGGTAACTAATAAATCTAAGATCATTAAGGCCAATAAAAGTTCGAAACTTACTAGTTACAAGGAATCTTTAATGTGTTCTAGTATTTACATTTTTACTAAATAGTTTTGGTTGTTCATAATGTAGGATCTGATGGACACACAAACGTGAAAAATAATAATTTATTACAATGACATTACAATGTCAAATATTAAACTCAATATACGCAGAGTTCGTCTTCTGGACAACTTTATATACAAATGACTGTTCACCTGGAAGTCCACTGAGGGAAAGCTGCGACTTCCACATAAGCGACGAAAGGTATTCCATGAAGGGATGCGAAGTCCTAGCCAGGTGAACTTCCACTGAAGGACAAAATGAATGAAGTCTTCCACCGACCGATGTCTGCCTCCAAACAGGGCTATGCATAGTCAATGGCCATTACTACAGAGTGGTTAGTGAGCACACCCACATACAGAAACACACACACACACACACAAGAGAGAGAGAGAGAGAGAGAGAGAGAGAGAGAGAGAGAGAGAAAATTATACGCAGGTGTCAGAACTTCACAAACATGTGCAGACAAAGCTCCCCCACCTCATAGTATTATATTATCATAGTATATCCACGATGTCTTTCCAGCCACGACGCTCTCAGTCACACCGACACTTGCTGTTTAAGTCTAATCTGTCTTCCATCTGGTACTGAAATGTCTGCTACAGGCAAAACTGCGCCCCCCCCAAAAAAAAAAAAATAAATAAAATAACCGTCCTTCACCGTACCTACTTCAGATTTCATTTCGGGTTCGGTGACTACGTACTGTCCTGCTGTAATTAAAAACGAACATCAGGTTCCTCAATGGCTACTTTTAGATGCTAAAACCTTAACTACGCAAATATTAGGCGTCTGCTCTCTTATTAAGCGCAGGCTATTACTAAGATTCATGTAAAATCGTACAATATTTCAGACCACCTCAAAGTAGTAACAGTAAGAGTACTCTTACATTAACAAAGAAAATCAGCTCTTGGATGACATGTTATGACGAGCCCTACAAAGCACTGTCCCTTATTCAAGGGTAGTATGAATGTCTGAGTGCCTTGTGATCATGAACAGTATCAATCATTGTGCCGATAGTACCATTTACCGTGTTCACATCCTAGCACACATTTGACAGGATTCATGGAAAATAAATTCATTGCTCACGTTCACTGATGGCATCACAAAACTACTACCCCTATTCGTGATTAACTTAACTAAACTATTGCCAGTGTTCATGAGTAACTTTACAAACTCATTGCTAGTATTTCAAGAGAAGCTTCCAAACTCATTGCTTGTGCACGAGTATCAAACTTATTGCCTGTGTTTATGAGTAAAATTCAAGTGTTCATAGAGTAACAACCACAGCTTGTGTTCACAGAGTAACAAACTCATTGCCTGTATTCAGAGTAACAAACTCGCTGCCTGTATTCACAGGTAACATACAACTACTCAATGTTAGTGGATAGCATCATAAATTCACTGCTTATACTATGAGTAACCATTAGAATCAAAATTAACCAACATCCTTACAAACTTGACTACACACCACTCCAAGTAACCATACTCCAATTATTCTATGCAAAATATATCCAAACTTTCAAATTAAAAAAATTGCTTTCGTATCTAAATCAAACCAATTTCATCTGCTAAAAAGCATATCTCCAAACATTACTCGGGACAATAAATCTTTGGGGAAATGTTTGCATGGTTTTGATGAATTTCAAGAGATAGCTATTGGATAAGCAAGTTCTATTATCGTAAATGAAATCGTACATTAGGGAGCTTCCTATAACCACTAAAACCAGATATTTTTGGTTGCGAGTTAAAAATGCAAAGTTCGAATCCTCTCTGAAAATTTTATTGAGTAACACCAACTTTGCTTAAAAATTTTTAATCTGGCAGAACCTTCATGAATATTGGCCAAAACTTATCGAATTAACTTGACTACAAACTTTATCCAAAATTTAATCCCAAATTTAACCTGATCCAAAATTTAATCAATAATTTAACCCAATCCAAAATTTAATCTTTAAAAAAAACTGACATACTTATTCCATAGCTCATCATTGCAGTTTGATGGCATAAACGATTCTTAATTTTAATCTTATTAAAGCTCCTGTAAACTTAATATCTATCTGAACTCACAAGAAAACTAATAGTTCTAGAATACCAAATGAAATAAAGTTAGATTAGTTGGTTCACAACCACCCAAGAACCTGTATAGTAGGTCGTGCGACCTACTATGCAGAACATGTGAACTCCTCCACCCCTCAAGGGGCGCCGCCCCTAAAGGGACGGAGGATAAAGTGAACCACATATACAAATTAAAGTTCTAAATTTATAAGTTCTAAATTTATTACAAAAACAATATAGTAAATATATGGGTAAAATTACAGTTTCAACCATTATGGGAAAACTGGAATAAAAATATATTTGTTGCATCAGAAATAATGTAGTTCCAACGGATTTAACATTTATTTTGACTGCAAATCATCCGATTTAGAGATTTACTATGTAATTGGAGTTAAAAAAACGAGTTTTTCCAGAAAAAGGTAAATGTCCAGGAGAAGGCCGCACAAGTTTTTCAAGTAATAACGACGAAAAACGGCAAAAAACGACCAGATTGGTGTTGCACATCGCATAGAAACATGAGGAAATGAATAAAAAAGAAACTAAGAGTTACTCTTACACACAAAATCTAAGCATAAACCTCCTACTACTTCAATTATGGGGGATCCCAGTGGGAAGCGGGGTTTTTGGGTGGGGGGAGGAGGAGAAAAGTGATTTTCGGGGCACTACCGAACCTAATACAACCACCTAACCTTACCTAGGGCCCTGTACCCCTACCTAGGCCTAGCGGGGGGGGGGGGGCTCCGCCCCCCTGCGACCCCCCCTAAGGCCACTACCTAACATCCATCAGACCAAATCCAAAGTGATGGTACTGCTGTATACATCGTTATACTACCACCATTATATATACTCTATTAAATTACTGAAGCTTACCTTAAAACTGTTGGTGATAAAGATGTGCTGCTGCTTTGAGGAAAACGTGAAGCCGTGCAAGGTCTTCTGACATGCAACTTAAAGTAGGAAGTGGCCAGGTACCGACGACCACATTGCACTGCAAAACAATCGGTAGGAAATCGAAGGTCTGTCAAAATTAGGTACAGGAAGACAAAATGCCGTTTTTTTGCTTCATTATTCGAGTATTCAGTCAAACAAGGATACCAGTGGCCACTAGACAGGTTAACTTTTTGGGGTAGATCTAGTGTACCTATCCGCGGCGGACCCAGAGTATGGCAGTTGCGGTTTTCTATGCAGTTTTACCTCCTGAACAAGAATTTGAAGTAATATTTATCGGACGACTCTAATTTACCTTTGAACTCTATCCTACGGTAAAGGGGATTCCCATTGGGAACGGGCGGGGTTTTGGGTGGGGACAAAACCCCAACTCTATCCTACGGTAAGGGGGACCCCCCAGTGGAACCGGGGTTTGGGTGGGGAGAAACCACTTGGGGGGGAGATTTTGCCGTGTTATTGTGGTATTTCACATTTATCATTTTAAAAAACACGAAATACAGGCGGAAATAAGAAATAACAAAACTAGCGATAGTAGAGCCGTTCCACATCCATATTTGTCTACTACCACTACTACCACAACAATGAATCCTACTACGCATGCGCTAATGCTACTGCGCATGCGCTAACTGTAAGGGAGCTTTTGGCCTAAACTCAGACTTCTTAGTGAGGAAAGAAATGGGGGTTTACGGGATGGATATATGTATTTAGCCAAAACACGTTACAGTATGACCCTACATTGCTACCGGACTGAATGAAGGATTGGGTGGTAACAGGGTTCCCAGATTTGGCAGTTTCTCACCAACCCTTTGGCTTTTTTCCTAATTTGGTGGGTAAAATTCACTTTGGCTGGTAGTGGTATTTTGGCTGGTTTTCAAACACTTTCTATTTGAGCTAAACACTGATCCCACGTTTGAGGACTCTCTCCCCAGATTGGGAATTTTTGAAGGTTTCAGGAAAATCTGGGGAATTTGAATAGGTTTTCAGTAAAAACTTGGTAACATTTAAGCAAAATATGTAGAGAATTAAAATAAAAATCACACACACCAGATGACACAAAAACAGGCTGCCGGATTCTCAGAGAACGAGCCTCATTTCAAAATTTCAATTCATTCTCGTTTTTTTTCCTGCATTCTTATATTAGTTTATATTATCTAACTAAAACTATGATGCCGCTATACAAGCATATATATGATATATGCATTTATAAAGATAGATAACGCACATATATTTGCCGGTTATTTGGGTTTGGTTTGGATTTCCATTTGGCGGGATTTTGGCTGGTTTCATGTAGACTTTGGCTGGTTGGTAGTGGTGTCATATGGGAACCCTGGCTGGTAACCATACGTTGAGTTACATAAAAGCATTTACCATAATTTGTTTATTAAAACATGTTATGTGAATTCTAGTGTTTATTATTCCTTTTCATTTTTCCATAGTATTTGTATAATAACTGTTTTTGAAATATCCCCACCTAATCATTTCACCATATACTTGAACTTATATTATGTTATAATTGAGGACAGACACCTAAAAATGCCTACGTGTTGATATAGAACTCAGTTTTAGGACGTTTCGATACCTACCTACCTACCTGTTACGTGAAATTGCACATTGCGTTGCATATTACATACACACTCCTATATCATTTATACACAAGTCAATCCCATCCCCTTTCCAGTATTCACGACTGGCTCTTTACGTTACACCATTACAATGCATTCTCACCGATACCAATACCTATATTAAAGTTTGCCATTTATTATTATAAAACCTACATCAATATATAATATTTAAATATATAGTTTGCCATTATTCTTATAAAACCTACATTTCAATATATTCCATTATACACTTTTACAGACATTACAATTTACACCTCCCTTCAGTTTCCTTACTATTATGCAGTTATGTATGGTTACTTTTACATTTTACAACACTTCCACACCCATCAAAGTTAGGTTTATATGTCATTTACCTACTGGGGCCGAATCCCATCCCCCGGTTAGGCAACATACCCTTAGGTTTAGTTTGTTTATGTTGGTTTACCTACTAGTTTTACTTCCTTGAAGGGGTTACCCGGTTAGGCTAGGTTGGTTCGTTATTTCTTCAAGGGTGGATACCGGGGGGGGGGGGGGGGGGGGGTTACATCCCTACTTGGTTACCTACTAGGTTAGGTTTGGTAGGTTACATTCCTTACTAGGTTAGGTTAGGCTTTGTAAGGGGGGGTACAGGGGGTGAAGCCCATGGTCAGCAATATTCCCTACTAGGTTAGTTGGTTAGGTTACATTCCTTACTAGGTTAGGTTAGGCCTTTAAGGGGGGGGTACGGGGGGCGAAGCCCCTGGTTCAGGCAATATTCCCTACTAGGTTACGTTAGGTTAGGTTGGTTAGGTTACATTCCTTACTAGGTTACGTTAGGCCTAGCCTATAGTTGGTTAGGTACGTTCCTACTGGTTAGGTTAGGCCTTAAGGGGGGTCGGCGAAGCCCCCCTGGTCAGGCCGTTCCTTACTAGGTTAGGTTAGGCCGGTTTGGTGGTTAGTTTACATTCTTTAAGGTTAGGGGGGGTAGGCCTTTAAGGGGGGGTACGGGGGGGCGAAAGCCCCCCTGGCAGGCAATATTCCCTACTAGTTAGGCGGTTGGTTAGGTGACATTCCTACTAGGTTACGTTAGGTAGGTTTTCCCTACTAGGTAGGGTTAGGTTTACGTTCCTTTACTAGGTTAGTTAGGCCTTTAAGGGGGGGTACGGGGGGGCGAAGCCCCCTGGTCAGGCATGTTCCCTACTAGGTTAGGTTACATTCCTTACTAGGTTAGGTTAGCCGTTAAGGGGGGTAGGGAGGGCGAAGCCCCCCTCCAGGCACATTCCCTACTAGGTTAGGTTAGGTTAGGTTACATTCCATTACTAGGTTACTTAGGTTAGGTTGGTTAGGTTGGTTAGGTTACCTTACAGGTTACGTTAGGCCTTTAAGGGGGGTAGCTAAGGGGGGGCGAAGCCCCCTGGTCAGGCAATGTTCCCTACTAGGTTAGGTTAGGTTAGGTGGTTAGGTTACATTCCTTACTAGGTTAGGTTAGCCTTTAAGGGGGGGTACTTTCGAAGTAGTCAGGCAATAATTCCTATAGGTAGGTTTAGGTTAGGTTGGTTAGGTTACATAACTACTAGGTTAGTTAGGCCTAGTATTCCCTACTAGGTTAGGTTAGGTTACGTTCCTTATGGTGGAGGTTAGGTTACATTCGTACTAGGTTTACGTTAGGCCTTAGGAGGTGTACGGGGGGGCGAAGCCCCCCTGGTCAGGCAAGTCTTGGACTAGGTTAGGTTGGTTTAGGGGGGGTAGGGGGGCAATAGTCTACTAGGTTAGGTTGGTTAGGTACATTCCTTACTTAGGTTAGGCTTTAAGGCTTAAGTACGCGGAGGCACCTTTGGGGGGTAGGGGGGGCAATAGGCATTCCCTACTAGGTTACGTTAGATTAGGTTGGTTAGGTTACATTCCTTACTAGGTTACGTTAGGCCTAGTATTTCCTACTAGGTTAAGTTAGGTTACGTTTTCCTTACTAGGTTAGTTAGGCCTTTAAGGGGGGGGTACGAACGGGGGCCAAGCCCCCCTGGTCAGGCAATATTCCCTACTAGGTTAGGTTAGGTTAGGTTACATTCCTTACTAGGTTAGGTTAGGCCTTTAAGTGGGGGGTACGGAGGGCGAAGCCCCCTGGTCAGGCAATATTCCCTACTAGGTTAGGTTACATTCCTTACTAGTTAAGTTAGGCCTTTAAGGGGGGGTACTGGGGGCAAAGTCCCCCTGTCAGGCAACATTGCCTACTAGGTTAAGTTCCCTACTAGGTAAGGTTACATCCCCTGCTAGGTTAGGTTATGTTAGGTTGGTTTGGTTCTTTAAGGGGGGTTGGGGCAGCAGGTCCAAACCCCACCCACCCCCTGTCAGGCAACATCCCCTACAAGTTTTAATTAGTTTTGTATATGCTAACCTATGTTTTAATTTGGTCTTTTGTATTTATTACACAAAACTATAGGCCCTATTACACATTACCACCAGGACTTAAATCCCACCCCCTCCTGGGCCCCTTATATATGTATTTGTATTAATTCATATTTTGAAACCCATCCCACATTTACATTTAGTTCCTTAACTACCCATTTACTTTTATTACCCTAACATTGCCAACTTATCTTGTTAAGTGCTTGTTCATTTACCTCAGCCCACCCTGCCTCAACCAATAGCATCAAAGCATTTTTACTTACTCACCCCACCTCTCCTACCCTGTTTTCTACGGTCTGGCCTCCTGCCACCTCCTAACTGTAGAACTCCAACACTGTTGAATCTGCCGCCATGACATCCACTGCTGCATCTACTTCACGCTCGTCCCAGCCCTCACCAGGACTCTTTGCCAACTTCATGTAACAATTGTTACATGAGTTTACAAAGATTTTTCTGCCTTTTACTCAGGTAATATGATCGACTAATCGGTTTTTGCCAGGACCACGGCCTCCTGAGAAAGCAGGTCTTTTGCCCCCATCAGTTACAAAGATTTTTCTGCCTATTACTCAGGTAATTATGAACGGCTGGTCTGTTTATGCCAGGACCACTCCTCCTGAGGAAGCAGGTCTTTTGCCCCCATTGTGGGAATGAGTGCCGCCTAGAATCTGCAAAAAAAAAGTGCTTTAGGTAAATACCTTACGAATAGTTTGTTGGATTCTACATGTAACCGTGATATGACCCGGCCCTAGATATGCAATATTATAATATACACCTATACCATTTATGACCTACTCCATATTTTCATGTTTATAATTGGTATTTTCCCTCCACGTTTACCTTTAGGTGTGACCGGTCTTATCGACCACATAGTAAGAAAGCGAAAAAACGCTTTCTTACTACTTTTCATTGTTTAAGGGCACTTGGTTCTCTGGGTCCCACCTTGATGTTGAGACAGTTCTGTTCTTCGCATACCTGTATGTGAGTGATTTTTTTTCTTACAAGGTTGCGAGAACAGAACTTGGACTGTCGGACTCGACAATTAATGATTGGGCCAGCTTCTCCCGGGAAGTAAGTATTTTGCTTATCCCCTCACCATTTTCCAATCATACCCCCTCCTTCCCCCCCCCCCCCCTCCCCCTCTCTCTCATACACAACCTGCCTTGTATTATTATGAAATTTACCCTACTTAATTACCTCCCTAACACTGACTTTTATTTCAGGTCATAGTTAATTGGTGCTTCCAAACAGAAGAAGCAAATAGGTGGGCCCGGCACAATTGTTGAAATCGATGAGGCGAAGTTTGGGAGAAGAAAATACAACGTAGGTCGCCTCATCGAAGGCCAGTGGGTATTCGGTGGTATCTGCAGGCAGACCCGGGAGTTTTTCGTTGTTCCCCGTACCCGACAGGACGAGTGGGGACTCTGCTTGCAGTTTATCAAAGAATACATTGTGCCGGGTACCACTATTATTTTCTGACTGTTGGAGGGCTTATGACTGCCTGCGAGATGAAGGTTATGTCCACTGACAGTCAACCACTCGATGAACTTTGTGGACCCAGAAAACCGGTGCCCATACTAATACTATTGAAAGGAGGTGGAGGGAACTCCGGCAGTCGACTCCAAGATACGGAAGGAGAATGTATAACTTCGTCGGGTACTTGGCTGTTGCTTATTTCAAGCTGCATTTTGAGGAACCCAAGACCCGCCTCCACGCATTCTTAAAGGCAGCTGCTGCTTTGTACCCTCCACCCCTTTAAGGTAAGCTCCAAACATTATCTTAATTATTATGTTTTAGGAAAGTGAGTGTTAGGCTTTCGCCGAAAGTTGCGTCAAGGTATGTTACTATTCAGTGGGGTGCTGCTAAGACAACTCGAACCTTCCACCTTACTCCGCCCACCAACCTGTGCGTTACCCCCCCAACCCCCCCCCCCCCCCCTTTGTGAACATATGGCTCCGTGGTGGTTGGGAATTTAAACATGGCGGCTGTGTTTACATTTCCTTCACCGTAACGAATACTTGGTACCTTTATTCCTATAGGACGTTCTTCTGTGACTTAGACTATGGCAATTGACATTTTCTATGTTATTTTAGTTGCTTTACAAGGGTTGTAAGGAATATTTTTTTCGTTTGGTTGGAACTAAACTTAATATACCTTTGAGTTTGGTGCGGCTATTATGTAACTTTCAAAGGTCAATTACTGCTTAGTTACAGCCGGCCGAATGGATATACTTTTTAAATCTTGTACAGTAACTAAAATAACATAGGAATCAGTCAATTACCATAGTCTAAGCCACAGCGGATTGCTTCTGTAGAAATACCAACTTTTTTACTCCGCTGAAATGCTAGTGAAACTTAGTTTTCGACTAAAGTCGTTCGTAATTGGTTATGAAACCCATGACGTCATAACGATGTCACACCTCTCAGCCAATAATGAGTAACTGGAACTGCTTTTGTTTGCGTAAGAAAGTAAGTTAGAGGGCTCATTAAAAGTAAACATTACCGTAGAGGAAACACCTCTCCCGACTTAGGAAAAATTCGAGGTAAAAACTTAATATTTTTTTTTTCTCTCTGTAAGTATGCATTAATGTATTGAGAAGAAGTCTTTTGTTATCACGTGCTTTACTCGGGAAAAATATCAATATAATAGATTTCCCATAATGGTTGAAACTGTAATAATACCAATATATGATATAAAAAAAGTAAATTTATTGGAACAATTAAAGTAAATTTATTGCAAAAAATTAAATTTTATGAAATTAAAAAAGCAAATAAAATAAATTTTAAAATTCTAAAAATGTTATAAACTAAAAAAATTATATATTTAAAAAATTTAAGAAGTAAAATTATTACAAAAACTCAAAGAAAATTTATGACAAATTATACCAATTAATAAAAAATCCAACCAATTAAAGAAATTTTGACAAAAGACAAAAAATAAACTTTGCGGAAAAAAAGTAACTCTTACATACCTGATGCTAAAGAGAGCAGCTTATCATGCACGAAGCTCCACAGTAAGAACAGGAACTCAAGTTAAACTCGTACCAAAAACTTCCTGGAAAAAAAAAGCTTTCAGAGCTGCGCGTAACTTAAGAAGAGCTTGTAAATTTGTGGCGTTTTACTCATCTCAAAATATGGCTAAAAGCCGACAGCAATAGTTATGACTGCCACAGATCTGTACGAGACTGAACACAGCAAGATTAAAAAATCCTCAAAAGAAAATTTAGTATGCAATATTAGCAATAATATAGTAAAGTTCTAGCGTTACCTTGCAGAAGCCCGGGGTTTATTATAATTTGACTAACGAAGTGTCAACAATCCATGGAAATATTAAATGCCAACAGTCGCCTAGTCGCGTGATAAACGGGTTTTTCGTAACAACAGTCACAATTACGCTACGGTAGTAAAACAGAGGAATCGAATACGCCTCTCCCGAGTTAAAAAGGAAAAAAAAAATTTACTTAGCAGCAAACTCCTGTTAAACGTCCACGCCCAGAACGATATTGCATAATTGCACTTACAGTCGAAGGTCCGAAGGTTCAGATGGTAGAATCGAACGTAGTTGTCATTTGCCAAGGACTCTAAAAGACTTAGCAGTGTCTTGCTTCTTAGAACATAACCGAATGGGATGCATGGATAACCTGGAAATCGCTAATTTTGCAAGTATCATTTTTATGTCCTACTCCCTTCTTTCGTCTCTCACGGAAGTTTAAACTACAGCAAACGATGAACAGATTTTCCGGAACGTAAATCGCAGTATCTTTTGCGCTCACGAAATAATTTGTAGCACAAGCCTGTCGCATATTTTTTTTCGTCACTTTGATGAAATAACGTTTAATTCGCGTGGATATTTTATTCTATGTATACATATATGCATGCATACATACACAACACACACACGTGTATGTATATATATATACTATATATATATATATATATATATATATATATATATATATATATATATATAATATATATATATGCGCGTGCTTAAAACATCACAGTAGATGCACGTGATTACATTATATAAAGTGAATAGCACAGAGGGTGAACTGTCAAAGGGTAATAACCAATATGTTTGGCAAATTGTAACCCTCAATCCTTTGTTAAGGCATATAAGTTAAAACATAAATATGTAATTAACAGTGCTTTAATTCACTGTTATAGACACCATTACTAAACGATTTCGTGGTACATACGTAGATTTGACATTTCCGCCTGAATTTCGTACGAATTCCTGCCTCATCAAGGCACCGAATACTTGTGAACAGATTGCCCTGTCATGTTATGACACTTCTTTTCCAAAATGCCTTCAGGAACGTGGAATACGGAATCCGCTTTCTCGCACCCAGAATCCTTAATGCCATTCAAACAAGAATCCATGTATTAAAATTTTATCCAAGGCTTCCGAAACTTTCCAAAAGATTTCAAACACATCAGAAGGACATAAATTGGTTTGCTGTCTACGTGATAGGATTTGAGAAAATTTCCTCCTTTCTCTCTCTCTGTCTATGCCTCTCTCTCTCTCTCTGTATTATATGATATATATATGATAATGTATATATATATATGATATATATATATATATATATATATATATATATATATATACATTTATATATAATATATATGTATATTTATATATATATATATATATATATATATATATATTATATACATATATATATATTTATATATATATATATATATAGTATATATATATATATATATATATATATATATATATATATATATATATATATATATATATATATATATATATATATATATATATATATATAATATATATATATATATCTATATATATATATATATATATATATAATATATATATATATATTTTCTATATATATATATATATATATCACACTCTATATATATATATATATATATATATATATATATAATATATAATATATCTACATATATATATGTATGTATGTGTATATATACTATATATATATATGTATGTATGTGTGTATATATAAATCTATATGTATATATATAATCTATATATATCTATATATATCTATATATATATATATATATATATACATTGATATATAGATAGATAGATAAAATTGATAGATAGATCACCCATACCTTGGGAATAACTTTCAAACGGAATAATAATTGACAAGTTCCATTTCCCACATTAGTTACAACTAATGACATTCAAACTGACAGTAACCCACCCATTTTGGATTGCCAAATACAAAGTAGTAGAAATGGGTTTAAATGCAGTTTACAGAAAACCTACCAACCCACCAACATTTTTGGCATTATATATTTTTATCGTGGTCAAAGCAACAAAATAAAACGAAATTCGTTTTCACATTTATGTTTTTACAAAAAAAAAAAAAATGTGTAAATGTAGGCAAGAGTAAAATGATGATGAAATCGGTGTAATTACGTATGAAAAAGTTAAGCATATCTCAGTATTACCAGACCACTGAGCTGATTAACAGCTCTCCTAGGGCTGGCCCGAAGGATTAGATATTTTTACGTGGCTGGGAACCAATTAGTTACTTAGCAACGGGACCTACAGCTTATTGTGGGATCCGAACTACATCGAGAAATTAATTCCTATCACCAGAAATAAAGTCCTCTGATTCCTTGTTGGCAGAGCGGGGAATCGAACCCGGATAATTATGTATGCAAGGAAGAACTTATATAAGATCGTGACTGTATCTGAAAATGCATTACGAGCAGCAAAGAAGACTTTAGGGCATCAGCAAAGAACTTCACGACACTAAAACTTTGGTTTGACTACCATTTAGTAATAGTTTCAAAGATACATCCCAACGAACTTTTAGTTAATATACCTTTAAGGCATAACTTTTTCTGGTCTGCATAATATTGTCGCATGGGAGATTTGTATCTATGGTTATTTCATAAAACTAATTTGCCCTTTTTGTTTTCATCTTCAGATCGGTGTCCTTGTGCTATATGTAAAAATAAAATTCTCTACTGAAAAGCGGAAACATTTTCATATAAACTTCTCGTTTGTATTCTCATAGGGCATGTTTTTCCTTCTCACTTTCCACAACTTCCATGATTTTCTGCGGAAAATAAAGGATCGCACCTTTTCACACGTAATTTAACATCTTGGGCATTGTAGCATCTGTATTTACAGTTCATTAAATAAATCATTCGGTCTGACAGAAAGAAATAACGTATAATTGTTTGGCTACAAAATTCCCTGATGCACATTTGCTCATGTTTTCGCTTCTCGGTTTTCGTAAGTTTTCGAACAATGTAGTATTTGTATTTTCGGTTCATTATGAAAAATAAAATACAATATCTTCAATTCAGGTATAAAAAAATAAAAAAAAATTTCGTTTAAAAAAGAGAAATACACTACTGCACATATTCCCGGAGGGGTGACTCCCTTGTATACATGGTTCCTTCACAAGCTCTTCCTTTTTATAGGTATTTCTATAAAACCCCAAAACCGACCGCCAGAAACCTTTTGTTCTCGTGAGTCGACACTTTATTGCTATCATTTCAGAAATAAGACTTTTCAGTGTTCATGGGTAACATAATCTGCCATTTTATATTCCTTTGGAATGATTCTCACGGGTAATTTGTATTAAATACATAAAATGGGTAGTTCTTCCTGTTTTCACGCAACCACGTAGTTTTTTTATAATCTCACATTCGCCCAACAGTATTGCCTTACCATTCATTCCAATTAATACGCGCTATTTAAATGGTCAATGTAAAAAGGCTATTCACTATAAATCACAATTCGTCCACCGTAACCTAACGTTGATCCAAAGTAATGACTACTTTTTCTTTTTCATACAGCATATTATTAAAAAAGCAAAAAAAAAACATTATATATATATATATATATATATATATATATATATATTATATATATATATATACACACCGAAGAGGAATTTTTTAGTTGATAATAATTTCGTCCTCTCGTGGGTTCGAACCACCGTCCAGAGGACAGAGACGAAATTAAGACGTCAGTGACATTATCGATTCGGCTAACAAGTGAAGTTATACGTTTACACCGATTCCGACCTTACAAATCGCCGTCGAACACGTTTATTCGTATTTAGAATCGATATCCAACCCTTTCTACCATGTTAACAAATTCGAACGTTTGACGAACGTAGCCATATACATTACATATACATTACATTGCTAAACTGAAATGGGGATAAACTTTGTTTCTTATCTAAAGCTTTAATATTCCCGGTAGAATATATTACGGTGTTACTTGGTAAAACTGGCATCTTCATCTAGGATTAATAAAAATACGTGCATGTGAACAAGAACTATGTGTTGTATTATCCTCGATACTATTAAATGACTAAACTTAACTGCAAGACAAAGTAAATGATATTTGTAGCATATAACCTTTCTCTAATGATTTAGCATCACCCATCAACTGAAAAATATTACATAACTTTTAATAGGAACAGCTTAATATCCTTTCACAAAACCTAAACTTGACGTCTGCCATGAATTCCATGACATTACATATTCTAACGAGAAAAGCTAAATATTCACAACAAATTTCCATCACTTCAAACAGGGCCAGAAAATAAACCCACCAGATCAAAGTCCCGAGGGATTCGTTTCTTGCAGAGCGTGTGTTTGACTGTTAGCTGCAAAGTTCTGATTGGATTTTGAGACGAAGAAAGAATATGACAGGTAATTTCCATACGAGGAATACGAGGCCAAATATATTGCGTCATTTTTTTTTTTTTTTTTTTGAAGCGGGGCAGCGGCACTAATCTCTAGTGCCTATACTTTTTCGCTATTTCTGATGAAGCCTCGTCTTTTTCGCAATTTCTTCCGAACATCTTTGTTCCTGAAATTGCATCAGGAGGATTCAAGAGGGCGGAGTATGTTCCAGAGAGAAAGGCATTTAAATGAAAGAGACGTAGACAGAGAAACATATTTATCGGTGACAGATAAATATGTTTTGCTATTAAAGTATAAATCTTATACACCCACAAACATACACGTGCACGCACAATACACGACATGATATATATATATATATATATATATATATATATATATATATATATAATATATACATTCATAATACATACACACGCACGCACGCACGCACACACACACACACACAGTATATATATATATATATATATATATATATATATATATTATATATCAGAGAGAGAGAGACCTTTATATCGTTTGATATCCATTTCATGATACCTAGGGAAATAACTTATACCCAAGGGAAAATTGTAATGATAATGCTTCGTCACTAGAGACATTCAACCCATCCCTGGTTTATAAGCAAAGACAGATAGTAACTTTGGCTATATATACACACAATGAACACACACACATGTATATATATATTATATATATATATATAAATATAATATTTTGTATATATATATATATATATATATATATATATATATATATATATATATATATATATATATATATATTATATATATATATATATATATTCACAGTAAGGTATTTCATGAAGAGCAGGTTTGACCCTGAGTGAATTGGTCACGTGATCAACTACATTTATTCGACACAGAGTTTGGGGCACCAGTTATGTTCCTTGAATTTAGATGAGAATGTTTCATCCCGTAATTATTTCGCCGGAAATTATGGACCGGTTTCACGTTTACATTTATATCACGTGAACATTTACGCGAAAAACAATTCACTAATCGTACTTCACCTCTGAGCTAAGCATCTTTAATATAACCAGATTTCTATCAAAACATTCGAGATGAAACCTGCGCTTTTATAGTAGTTTCGATAAGATATCCAATTCCTAAGGAATAAGTCACTTGATAGAGTATATGATACAGTGATACACTATAATATAGTACAGCAAAAAGGTAATCAAAAAACCTCTAAGTAGATTTTACATGTATATGTGAAGAATATGTTTTTTATCCATATTTTCTCCATTTACCATTTTTCTTGCAAATTATGCTATTCCAAAGAGCAAACCAAATGCATATAATGCAACTTTCCAACAAATTTTCCTTCTGTGCTCTTTTCTGAACATTTCATATGAGAATTTCTTTCTCTGCCAGATGGCTCCTTCTCCAACTGCAGATGAAAAATGAAATCAATTTTACCGACGAAGGGGAATTTATAAAGAAAATCTGACAGTCTTTTAATCCTTCAAACTTTTGGAAATGTTATGCGGAAAAATACTTTCATTTTCTCAGATATTCCGGAAAGTCGGTATGCTTCAAAAGACGTCATTAAGCTTTCCTGCAAGGACATTGCGCTCAAGAAAATTGCAGAAAAGGATCAATGACCAATCAAAGAAAGTGAAGTACGAACATCGACATGCGCTCATTACATTTCCATATCCTTTAATATGGGTGCAATATATCCCTTTATGTATATATATCATATATATATATATATATATATATATAGTATATATATAGATATATATACATAGTATATATATAGATATATATATATATATATGTAGTATATATATATATATATATATATATGATATATATATATATAAGTATGTATATATATATATATATATATATATATATATATATATAATATATATATATATCTACATATATATATATATATATATATATATATATATATATATATATATATATATATATATATATATATATATATATATATATATATATATATATATATATATATACATATATATATATATATATATATATATATATATATATATATATATATATACATAAACGGATATATTGCACCCATATTAAAGGATATGGAAATGTAATGAGCGCATGTCGATGTTCGTACTTCACTTTCTTTGATTGGTCATTGATACTTTTCTGCAATTTTCTTGAGCGCAATGTCCTTGCAGGAAAGCTTAATGACGTCTTACATATATATATATATATATATATATATATATATCAATATATATATATATATATATATATATATGTAAGGCCTAGGGATTTTGATTAATAATATATTGTTCGTGCGTTCTCTGTGACCTATGGAATGTGGAGAACAGTGCAGGAGTGACGACCTGAGAGTAGCTGATCAATGAGATTCTAGGGGATGGCGTGAGATAAAAATGCTTAGTTCGTCGAGTCAATGCACGACAGTTTATGAACTCTTCTCAAAGTGCCTTTGGGAAACTGGTTGTAGCCAGTAATATGAGGCGTTGTCGAAGTGTGCATTCGTATGTGCGTGTGCGCCTCTTCTATTCATAATGTATCACTAGCCAAGTCTATGGGAAGACTCGCACAGAGATTCGTGGGGGAAGGCAAAGCCACGATGGCAGATGCCAAAGTGTTTTTATTTACTCAGTGAGTGATATTCGGTTGGGAATGGGTAAGTGTTACCTATACTTTAGCCAAAGGGTGCAATATATCCGTTAATGTATATATATATATATATATATATATATATATATATATATATATATATATATATATATATATATATATATACATATATATATATATATATATATATATATATATATATATAGATATATATATATATATATGTATATATATATATTATATATATATAGTATATATATATATATATATATTATATATATATATATATGTATGTATATATATATATAATATATATATATATATATATATATATATATATATATATATGTAATAAATACATTTATTAAATTTACAAGATCTGTAAATATAACCCATGACCTGAGGTCATGGCATTAGGAGGGTCCTACGTGACCAAAGCAGACCTAGATTACGCTATGCGCTGTCTGCAGTAGCCTGATCTAGCTCAGAGCTTTGTCAACATTATGTTTATGATAACTTTGCACAACAACTTCCGTGTGAAGCGGTTGACCTGTTAACCTACGCCGGAAACTTGTAACTTCCGAGCCGGCGGACTACGTATGTTTTTTATATGAATTGCTGAGATAGCTAATGTTCCGCTATCGACGCGATGCTTTAGAATGGCAGTTCCGCGCCAACCCATCAAACATATCGTCTTCCGACCGAGCTGCATCTCCTAGTATGGAGTTACAGAATAAAGTTGTTATCTTTGTTCAACTTGTCTGTTTGAATCATCTCCTTTAGTTAAGAAAGAACCACTCTACTAAGATATCCAAGGGAGATGAGAGGAACCAGAAATACTTACGAATGACAGTCGTAAGGAGAACACAAAAAAGTCTATCGCCAAGCGATGAGACTTACTATGGTGGCAGCGTATAACGAAGAATATAATTAACAAGACCCATATCAGCCGACCGAAGGTCTACAAGAACTAACTTCCACCTTCAACATCAAACTAAACAGAGGAAACGGGATCTTCAATCAACGCAACAGTTTATGAAGACGCAGCTATGTCCTTCATCGAGAGGAATACAGCATTTAACACCGACGTTTGAGCAACTGTTGTCACTTATCTTCAAGAATCTACACCGGACGAGAGCAGCATCGAACATCAAACGGAAAGAAGAAAACAAACACAGGGAACATCACCCGATCACGAGCAAGGACGCAGAGAGTACAGCTAGAGGCAGTAGTGCAAGGACGGAGGCTGTGACGTCATCAATCTTGGACTTCTCCACACATCGTGCACCGAGAGAAGACCGTCCGGACGTCATCACGACTTCCGACGCGAGACTTAGACAGAACTGAGACGTCATCCCATGTCAAACAATCCTTCTCAATATAATCTGGAGCTAAGTACCATTTTTATCTATTCAGGTCTTTCCTCAGTGAAGTGTTGTTCATCAAGAGTCGATCATCCAGTATTCTGGGGGTGAGTTGTTCGCCATATTATCTTTCCTTCATTACAGAATCAATCTTCAACTACGAGTTCTCGCCCGCAGATTACTTTTTTTTTTTTCTCTTCTCGTTGTTATTAACCGTTTTCTTGCAGGAATTCTCCGTATAATATTTTATCATATTATCTGTATTTTTGTATCTTTTGGGGGATTTTCCTATTATTATAACACATATACAGTACATTGCTTATGCGTTTACGTAGTGGTCGAGTGTACTCTTATAGATATTTTGATAGGATTGCAAGGAATAGAAGTGATAAGAAAAAAGTGAAAGTCGAATGGCAACTACTCCGGCTGGCAACCCCAATGTGGGGACTCTCGTTAGCGCGAGGTCAGCGATTGTCCCTTTTCAAGGTCGGGTCAATGTGGGTTCCTGCCTCAAAATGTTGAGGCATGGATCTCATCTGTAGACGCTCATTTAAATGCAAAAAAGCATCACAGACCCAGCAGTACAATTACAGGAGGCCAAGAGCTTCATTGACTTTGCAAAGGTGACGCAAGTGCGTATCTAAGGGGGGTTTCTTTCCAAGAGGCGCTTACATGGGACGAGTTCAAAATTAGATTACGTGCCGTGTATGGGGGTTGAAGAGGCTTTAGATGTAGTATTGGCATTGAGAAATATCCTTAACCAAGCCTCCATGACTCAGCTTAATGTTGTCGAGCGGGCGGCGTAATTGCCGACCGGCTAAATGAATATCAGGATAGTTTAAGTAACTCCGGGTGGGTTGCGGGTGCCAAAATCAAGGTGAAAGATTTTATCCGTTTGATCTACCTTACGTCTATCACTGCAATGTTGCCTGAAGCGTTAGTACGGTGTTTTGATAAAAAATTGCAGCCCGACAGTACGGAATTAGATGTGTATAACAAATAAAAATACACATGTCTAAATGTACCGACCTAGATCCTTCGCTCATTCAAGTTTTTGCAAAAAATGAGAACAAGCCACAACAAGTAAATGTGGTACATAATAATAATCAAGTTGCAGGGATGGTTTGTTATAACTGTAAAGCGACCAGGTCACATGATTTCAGACTGTCGGACGCGTTTTTGTTCAATACACAATAGTTCAACTCATTCATATAACCGTTGCTACTCGAGGAATCAACAGCAGAATGCTACAAACACGCAACCAGTTGCCAGTGCAAATAAAAAGAAGGGTCCTCAGTACTATAAGAAGAAAACAACCAACGGAAATTCTGCACAACAGCAGAAACAAACAAATCGTGCTTCAGGTACCTCTGTTCTGGGCCGTCTAGCCAGAACTCGCAAGGGCAAGCGAATTTTCAAGGTGTGATAAACAAAACAAATACCACGTAGTTCACTCCAAGGGGGGAGAGGGCGATGTTGGGTCATCAATATCAACATCTTTTGTATCAAATAATCAGTTTAATCATTTATCAGATCATTGTGAGACAATTGATTTTCCTATGAGGACACACGGCCGAATCAAAAAAATCTGTGCAGGTTCCCGTAGATTTGCAACAAATTCATGCAATTATTAGTCAAGACGAGTTGCGACCAACCTTACATGCAGTAAATTTGGACCATAAGTCATTCACTTTGTTCTTTGATTCTGGTAGTCCACGTAATATCATGGATTTAAGGACTCATCATTTACTCTTTTCAAATTTCCCTATAGAAAAGTCCGGATAAAAGGCTCTCAGGCATAGGGAATAATGAATTAAATGTTGTGGCGTAACTCATGTACAGTACAAGGTCGGTAAGCGCACGTTTGCTGATACCTTTGTCGTTGTACAAAACATTAATATGTATCCCGCAGTAATTATCGGATACCCGTCTATGGGCACTCAAAATATATCTTAGCACCTGCAAAACACGGCGTGTATATCAAAGGGAAATTCTATAGGTCTTCTAATACCCTAAAATCAGTTTTAGATAATAAAGAGACAGACAGAGTTGTCACTTACATTACGGAACCAATCACCTGTCTCATAAACCAAGAAATAATACAGGCAACCCAACAGAAACTCTCGCTCACCCGTAATATCAGCTTGCACGCAAACTCTCGAGCCTAACGTAACTTCAAATATATTAGTGCGTGTAAAGAGAACCTTGCCAGGATCTGAAACATTAATCCTTTCCGAAACTCTGAAAACACACGGATTATCCGTCACACAGCCATTTATACAGTCGGCTCACAACAACAATGTAACATCGAAGTCTGTAATCATTTGAATACCACTTTAGTAATCCACAAAAATCAACATATCTTGGATGCCGAAGTTTATAAACATCGCATTCTTACCGTAGCTGAGATAAATCACGCTCAATCAGTTGCGGATGAACCCCTTTTGCAATCTATAAGGAACAAAATCAATAAGGACATTCAGAAGAAGAAATTCAGCAGAAAATTTTGAATCTTTTAACTAAATATCATGATGTTTTTTCCACTACGGATGGAACCTTAGGAAAAACGGATGTCATCGAGCATCAAATAAGGCTCAAGGACAAACAGAAAGTAATCTATGTACCTTCGTACCGACTTCCTATGAAATTTCAGAATGAGATAACAGAGGAAGTAGGTAAAATGTTAAAAGAAGGAGTCATTAGGAATCAAACAGCCCTTATAATTTTCCGTTAATAGTAGTACCGAAAAAGATCGAACTTGGCGGATATGCGTAGATTTTCGTCGTTTAAATGAAGAAACAATCCCTGACAGATTCCAGTACCATGTACCGATGATATCCATATCCTTACTAGGTCAGAACAAATATTTCACAAGCCTAGACTTACTAAAGGATTTCATCAGATTCCGTTGGAACAAGAGAGTATCCCATACACTGCCTTCAGCACCAGCCAGGGGACATTATGAATTTTTTGCGTATGCCTTTTGGTTTACGTTGTGCTCCTATAACTTTTACTCGTATGATAAACATCGTGTTTGGAGACTTGTTAGGAGATATCCTACATGCCTACATGGAACGACCTAGTAATCTTTTCCAACACATTAGAAGAACATTTACGTAAATTGGAGTTAGTGCTACAAAGATTAAGGCAGCATAATTTAAGGGTAAAAGATAAGTAAGTGTGGAATTTTTTAAAACAGAACTAGTCTATCTAGGTTTCACGGTTCTAGTGAGGTCTTAAAGTCGTCCATGATAAGGTGTCGGCTATCCGTAACTTTCGCGATACCTACTAACGTCAAGGGAATACAGCAATTTTTAGGATGTAGCGGCTACTATCGCCGCTTCATACGCAATACTCAATCATAGCCGCTCCCTTAACCGATCTTATAAAAAAGGGCGTAGATTTCGTATAGGTCTGAAAATGCATCAACAGCGTTCGATAAATTGAAAGATGAACTGTGTAGTTCTCCTATCTTGAAATTTCCTGACTTCGGTAAAGAATTTTTCATAGCAACAGACGCCTCAGACCTAGGAGTAGGTGAGTATTGCTTCAACAATATGATAAACAGTTTTTCCCTATAGCTTTTTACTCACGTAAACTGAGACCTTCCGAAAGTAAATATGCAGTAATAGACAAGGAAGGGCTCGCTATTGTTAATTCACTCGTGCACTTTAAATTCATAATATACGGTTATCCCGTCAAGGTTCTCACTGATCATAAGCCCCTAACCGACTTCTTTAAAGGCTTTAGTCACAGCCCCAAGCGAACTCGGTGGCACATGATCATTCAGGACTTTGGCGCGAGGATCGGGTTATTTACCTGGGAAAGCAAATATCATTGCAGACGCATTATCACGCAACCCCTCTTCATATTGTACCGAGCCATTAGCTGAATTATAGATATCTCAACCTCCACGCCATTGTTAAAACTATATCTGAACAGGAAGATCTGGGCTGGAGTGCTGAACTATTACAGACGGAACAAAGAAAAGATCCGCAAATAGAAAAAATCATCATTGCGTTAAACGGAAATCCGAAGGAAAAGGAATACCTAAAGTATAAGCAGCAGAATTATATCATACAGGACAATATCCTGTGTAGATCCGTGACGAGGAAAACCCGCAACACACCCGCAGTTGAATAACAACCAGGTGGTGGTGCCTATCTCACTCATACCCACTGTCTTAAAATGGTTGCATGAAAATCCACTGCACGGACACCCAGGTTATACCTTGATGTCACAGAAAGCCAAATCCTTATTATTGGCATACGATGCTTACAGATAAAAAAGAAAAAAGCATAGCAAATTGTCGCACTTGTCAAGAATACAAAGGGCACACGAAGACACCTGTCAGCCTAGGGGCTTACCCCGTGCCAAATCAACCCTTTGAAAGAGTACATCTAGATTTATTAACAGGATTTTACGAGTCAGACAGAGGAAATAAGCACCTCCTAGTAATTATAGACGCTTTGACTCGATATACAGAACTTATAGCGCTTAAAACAAAAACCGCGGTCGAGTGCGCTAGGAAGTTTTACGAGTGCTACATTTGTAAACATGGAATTCCACACATCATTATCTCAGACTCAGGCGGGGAGTTCAATAATCATTTCCTTAACTCCTTGTGCGAATTCCTAGTGGAAAGGGCAAATCGTAAGGTTTTAAACATTTTAAGGGTCACCTTAGGGGGGGCAGACCCCAACTGGGACATTGCCATACCTGCGGTACTAAGCACACTTAATCACTCGTATCATGTGTCTATTAAAATGACACCGCACGAGGCACTGTACGGTATCCCGGCCCGAACGCTTTCCACATCTTAAAGCCTACAACTAATTTATCAAATCCTCTAAAGGATGTTATGGATGCAAGCATAAGTCGATATAATATAATTCGTAAGAATCTAGAAGAAGCACAAATAATAATGAAAAAAAATCATGATAAAATAGCTAAGCCAACTAGAACATATGCCGTGGGCGATCAGGTATACATACAAGTATACGTACGTAAAGGTTTAAATTATAAACTGACACCTAAGTTTGAAGGCCCGTTTAACATTTTAGAAAATTTAACGGCCAATAGAGTTAGGGTTCAAAATGTATCCAAACCCACTGATGTGAGAATAGTCCCATTGGCACATATCAGAATCTAAAGAAAGGTAGATGGAGTGAGGGAAAAAAATGGTTGTATTTATGAAACGTTGTAATAACTAATTGTTTTTATATATATATCTATTAATCATATTGTATGTAAACCTATTCTTTTACGCGAGTTATTACATATGTTTTTACTCATTGCAGGTTTCAAAAATGAATCTGTTATTGTTAGGAGTGATATTGTGTATTCAGACATCTTTGTTGTATGGAAAGAGCGCTAGGACGAAAGAAATAGAATTTAATCATGGCTTGATTATCGAGAGAATAGATGATGTATTCATCGTGGTCAAAAGTAATTGTTATAGAAGTAGATATGCATTGCGATTTTCTTGCCTGAAGATGACGTCCTTAACTTAAAGAATACCTGATGAGGTTCGCTATTTCCCTTAAGGAAATGCACGAACGTAATTTCATGCTAACTCAGAGATTTCGCTAGCTCAAACACTAAGCGTCGCGGAGATGTTGTCTTATGACATACAAATAAAACCGCTGAGCAGAAGAACTCGCTCGTGACCTGCTGATGTGGTCTGTTGCGGCACAATACTCTTGAACGCCGCAACCCGCTTATTCTGGCTGGACTAAACATCTTAGGATCAGTTGCGAATCTAGGCTTAGGAATCTCAAATCGCCTTAAGATAAATAATCAAAATAAAAGAATTGAGTTTTTGCAACAACAAAACAGAATTGGCTTTGTCTGAACTTCGCAGCCAGTTATCTTCGATCAATCAAATAATGAGTATCGTTAATGAACATTCAAATAATATCGATCAGGTCATGGAAGTTCAACATTTGCTGGCTACGTTAGCTTACTATAGTTCGAAAATAGATCATATCCATGTGAAAATATCACCATCACATTTTATTGAAAAGTCAAAAGATTACGTAGAAGCAATTACGTTAAGCAACAACAGGGTGTGTTATCTCCTCACCTCATGCCTATTTAAAGATCTGACGTTAACTTTGGAAAACGGACGGGAGAAACTAGGTTATATTCCTTTATTAGACGCCCATAAAGTAGAGTTCTATTATAGCCTAATATCAGTCAGCGTTGAAAATGATAGAATTATGATCACAATTCCTTTTGATTCTTCCGATGCTTGGCAATCATACAAAATAGCACCGTTTCCTACTTTCATGCCGAATAACTCAAATCCAGTAATATCCATTTAACGGGGGCATGTACTGATTTCTTCTGATAAGAAATCATTTACAGTCATAAAGACTTAGACTCACTCAATGTTCAGAAGCCATGAATAATAAAATTTGTACAGCTGACTCTTTTGAATTCTCATCCTATATCAACGGATTCATGTGAGTTAGGCATAGTGCTAAACGGCTCTCTCTCTCATACAAGCGAAGGTTGTCTGGGGAAACTTTATCCCTTTTACGGTAATAAATTCAAATTACAAGGATGAATAATGGTTCCTGGATCCGTTATGATAAGGCCGGATTCGACGTCGTGTGTCCGGACGGTACCACCGCCCATGCCCCTATCTTCGTAGCAGCGATGTTGTACGGGGACATCTACAAACTACACGTCAGAGGGTCAACACGATAATACGTGAGAAGGCGTATTTCGCGAACTACACGTGGGCATCCACAATCATCCCGTCACTACCTCTCCCATACAACGCGCGAGTGGCTCATCGTTTGACGCAACTGGCTGAGATGACCCACGCGTCACCCGACTTATGCAGGTGGAGAAAAATCTTCGCTACTACATTCTGCTAGCCGTGTTCAGCGTGACGGCCATATTGGTTTATCGCCGTCAACATCTTTGCTTGGCGTAGGCTGAGGCGTAAACAGAAGGATCTCCAAGGGAACGTATTGGCCCGTCTAGATGACGTACCCGTTAAACTCAAGTCGTTTGCGTTTAGGGCCGCCTGAACCTGGCCACTTCAGTTTGTGCCTAGGAATTGTCTGGAATTGTGTTGTGTGTGAAAAGCGGTCCGTATGCTGGCAAAAATGTAGGACAGAAAGGCTCACGCCTTTGCATTTGAACAGTTAAAATATCTCCAGGGCGCCTAATAAAGCATTATAGCCCAATATTATACATTAATATATTCCTAAAGGTATTTTTCGGGCACCTAATAAATATATCAGCCCTATATATTGCTTTTCTGCAGATTTCCAGAGTTATACTATTATGCCATTGTACAATTAATTATATCTATTACAAAGAGTGTCAAGTACTCTTTAACAATTATCCATGATCATGCTATAATCATTATTTGTAGTAACATTATTCTTAAAATCAGGTTACTGTTAAGATCCATATCATAGTATTACATGTTAATCTTTTTGATTTTTACCTTTTTATTATTTTTGGGTACCTAATCATTATTGTTACCAAACATGGATCTATATTTTCCATGCGTTTATCTTTGTTATGAATATGTCAACAAGGGTATGGTAACAGAACCTTTTATGCATTTAATCACTTATTATGTTATACCTAGACGTATGTTACGAGCACGCTCCTATGAACAATGTTTAAAGTATTTTTTTTTTTTTTGTTTTTCAAGGCTTGAATAGGTAGCAGTCCGAGCCTAATGTAATAAATACATTTATTAAATTTACAAGATCTGTAAATATAAACCCATGACCTGAGGTCATGGCATTAGAAGGGTCCTACGTGACCAAAGCAGACCTAGATTACGCTATGCTCTGTCTGCAGTAGCCTGATCTAGCTCAGAGCTTTGTCAACATTTTATGTTTATGATAACTTTGCACAACAACTTCCATGGGAAGCGGTTGACCTGTTAACCTACGCCGGAAACTTGTAACTTCCGAGCCGGCGGACTACGTATGTTTTTATATGAATTGCTGAGATAGCTAATGTTCCGCTATCGACGCGATGCTTTAGAATGGCAGTTCCGCGCCAACCATCAAACATATCGGTCTTCCGACCGAGCTGCATCTCCTAGTATGGAGTTACAGTAATAAAGTTTGTTATCTTTGTTCAACTTGTCTGTTGAATCATCTCCTTTAGTTAAGAAAGAACCACTCTACTAAGATATCCAAGGGAGATGAGAGGAACCAGAAATACTTACGAATGACAGTCGTAAGGAGAACACAAAAAAGTCTATCGCCAAGCGATGAGACTTACATATATATATATATTAAAAAATCACAGTAGATGAACGAGACTTCATTACAAAAGCGAATACCACAGGAAAATGACAGGCAGAAATCCAAGCGCTTTCGTCTTTTCTGACATTGTCAAGGAAAACAATGTCTTAGTAAAGACGAGAAGCGTTGGATTTCTGTGTGTATGTATATATATATATATATATATATATATATTATATATATATATATATATATATATTATATATATATATATGTCTATACTAATACATAGATAGATATGGACGTGGTGTTTATCTTCGTATTCTGACTACAAATCGCTGGGACGTGCAATGTCTTAAAACGAATACTTGTGACTTTGTTTCGCTCTCGTTTATGTATAAGTAAATGTATGTAAGTCTCAGATGCTTCACTCAGTGGCAGTGTCTTCAGAGGAAAATTACGAGAGTAGATGTTACAATATTCATCCATTAAAAGATGAACGTGCTATACAGGAAATTATTCAACAATAGGCTCTTTGCAAGCATACATAGGAACACTCGGCATAACATTCACGTCTACTTTGCGCACAATTTACTTTCTGAATATTAAGATCATTCCGCTCCTATTCCTATACCACAAATTATTCTAGCATTTTTTTATTTCTCCCTAAATTCATTTTTCCAAGAATGCCAGAATTTTACACATTTTGCTCCCAGCCCATCATCTTCTGTTCTTTCGGCGTCTATATCATCTAAATCCGTTCTTTTACTTTTTTTAAATCTCCGCAATAGGAGAGAAGAAGCTTTACCGTCGAAGATCCGATTCTGTGACCTGTCTCGAAATCTGTTCTTACTGATGAAGCGCTAAACTTTTGACAGAAAAGACACCACCTGACCGCCATCCACCCCAAGATAATTCAGATGGCTCGCCTTGTCCGTGAAGAAACTTAAATCCAAATAATATCATCATTATTTGGATTTTTGTATCACGCTGGCAGTAAAATGTAATTTACTCGGATTATGTGTATTTGGTAATGGCCTTGTTGGCCTCAGAGACAGTGTATTAGACCAATTTACCTAAAATGAGTTAGTGGACAGCAGCCGGCATTTCCCGGGAGGCTGAGAGTGGAGCGCTTGTAATATGCGAAATGAGACGCTCTGGTGGTAATGCGCTGGAAGGTATCACTGACGAGGGAGTTTATGACGTACTGTACATTGCTTTTGAAGAGATACCACTGTCGGGAAAGACCTGCTTCTAAAACCTTTGTAGATGGATGAAAAACTCCCCTTCTCTCCCTTTCCCCTTTTCAGGCCTTTCCCGATACTTATGGGTAACACCCTAATGTGTATATAATAAAAAAAATCCATTTCATTCCACATTTAACACTACTTCATTCCACGGACTTTTATGTCATTTATGTAAGGAATTTATCTCTCAACCATTTTTCTTTTTATTACCATTCAACATTTATATTCCTAGTTGTTAAGGCAGTTTTTTGTTTTTCTTTTGACGGCGTAACAATTCTTTTTCATACATTAAACATTGACATCTATAAACACTAAACTCGAACTGTCCTCCAGATTCACTGGCTAAACCAAGCTACGTTCCAAATTCGTATATTCTGTGACCTATACTTATCCTAAAACTGTTATATCTATTTCTACATACTCTACGCATCACGAGTTTCGACTCTTCCTCCATCAATGTTAACAGTCACTCAATTTCCAATTTCCTGACATTCAAGCCCCTTTGATGTCTGTTACGAAGCATAAAAGGAAATCCATGCACTGTGAGCATATTAATTGCCTAATAGTATCTTATCTCTGAAACATATTTCTCGTCTTTTGCAAATAAAGACTCGACCAACTACAACTATCTTTTTCTATTGCATCCTGGTATGTCTCTTGTTTAATTCTATCCAGATCCTCTTGCTTTGTCATGTTCTACTGTTATACAAATTATAATAATTCATTTTGTATGATCTCATCATCACGCCAAATACGATTCATCTCGGTGAACTTTAAATCAAACGATTTTTATCCTAGAGATCTGAAACCATACGAGACAATTCACCTCAAATGTTATGAGGCGCAATAAGCCATTCCTCCCCCTGCTCTTTCGCAGAGAGAGAGAGAGAGAGAGAGAGAGAGAGAGATTATGCTCCGTTCTATTTCACCGAGAATGGAGGCTCCCTGATAATTTGAGAACCCTTTTCCTGATAAAGGTGTTTCCTCTCTCGTGGGAAGCTTGGGCTTAGAGGAAAAACAAAAAAGCATAATAGTGAATGGAGTGCCTCGCATTCCTGATGGGTTTCGGATACGGCGGAAAATTAGGGGGGCGATGCTCAGTTGTTCATCGTCGCCCTCTTTCTCTCTCTCTCTCTCTAAGCGCTTGCCCTTCGTTTTTGCATTCGCTCTCGTTGCACTGGAAGTTTGTTTCTTAATATTTGTACGGCTCCCATTAATAATTAAAGTCCTCGTGATGGTAATACAGAGAGAGAGAGAGAGATAAATATATCACAGCCCTTGGCTATAAAGATAAGCCACCTAAAAACCGTTATTTATTATGTTCTGTAACTCAAACTCATAATTAAAATACATAGATGGGAAGATAGAGAGAGAGAGAGAGAGAGAGCTAAGAGTAGTAAATAAAAAAAAGCCTTTTAGCTGGTGACATTACTGCATATATGCATGATCTTCCTGCAGGTGACAGATTAATTTCTCGTCGAAATTCATTGAGAAAACAAAACATATCCCGGAAAACCCTTAGGCAAACTTCCATTATAATATTAACGCAATCTAAAATGTATAGAACAGTTATATATGAAAATATGATTATTAACGCACCAGACATCTTAAGCCATTTAAAATATATACGACATTTTTCATATAAACTTTACTATCCGATTCACTTAGGAATTTTATTAAAAAACAATCATTTAGTGGGTGAAATCTGTATTATATATATAGCACACACACACACACACACACACACACACATATATAATATATATATATATATATATATATATATATATATATAATATATATATATATATATATATATATATATATATATCATATATATATATATATATATATATATATATATATATATATATATATATATATATATTATAAATCCTTGTGAAGTAGCACTTTGGGGTTTCACTGATATAATAAAATGAACAGGTTAAAGCGCGAATGATTATTGATAATCCAATAAAACTCAATCACTTTTGTGAAGGGGAAACAGACTGTATTAAACATATCCTATCAAATAGAGTGACATCTTCCGAAATAGTTCTACATCGAATCTTCTGAATTTTTCGTATAATTCTTTTCCCTCCTACGTTGATATTGAGGAATATATATATATATATATATATATATATATTATATATATATATATATATATATATATATGTATATAGATATAATATATATATATATATATGATATATATATATATGTGTGTGTGTGTATGCGCGCGCGCGCGTGAGTGTGTGTAATTTTTCAAAAGCGTGTCGCCTGAAGGTAGAGCCTACCTGCTCTCATTAAGCCTCTAAAAATGATTTTTCATATCTCCAGCGGCACACGGCCACACTATGATGTTGATTAAAGTAATATTGCATTAGCGATGGGGACCAAATCAAACAAAACCATTAGTTGTTTTTTACAGTAGACTCGGGAGGGAGTAGATCGAATATCGGACAGCGAATTTCAAACCCATTATGTGATATGGAATTTCAAATTGGACTAACAATAGCGCTTGTAGGACGACCATTTTGCTTCCGTTATTTAAATCATTCAGGTGTGCTCAATTTGCTTCTTCTTTTTTTTGTATGGTGGTTTTACGTTGCATGGAACGTCTTCATGTGTCTTCAGAACCACGTCGAGAGTGAAGTTCTATCACCAAAAATACATATCTCTAACCCCTCAGTAAAGTTAAGTATATCTTAGTTTAACCAGACCACTGAGCTGATTAACAGCTCTCCTAGGGCTGGCCCGAACGATTAGATATTTTTACGTGGCTAGGAACCAATTGGTCACCTAGCAACGGGACCTACAGCTTATTGTGGGATCCGAACCACATTAGAATGCCCGAGAATCGAACTCGCGGCCACCAAGGTGGCAGGTCAAGACCATACCAATCACGCCACTTAGGCACTTCACTTTGCTTTTTTATGTTTTTTTATATGCACTAAAAACACGTTTTAGCTTCGTTTTCCCGAGTATTATCTATAAAATAAAATAAATTAAGCAATTTACATAATTTTCTCTGAGCTTCATCGTATTTCTTGCAGTTTTCCTCTTGGCACGAGATTGTTACCGTCATTTGAAACAATATTATGGTTTCAGAACAAAGTCTGTAGTTAAAAAATCGGTATTATATTTCATCCTGTTTAAATTTTCACCACGACTCTGTTCAGTCGGATTATAAGCTTTTTATCATTATTCTGAGTAATCCACAGCCCAAGAATATGGTTGCGGATGAACGCTCTCCTCTCCAAGTACCACACATCCATCTTGGGAGTATAATAGGCTCTAAATTACGTTTAATTCTGTCCTTATCTTTATGGCCTCATTTTTCTCGTAGCGTCTAATGTACTCTCTCTCTCTCTCTCTCTCTCTCTCCGTCTCCTTACCTCACGGGTATTTTTTCCAGGCCATTTTCCAAATCATTCTACTCTAGACTCCCCACCCCACCCTTTTTATCTCTCACAGTTACATTTACTCTCCCTTTTCATCAGAATGTCGTTCAGCTGCTCACATTACTCGTCTTCCTTTTCCACCTCCCTTCCTCTTCCTTCTTCAGAAAAGCTTCCTCCTTTTTCCGTCAGAACCTTTCTCAATTTTTCAGCGTCAAAACTGTGTACTTCCTGTTTCTTTCCCCTACGCGTCCCTTTGGTCGTATCGCGCCGTTCTTTAAACCAGCTTTTAAATATCTGGCCGACGCCTCGAGGCGACCAACTTGAGAACAAAGGAAGAAAAGGAGCCCAACTTCCCGCTGATAAAAAAGTTTGAAGTTAGCAGCTCAGGTGGCTGTTCTCCGCAAAGGCCATAAGCAAGATGTGGTATCATCAGTTGAACAGAGCGGATGGCTTCAGGCTGTCTGTTTGTCTGTCTATCTGTCTGTCTGGTGTCTGGATGTCTACCTTTTTTTTTATGAGGGTTCACTCTACGGAAGAAATACAGCTAACGTTCAAATATCTTTATACTAAGTAACAAAAAAAATCCTTGCATGTTTTAGCAATATTTTCAGTTCTCAAAGGAACTTATAAGCTTTGTGTGGTGTGTGTATATGTGTGTGTGTGTGAGAGAGAGAGAGAGAGAGATATTTTTTGAGGCATTGACAGCTTCTATATCTGAGGGTTTTTATCTCTTTTAGTTCCCTTTTCCATATCACTTTTCTTTCTTAGATTGTTATTTCTGAAACATCAGTTATCTATTCTCGAAGACGTTCGAGTTTGAATTGATAAAAAATTTACTGACATTTTGGTTTCACCCTTATTTAGACTTAATTTTACAAACTAAAACATTGCGTGATTCTGCACATAGAAAATAAAATTCGTAACAATACAATCGGTTGATAATATTTATGCACATTGATTTCGTGAACACGGGAAAGCATTAAAGAAGGTACACAAGGACCTACACACAAAAACACGCACGCGCATTAGTTTCTCTGAGTTACACCGTGATTGATTTAGTGTTATTACTAACCTGGGATTTTTATTCCATGATATATATATATATATATATATATATATATATATATATATATATATATATATATATATATATATATATATAGATAGATAGATAGATAGATAGATATGTATGTGTGTGTATGCGTGTGTGTGTATATACATATATAATACATTTGTATATAAATATGTATGTGTGTGCATATTAAACTATACATTCAGGAAAAGCATTCAACCATGTACACAAGCACACGCACACATAAACACACGCATCAATTTCTGAGCTTCACCGTGTTTCATCCTGAATATATATATATATATATATATATATATATATATATATATATATATATATATATGATTATATATATATATATGATATATATATATATATATATATATATATATATATATATATATATATATATATATATATTATATATATAAGCAAATACCACGGGAAAATAATAGTCAGAAATCCAAGCGCTTTCGTCTTTACTCAGACATCGTCAAGGAGTTAATGAAGTACAATTGGAGATAAAGGTCCTAGGTACAAAACAAGATCAAGAATACCAGATGGTTAATTGTCAAAAGGGTAAAAATTAAAAGAGATAATCCAGGATTATCGGATATCACATGGTCACAAACCTAACCGAAACTACAAAGTATCTTTACAGTCCAAAACATGTAAAAACTGAATATATTAATTTTGTTGCTTATATTTATCTATAACTTTTTTCATAATGAAAGCATCAAGTTTAAATAAACCAAGATTTAAATTTAGAACATTTCTATTATTTGGCTTGATGAAACAAGATTCAATGATATTCCTTATAACTGTGTCATTACATGGGATTAAGGCTCTTGCTTGACTCCAGTTGATAGGATGGTCTAAATCTCTCATATGTACGAATAATGCATTCGATATTTGCCCAGTTCTCACAGAATATTGATTTTGCTTGAGACGTTGTGAAAGAGATTTACCGGTCTGTCCGTAATAGACTTATCACACTTTTTGCAAGGAATTTCATATATGCAGCCTGGAAGATCTTTAGGAGAATTTTTGATTATTAAACTCTTGACATTAATATTACTGAAAATAACATTTATGTTAAATAACTTTAAAATTCTAGGAATATCTAAAAACCTTTCATCATAGGGTAATTTTAGAATGTTATGCTTACTAAATTCAAGTTTGTCATTAGTTGAATATAATGTTTTTCTAGCTTTTTTCCATGCCACATCTATAAAAGTCCTTGGGTATTTAAGTTTCAATGCAATATCATAAATAGTTTTAATTTCAGCGTCAATAAACTGCGGGCTACAGACACGTAAGCCCTTAAGAACATCCCAGAAAAAAACAAAAAACAGAGAATTTAACATTTTGATGGTGATTGGAGTAGTAATGAACAAAAGAGGCAATATTAGTTGATTTTCGAAAGACTGAAAAGGTGAAATTTCTATCATTTCTATGGACAGTTACATCAAGAAAATTCAAATTACAATTTCTTTCTTCCTCTACAATAAATTTTATAGAAGGGACTAAATTATTGAGATTATTAAGGAATTAATGGAGATTTTCGTGAACTGACCAAATACAGAAGATATCATCCACATATCTAAACCAAATAACTTTTTGGGGCAAAATTCTTGGTAAGAGTTTTGTCTCAAAAAATTCCATGTAAATATTGCTAAGGACAGGAGACAAGGGATTACCCATAGCCATGCCAAACTTTTGTGCAAAAAATTCCCCATTAAAACAAAATTTACTATCTTTGATACATAACCTTATGAGACTAATGAGGTTTGCTACACTTAAGGGAATGTCATGACGTTCTAATTCCTCCTCCAAATATTCAAGTAAGTCATCTACAGGCACTTTTGTAAATAAAGAGAACATTAAAACTAACCATATTAAAATCAAAATTCAAATTTAAGTGATTTGGTTTAGATATGTGGATGATATCTTCTGGATTGGAAAATGTCTCAGGCCTTGGGCATAACCTCCCCCCCACCCCCACCATAATGCTCAAGGCCTGGGCATCAACCCCCCACCCCCCCCACCCCTTTTCCTCTTTAGTGCCATTGTTTGTTCCTTGCAAGCTATTAGGCATGCACTTCCAAATTAAGTTATAACCGGTTCACGCTGGCCATTATTGTTAGCAGTGGACTGGGCAATGATATACTCATCTTTCTTGAGATGCAATGTTTCGTCACTCAATCTGATACTCATCAATACTCACAGAGTCTAGAATTTGGTTTAGTTCTATAAAGACGATTGCGTGGCTATAATGAGACTCCTAACGTCAATGAATAATAAAAGGATCTTATGGACTGTGTTATTATAATTATTGGTCGTAATGGCGGTTTCTTAGAAAATTACCCGATGCGGTGTCTAATGATTCTAAGGAATCGCTGTGTTGCGTAAACTATTTCCCAAATATGCATATTGCAATGAATATGATACAGAAATCAAATACTTCAGTTTCAAGATGTTGGATGTATCAAATACTTCAGTTTCAAGATGTTGGATGTATCATATCTTGTAGCTCACTATGTACCGTGAATGAAACCCGCTTGTTATCTATCTTATGTTGTATGTTTCATAAAGGACTTAACATAACTATGCTGTGAAGGAATGCCATACTACTACTGAATCGGGGTAGAAATGCAAATTATTCAGAAATGTTTATCAAATTAATAATAGTATTGTTTGGCTAAGATCCATATAGGCATTTATTTTTACACACTATAAACACACTTAAATGTAATTTATGCTCCCAACGCCAAACGATCAAACGGTCACAAATAAAAAAAAAGAAACACCTTCATTCCCAAACACCCTCCCCCTCCTCCCCCAAAATGAATTAAAAGAAACGAAATAATCCAGATAATACTGAAATTGTGGTATTGTACTCCAGTGTAGCTTGAAATGACGAGAGCATTTAATTGAAAATGTGTTTAAATGGAATTTTCATTTCGCTATTCCGGCAACTCGGCGACAAGTAAACTGTTTATTATTTTTTCAATTATGAAATGAAAATGAATTTTCGTATTTTGGTCGCGAATGAAATACCTCGTTTTTCTGTAAAATGAATTTTCAACGTATGTATTGGATATGTTATTTGCCACATCGCAACATGAAAATGTGCAAAGTTTTCACCTTTTCTTCCTGACAGGGCAAAAAGTAGGTTTAGTTTTAGCAAAAGGGAAATAAATTGAGTATTCTTGCTACTGACCTTTTATATAATAAACTTTTTTTCTCCTCCTTTCAGAACAACATGATAGTTTTTGATGAAACTGTAGGGATCTTTTCCATGGAAATCCTTCCCGAAGAAAAATACGTGGAAATGAACATAGAAAAAGAGGCTTTTCAACAAAAGAAGTGGTAGTTTTGATTGCTGAAGCACCGGTCGCACGACAACATTCGTTCTTGTCAAAAAGGAAACTTTAATATCTATATATATTTGTAAAGAGTATGACATCGCATCAAAAAATTAGTTGAGAATTATTTGTCATTTAGTAATTACAACATATTCCACTGCAACAAAATTTCAATATATAGTTTAATCTCAACTGGAAAAAATAATGAGTAAAAATAAGCATAAATGAAAATGTATTCTTTTAAATTGCTTACAGCTTCATGAGAGGTACATACATTAATACGTGCAAAGAGAAATATATACATCTTAATTTGAAATCATTCGTTTCCCTTCACTTTAATGGAATGGCTTCTATAGGATATTGTAGGAATCAAAAGGGTCCTCTTATAGAGTTCTTCGGAATATTTGATTATCAATATAGTACCGTTTCTAGGCTCCTGCCCAATTCGTAAAGATTTCGATATAAAAAAGAAACCTATGAGGCAGTTTATATTTCTTAACTTTGCAGATTTTTTCTCTCTAGTCTAGCCGTCATTTTCGTTTACATTAAAATACTATTGAAGAAATATATTTTAGAGTTATGGTAACACAATGTTTACAAGTACATTGTTAGTAAAAGGTCCAGATAATTTATCAGTGGTAGAAACCGAGACTATAAAAGTGTATAAAAAGCATTCGAACCCTATCCTGGGACTGATTTTTGTTTTTGTTTGTTTGTTTGTATTGTGTTATTACGTTGCACGAAACCAGTGGTTATTCAGCAACGGGACCAACGGCTTTACGTGACTACCGAACCATGTCGAGAATGAATTCCTATTGCCAGAAATACACATCTCTGACTCCTCAGTGGAATGCTCGAGAATCGAACTCGCGCCTACCGCTATCCTTGGACTGAAGAAGAGCCCAGGATAGGGTTCGAAAGCTTTTTATACATCTCTATAACATCTCACATTCTACCACTTATATATTTGTAATGAGGATATTTCCTCATTATTCATTTGGTAAACGTGTAACTCGAACGTCAAGGCAAACCACAAACAAACCTCTCTTTCTCTCTCTCTCTCCACCTCTCTCTAGCACTGACACCTCTCTCTCTCTCTCTCTCTCTCCTTCTTTCCCTCCACTCTAACAGGTAATCAAAATGAGAGAGTTGCATCATAAAATAAACATTTATTAAGTAACAAAAGATAATGATCCAAGTCTTACTGACTAACTTAAAAAACCCCAACAGTAAAATGTCTAAAAATGTCTAAACTGTATTGGTCACCAAAAGTGTATTTCCCTCGGGACTCCCTCTCGGTCCCCCATGGTGGTTCTGCTAGAACCGTCTGTTCAAAGACATAGAAACACCCCGGTAAGTACACACACAAGTTTAACAATCAGAGATTAAAGATTGGATATCCTTATAAAAATGTCAAATAGATAACAAGCCACTCTTTGGCTAAAACAGTACAAAACTCACCCAAGCAGCCGGACTATTTAAAACACTATATTATAAAGAGACTCCCGGTGAGCACCACGGCATCCTGCCTTTCTTCCAAAGACGCCTCTATCAAAATCCTCCATAGACTTGGGTATCATAGATTTTAACAGAAAGAGGCGCACATGCACTTACGAACGCACACTTCGTTAGCGCCTCACAATTACTGGCTACATCCAGTTTTCCCAAAGGCACTTTGAGAAGAGTTCATGAACTGAGTACATTGACTTGTCTTACTATGCAGTTTTATGTCACGCCACCCACAGAAACTATTCATCAGCTTTCTCGGGTCGTTGCTTCTCCACATTCCAATAGGTCACAACGAACATATTGGCAATATATTATTAATCAAAAACCCTAGGCGTAATATATTGTTGTGGACCTTATATAAAATTACTCCTGTTCTCGGCCACTAAGATTTTTACACAACTTAAATTGTGTTAATCTTGCCCCAGATTGAACTGGAAAGACTGAACCTGTAATTGCTTTTATTATACCAGATTATGTTTTGTTTTTCTTTCATCTGAATTCCGTCAAAATACGTTGATAATCATATAAATGGATTTGGACAGACAAAAGAAACTAAATAAATTCCAGACTAAAAGATTTAGATATCCACATCATTGTTATTTTATCTGTAAGATTTATCTGTAAGATCACATACTAGACTTATAGTCTTCCTAATTTATCTTATTTTCTTATCTGGTTCGTTAGTTGTTTGTGATGAATGAATATTACCTCCAACGATTAAAAGTAGACCTGTCATTTTTATTTCTTCTTTCTTTCTCACTCTTTTATCTTTTTGTAGCATATGTCGTTAAATTACCCTTGGTAGCTACAAAAAGCATGGAACACGAGTAAGCGTTATCCTTGTAAATTACGTAGCTTTAAAACAGCCACTTTTTTTTATTACACGTAACCCTATTAACATAGGTAGTCCAAAGAGTAATGTGGCTGCTCAGTTGGCAATTCAGGTCGAAATTAAAAATTTACAGCATCTTAGAGGCGGATAAAATGCAATAGAATAAACCTTCTAAAACCACAAATACAAACCAAAGAGTAACACTTCTACCCCGATATTTCTCCACGAGAGGTTCTGTTTTGTAAACATTTAAAAAAAACTCCGCAATGTTCACCACAATTTTTTTTTCCCACTTTCATCACCATTTTGTTGCTCTCATTTCAGGCATATGCCTTTTCGGAATTTGTGGATGCCAATTAGAGACTTTCATTTTTTTGATAACTGGTTTTTGACAAGCTTTTACTTTGGAAATTTATTTTTGTGTTTAAGTCACACTATTTTGCTATTCATTCAACCGTCACCATTCCGATCTCATTCATACGATACAATACCTGGTGCTTAAACGGTCACTGTTCAAGGTTCTTAATTCATAAATATTTGTTGACACGTCCAGCAATGTTTGCTGATCAAAAACAGCCCGTTTCTCATATGGTTTTATGCAACTGAACATCACAAGAACATTCGACGTGATGTGGACAAAATTGTTACCCCTATATCTCGTGAGTCTACAGGAAATTGCCCCCAGTTTTGAATGTTGCTTTGTACTTTGAAAATCATATTATCCAAAGCACGTAGCCTGACGTGTCTGAGTATAAGAACGTACTTGGAATAAGAGCTCAGAATGATCGCAGAGAAATTTTAGAGGTAACACGCAATCAGGGAACATAACGTAGAACAAGACATTGTTTACCATCGGATGAATGACAATAACAACATCCTCTATGACTAATAATTAGTTTAACGGTGACTATATTTATTACGCATCTGATGTTATGTTTAATCTATTTGCTAAATGTGGAATCATCAAGCTGAATCTGGATACAGAATTACCTTTTCATGATACAAAAATGTTAACAGTTAAGCACTCGTTCATTTCTGAGGTTGTGTCGCAAAGGGCTTTGAAAATGGTTTCTTCAATTTGTCCATTTTAGCCAAATTCCGTAAAACGTTTTGTGACTTACTTGTTGCCCAACATTCGTATTCGTGACTTCAGTCATTATAAAAAGAAAGAATGAATAAGTGATGACATCTCTACAATGATCAGATGTCCACTTCGGTCGTTGTACAGGATTTTATTTCTACTTAAATGAATAAAAAGGAAGGCTTCATTAAGAAATAGGTTCCCCTCAAATCTAGTTTCAAGGAAAACTTAACCTTCTTGTCTGAGCTTAGCCGAAACCTGAACGACCCGATAACCTAATTAGTGGTCTACAAGGTTACGATTCCCAGTTATCGTTTTGAATATGACAAAAACGTTCACCATAACTGAAACAACTGAATCAAAAGCATATAAACTGTAAGATATCAAAGACTGAAGTATGTACTAAAAACCAGAAAAGTCTTTATTAGGTAACTGGGAAGGTCGGAAACATTAATAATGACAATTATTCCTAATAAACATGTTTAAATATCTACCTGAAAATGGAACAAGACTTAAAGTGGACGACTTCCCTCGCAATCCTTATGCAGTTGAGTGAATAAAGGGTTTTCATTGTGGCCTCCATATATTTAAGAGATTTCAAAGATAAGTTATTATTCCACTGATGTTTCCATTGATAATCCAAAATACTGAAGTGTTCCAGAAAAGAAAAATTGAAAATGACGAAAATTCAAAGGATCAACATTCATTGAAAAACAATAGTCATTACTTTGAATCGTGGATAAAATTTAAACAGCACCAGCTAAAAAAAATAGAGTACAAAAAAAAAAAACAATATTATTTAAAGGATGGCTATGCTCAGCCTTATGGAAAAAGAGACAAACATAACGTTGAGTTTCAAAGCGTCTCTTGGTTTCATTTTTATTCAAAAGTCGTCGAGAAAATGGAATTCTATTTCCACGACGACAATTTTACATACTCTTGTTGGATGTGGAAATGCGATCGCTGTCATCAAACGATTCGTGACATCCCTTTATTTTTATGAAGACTTTCAAGTAAAATTTGTACATTATGAAAGTTCTTATTGCGGTTTATAGAATTTATTTTTCTTATCATCAACCATTAGTTTTATGATCTTTCTTATGAAGAAAACAATGCAACTTAATCAACTGTTTCCCAGTCCAAGATGAATATGCTCAGAACAAAATTATATTCCTCTTTGATTACTTGATACGATATTTAGCAAGTGGAAAACATTAAGACACAACGTTAACAACACATAATACGCAGGATCCCATACATTCCTCACGACTCAGCTGCCACATGGAGGTCAAGGATCGAAATTGCCTTCGGGAGGTCCCCTGGTTTTTGTTCGGAGAGCATTTCCGACATCTGTTGGAGAACATTTGATATTGCCTATACTCTGTTTTTTTCCATCTGTCCATCCGCCTGTGGTGTCTTTGTATGGTAACACTGCGTCCCGGGCTTTAAATAGTTACGGTATGTGTAAGTTTTAGGTAAATAAAAGGATATCTGGGTGTACATTTGCAACTGAAAAGTGTTTTAATATTTTACTGTATGCGAAGTACACCGTTAATATTCGAAATAGGATATTATTATTATTGTTGAATGTAAGCTGAATGTAACTATCTAAAGCCCGGGACGCAGTGTTACCATACGGAAACACCACAGGCGGATGGACAGATGG
>NC_061090.1:11811962-11814462 GCF_015104395.2 Macrobrachium nipponense | reverse complement strand
CGAGCCGGGAATCGAATTTCGGACCACCGGATTGGCAGCCGAGCGCAAAAACCACTCGTCCAGCGAGGAACTTTCGAACAGAGTGGAAATTCTTCTTAAAACGTATTCACAGACATATACATTCATACATGTGAGTATGTATGCTTGTATGTATGTATGTATGTAGATACAGATAACTACGCAAACAGTTCAACTTAATAGCTTTAAATTTTCTGTCTTAATTTTTCTTTCTTCATTCGCAATCAATGTTCACAATTCACTTACGTTAAAGAAATTGCTTTAACAATCCTTGGCCTCCTTAGACTTTTCATCTCTCTTACAATTTTTTTTATTTGTTTATTTATTAATTTTTTTGCACACACCCTGCTACCTTCGGCTCTTCACCTATTATGTGCCTCACCTCTTCTCCCACATATCTTTATAAACAATTATTTCCATCCTTCAAGCATCCATACTAACACTTATTGCTACATCTTCCTGGGATTCCATTCAGTTTCATATCCTTAATCTTACTGACACAAACTAACTTCATCGTTGCAAACACGTTTTACTCTTTTACTGGTTTCCGCAGTTTCCTTTCACTATTTCCAAATCAGTACTGTCTCATCTGAAAAAATTAGCCTTTTCATATTCCACTGTCCTTTCTCTGTCTTCTTGCACCTCTCCGTCGACAAAGGTATAAAGTAGCCGTGGACACATAACACGCCTTTGTTTTTAAGATCCAACTAGAGGCTCTTGTACTACTCTTAACATCTCTCCATAGAGAGCCCTGAACACCTTCTTCTCTATTGACTTTACCAAAAGCCTTTTCTACTCCCAAAAATACCAGTTACAGCCTTTTTCCTTTATATTTTCAAACTCTTCCAGTGACTGTTTCAAAATCATTCGACCTCTTTCAAACGTGCTTCATTAAAAATTTTAATTGTTAAGACTATTTGAATCCATTATTTCTGCTGGTATTACAAAATTAACTGCTTTATTCAATAATTAACTGATAATGCAGCTACTGGTTTTATTCTATATTAATTAATAGTGGGAAACCAATTGGAAAACAATTTATCAAAAGGGTCGGCGTAACTCACCTGTCCTCGGATAAAAGATGTGGTAAGTATTGCTGTTTGATCAGGCCACGGGATATTTCGGAACATTTCCCACCATCTGGTGAAGACGCTGGTCACGAAGAATCCTAACAGGGACGTAACTGGGAGTGAACCGCTCATTTTCGAACAGTAAATCACCACTTTCTCAAATATTCTGGAACGGCATATCTTAATTTTATTTATGTTCTCTTTGATTGCACATTTGATGATATCCAATGGGTATCTTTCGTGAGCACCTACATGAAAAATTCCTCACTTAGCTAACAAATTGTCAGTTACCCCATATCTAAATACTTTATTTGTAAATGGCAGAAAATGAAAGCTTTTGCCTTTCGAGTTTCGAAAACTGATCAAACCAGTAAAATTTATCTTAGGAGAACATGATGCAGCTATTAAGGTGTTAGAACTATTCAATTATTTAATTCTTTGAATGTGTCACTCATTATCTAACGAAGCCTTCCTCAGAAAAGTCTTTTATTCCAAAGTTTTTATGGTGATATCCATCCTTACGAAAAGCAAATGTAATTTTGAATCAGTTGAAAGATATTATTGATAACCTGTCAGGGTTTTCATTACAGAAATGGAAAGGTAATGGATTTTCACTAAATAAAGATTTAGGGATGAGTATTTGATGAATGACCGTTTTTTTCTATTAAATTATCATGGTATGTTGATTAATATAGTAAATTGATTAGCCATAATGCTTCCCACATATTTGATATAGAATATTCATACTAAACAAGCTACTTAGAATTGAACAAAATGATAATCGTAACCAGTTCATACTTAGGTTCCTATTTTCAATAGTTAAAGGAAAGCCCTTGATAGAACTTTAATATCTAATTACAATAACGATAAATGCTATTTCATTCTCGAGAAACTATACATTACTACTGATCACTGAAGCAAAAATACTCAGCAGAAGAACCTTTATTATAATAAAAAGTTATTGACAAGAATATGAGATGCACTACGCAAGAGTTGGATATAAACAGTATTATCAGCAATGATGGAATCTCATACAGTTTCCAATAAAGAAAAAAAAAAAGAGACATGCCTGTTTATGCTTCTCATTTTAAGCCAATTAAAAAACCATAAAAAATATAAGAAATTGACTTAAAATTTCTTTTGTTCAAGAGGACTATTTTTTAGAATTCTCTACATCAAACGGCACACAATTTAGAGAAGAGGCTGGAAACAGATCGCAATTTAAAATATTTTTACCTCAATTTGTATTTTTTTGTTGCTAAACAAATTTTATGCACAAACGTAGCTAATCATACTCATCTTAATTTAGGGACAGCTTAATCTACTTCTTTGACAATATCTAAAATAAAATGGCAAAACTTACAAAGCTCTAGAGTATTAGTGATAGTAAAACCTGATTTATGTATGAAAAT
>NC_061090.1:11804462-11806962 GCF_015104395.2 Macrobrachium nipponense | reverse complement strand
ATATTGCAATGAATATGATACAGAAATCAAATACTTCTGTTTCAAGATGTTGGATGTATCATATCTTGTAGCTCACTATGTACCGTGAATGAAACATGCTTGTTATCTATCTTATCTTGTACGTTTCATAAAGGGCTTAACATAACTATGCTGTGAAGGAATACCATACTACTACCGAAACGGGGTAGAAATGCAAATTATTCAGAAATGTTTATCAAATTAATAATAGTATTGTTTGGCTAAGATCCATATAGGCATTTAATTTTACACACTATAAACACACTTAAATGTAATTTATGCTCCCAAAGCCAAACGATCAAACGGTCACAAATAAAAAATACAAAAAAAAACATTCGATTGGTATCTAACACCTTCATTCCCAAACACCCTCCCCCACCTCCCCCAAAATGAATTAAAAGAAACGAAATAATCCAGATAATACTGAAATTGTGGTATTGTACTCCAGCGTAGCTTGAAATGACGAGAGCATTTAATTGAAAATGTGTTTAAATGGAATTTTCATTTCGCTATTCCGGCAACTCGGCGACAAGTAAACTGTTTATCATTTTTTCAATTATGAAATGAAAATGAATTTTCGTATTTTGGTCGCGAATGAAATACCTCGTTTTTCTGTAAAATGAATTTTCAACGTATGTATTGGATATGTTATTTGCCACATCGCAACATGAAAATGTGCAAAGTTTTCACCTTTTCTTCCTGACAGGGCAAAAAGTAGGTTTAGTTTTAGCAAAAGGGAAATAAATTGAGTATTCTTGCTACTTACTTTTTATATAATAAACTTTTTTTCTCCTCCTTTCAGAACAACATGATAGTTTTTGATGAAACTGTAGGGATCTTTTCCGTGTAAATCCTTCCCGAAGAAAAATACGTGGAAATGAACATAGAAAAAGAGGCTTTTCAACAAAAGAAGTGGTAGTTTTGATTGCTGAAGCACCGGTCGCACGACAACATTCGTTCTTGTCAAAAAGGAAACTTTAATATCTATATATATTTGTAAACAGTATGACACCGCAGCGAAAAACTGGTTGAGAATTATTTATTTAGTAAAAAATAAAAAAATAAAACAGCATATTCAGCTGCAGCAAAATTACAGTAAATAGTTTAATTTTAACTGGAAAAATAATGAGTAAAAAGAAGAGTAAATGAAAATGTATTCGTTTCAGTTGCTTACTGCTTCATGAGAGGTACATACACTATTACGTGCAAAAAGAAATATATACATCATTATTTGAAATCGTTCATTTTCCTTCATTTTAGTAGAATGGCTTCTACAGGACATTTTAGGAATCAAAAGGCCAATCTTGTAGAGTTCTTCGGAATAAGTGTAGTAACGGGACCTACAGCTTATTGTGGGATCCGAACCACACTAATTCGAGAAATGAATTTCAATCACCAGAAATATAATTCCTCTGATTCCGCGTTGGGCGAACCGGGAATCGAACTTCGGACCACCGGATTCGTAGCCGAGCGCGAAAACCACTCGTCCAACGAGGATCTAGTTCGGGTGTAGGATCGCCAGGTAAATGAGAAAGGCCTTCCACAGAGACATTATCCAAATTAGCTTCACTGACAAATCACATCAGAGATTTGATATATAACAAATCAAAACAACAACCATATTTTATTCTATGAGTTCAATATTCACTGACTGAAAATTTATATATTTTTCCTCCGGAGAAGACTAAGAGCCTTGGAAAATTAAAATAATAATAATAATAATAAAATCAACAACCTCCTGGGCAGACGATTGTTGAAATTTATAAAACCATTCGCTCGAAGTGCCGTGAAGGAAAACAATGACCAAACCTTGCCCCTTTATGATTACAAAAAAGATGAAGGTGTTCTTGGAGGAAATGAAAAACGTAATTACGTTCACTTCTATCGCTGCCCCGAATATCACCGGAGAGATTATTCGAGAACCGTTTTCCTGGTAAGCGTCTTTTCTTTCCTCTCAGGGAAAACTGCTTGATGGTGAGTGGATGGATGGAGTACCAGGCGCTGCCGATGTGTTTATGGTGTGGGGGAGAATTATTGGAAGAGAGAGAGAGAGAGAGAGAGAGAGAGAGAGAGAAAATTCTAGGAAGTAGAGTGATACATAGTAAAACTAGTGAAAATTCATGATTAAAAGAGAGAGAGAGAGAGAGAGAGAGAGAGAGAGAGAGAGAGAGAGACGAGAGGGAGAGGACAGAGAGAGACGTGAGAGAGAGAGAGAATTCAAGGAAGTTGGATGATATACATACATATATATATATATATATATATATATATATATATATATATATATATATAATATTATATATATATATATATATATATACATTTGAAGCTCTTAACACATATTTCCAAGTGGTTTTTCTAAGACACCCAACACTCACGGAAGCGACTATTTCTTATCTAAATAGTTTGATCTCTTCCTAGGTCTGTAGTATATTGTAATATTAATGACTTGGTTGGTGCCAGAAGGGACGACATTCAAAGG
>NC_061090.1:11794462-11801962 GCF_015104395.2 Macrobrachium nipponense | reverse complement strand
GAACTTAAAATTCTTCTCATCTACCTTAAATCCTATATTTAACCATGTACCTTAACTTTAATATTTGAGTATTTTTCTTATGTATAACTTAAAATTCTTTTCAACTGCGTTAAACCCTACGGCTAGCTACTTGGCTCAAGATCTTTGTCCATGGAAGTGCGTTATCAAGTTTTCATACCGATGAATGGAACTAATTTTATTGTACAGCTCCAGGAAAGTAGTAAAATTACGTAATTTACATAATATTTTGCTCTCAATACATTTAACGGCGCTCGTGGTACTGTACGTTATTCATTAGTATGGAGTCAGATTTCAGCTAAGGGTATTCGAGTCGTTACAACCAATATCCAAACCATATTTCCAATGTCGTTGTTGCACAAATGGAATTTTCAACAAATCCATGTGGGTGGCTTACATTAATTTGCTTGTTTTAAATCTGACATGGGCCTTTCACTCGTGTATTCACTCACACGTGAATACTGTATATTTCTAAATTAAGTAGCTTTTACCCTCTTATAATTATATGGATGATAAACCAGATTCCACATATTTTGTTTTCCCCTCTAAAATACCGAGGAAGTAGTCAAGAAATGAAAACTAGACTCATTATTTATTTAGTAATAAGAAAAATAATACACAGGCAAATGGAAGGTTCGCGTATGCAGAATAACCGAGGAGCCTAACTTACAAACTTATCAGGATTTTTAATGAAAAGTGCAACATGGAAAACTTAAGAAATTAAATGAATAGAAACCTCCATCTATCTGGTCGACATATTGGATCCCTAGAAATATCAGACTAACAAGAAAAGGTTCGCAAATCCGCCCTCTGTCTGCACATTTTCTAGAATTCTGGTTCCTCTAGCGAGCTGTAACCGTCACAGAAAAACAAACGGCAGCAGAAAATGGACTTTCGACAATTACTCGGCAACTCCGTAAAGAAAACGTTAACTTTAGTATTTCTTGAAATCGGCACATCTTTTACTTTAAGGCTAACTAGCTTATAAAAAAAGACCGTGAGTTACGTTTCTCCAATCAAAGCCCAAATGTGGTTATTACCAAACTGAAAACTTGTATCCATATGAAGTAAAATTACCTCTTACATTTTATACCATAATTAAGCATTACGGCTGTATAACCAATTTATATTCTGCAATGCTACTCAGCTTCTGACGCCATTTATTGAAGTTAAACATTTTCACTACGTGTAAAAACCACTCAACATAATTTGTACATCCAATACTTACAACATATACTGTTCTGAAATTCGCCAAATTCAAATGAAAGATAAACCACATACTATGATAAAAGTTGTATTCTTATAAAGATATATTTGACCTTTCAAGAAATCAGGTAAAAGTGATAGAAACTACTGAACTTTAAAATAAAGCAATGGGGTCGTGTTAGGGAGAAAATTATGAGGTCATAGGTTAGTTTTGCCACTAATTATCAATAAGTTATAAACGTCTACCTTGGTATACTGTTATTCAAACATTTATATTAGTCCATACATTAACTGCCTGATGACCTTGTCAACATTTCAGGTGCTATAGAGCAAATAAGACCAAACACTAAATTAACGAGAATCAACAATTGCATCCAACTCTTATGGTGTATCTTCATCTCTATGATAATCCGTATTTCACATACTCAAACCTAGGTGATCGATACCATTGTTTACCCTTGCCTTGATTATGGTCCCATTACCCGTGTTCATGAACAGTTCCACACCGTACAGTTATGACTTCTAAAGGTTTCCTAATTTTAGAACTAAAACAAAATACTAGACGTTCGGTAACTAAACGTTCGGTAACTAATAAATCTAAGATCATTAAGGCCAATAAAAGTTCGAAACTTACTAGTTACAAGGAATCTTTGATGTATTCTAGTATTTACATTTTTACTAAATAGTTTTGGTTGTTCATAATGTAGGATCTGATGGACACACAAACGTGAAAAATAATAATTTATTACAATGACACATATTACAATAGCAAATATTAACAAACTCAATATACGCAGAGTTCGTCTTCTGGACATCATAATATATGAATGACTGTTCTCCTGGAAGTCCACTGAGGGAAATCCACGACTTCCACCACATAAGCGACGAAAGGTATTCCATGAGGGGATGCGAAGTCCTAGCCAGGTAAACTTCCACTGAACGACAAAATAAATGAAGTCTTCCACCGACCGATGTCTGTCTCCAAATAGGGCTATGCATAGTCAATGGCCATTACTACAGAGTGGTTAGTGAGCACATCCACATACGGAAACACACACACACACATACACACACAGAGAGAGAGAGAGAGAGAGAGAGAGAGAGATTACACGCAGGTGTCCGACCCTTCATAAAAACGGGCAGACAATGCCCCCCACCTCATAGTATTATATCAACGATGTCTTTCCAGCCACGACACTCTCAGTCACACCGACACTTGCTGTTAAAGTCGAATCTGTCTTCCAACTGGTACTGATGGCAAAACTGCCCCCCCCCCCCCCCCCCCCCCCCCCCTCCCCCACCCCCATGTCCATCATCGTTCCCACTATTCAGTTTTCTTTTCGGGTTTGGTGACTACGCAGTCCTTTTAGATGCTAACACCCCAACTACTCTCTTATTAGGCGTCTGCTCTCTTATTAAGCGCAAGCTATTACTAAATCAGTATAGCAGATCAGCTCTTGGATGACATGTTATGACAAGCCCCACAAAGCACTGCCCCTTATTCAAGGGTAGTATGAATGTCTCGGTGCCTTGTGATCATGAACAGTATCAATCTTTGTGCCGATAGTACCATTTACCGTGTTCACACCCTAGCACACATTTGGCAGGATTCATGGAAAATAAATTCATTGCTCACGTTCATGGATGGCATCACAAAGCTATTGCCCCTATTCGTGGGTAACTAACAAAACTATTGCCAGTGTTCATGAGTAACTTTACAAACTCATTGATAGTATTTCAAGAGTAACTTCCAAACTCATTCCTTGCGCACGAGTATCAAACTTATTGCCAGTGTTTATGAGTAAAATTCAAGTGTTCATAGAGTAACAACCACAGCTTGTGTTCACCTAGTAACAAACTCATTGCCTGTATTCAGAGTTGCAAACTCGCTGCCTGTATTTACAGGTAACATACAAGTACTCAATGTTAGTGGATAGCATCATAAATAAACTGCTTATGCTATGAGTAACCATTAGAATAAAAGTTAACCAACATCCTTACAAACTTGAATACACACCACTCCAGGTAAGTAAACATACTCCAATTATTCTATGCAAAATGTATCCAAACTTTCAAATAAAAATTTGCTTTCGTAACTAAATCAAACTAATTTCATCTGCTAAAAAGCAGATCTCCAAACATCACTCGGGACAATAAATCTTTGGGGAAATGGTTGCATGGTTCTGATGAATTTCAAGAGATTAGCTATTGGGTAAGCAAGCTCTATTATCGTAAATGAAATCGTACTTTAGGGAGCTTCCTGTAATCAAGGTATATAGAATAAAGGAGCCATTCTATATACCTTGCCTATAACCACTAAAACCAGATATTTTTGGTTGCGAGTAAGAAATACAAAGTTCGAATCCTCTCAGAAAATTTTATTGAGTCTAACACCAACTTTAGTTAAAAATTTAAAATCTGGCAAAACCTTTATGAATACTGGCCAAAACTTATCGAATTAATTTGACTAGACTCTATCCAAAATTTAAACCCAAATTTAACCTGATCCAAAATTTAATCCAAAATTTAACCCAATCCAAAATTTAATATTAAAAAAAAAACTTACATACTTATTCCATAGCTCATCATTGCAGTTTGATGGCATAAACGATTCTTAATTTTCTCAAATCTTATAAAGCTCCTGTAAACTTAATATCTATCTGAATTCACAAGAAAACTAATAGTTCTATAATACCAAATGAAATAAAGTTAGATTAGTTGGTTCACAACCACCCAAGAACCTGTATAGTAGGTCGCACGACATGTGAGCTCCTCCACCCCTCAAGGGGCGCCGCCCCTAAAGGGACGGAGGATAAAGTGAACCACATATACAAATTAAAGTTCTAAATTTATTACAAAAAAATATAGTAAATATATGATATAAAAAAAGTAAGAAAGTAAATTTATTGGAACAATTAAAGTAAATTTATTGCAAAAATTTAGATTTTATGAAATTAAAAAAGCGAATAAAATAGTAATTTAAAAAATCTAAAAATATTATAAACTAAAAAATTTATATATTTAAAAGATCTAAGAAGTAAAATTATTACAAAAACTCAAAAGAAAATTTATGACAAATTATACCAATTAATAAAAAATACAAACAATTAAAGGAATTTTGACAAAAGACAAAAAATAAACTTTGCGGGAAAAAAGTAACTCTTACATACCTGATGCTCAAGAGAGCAGCTTATCATGCACGACGCTCCACAGTAAGAACAGGAACTCAAGTTAAACTCGTACCAAAAACTTCCTGGAAAAAAAACTTTTAGAGCTGCGCGTAACTTAACAAGAGCTTGTAAATTTGTGGCGTTTTACTCATCTCAAAATATGACTAAAAGCCGACAGCAATAGTTATGACTGCCACAGATCTGTACGAGACTGAACACAGCAAGATTAAAAAATCCTCAAAACAAAATTTAGTATGCAATATTAGCAATAATATAGTAAAGTTCTAGCGTTACCTTGCAGAAGCCCGGGGTTCATTATAATTTGACCAACGAAGTGTCAACTATCCATGGAAATATTAAGTGCCAACTGTTGCCTAGTCGCGTGATAAACGGGTTTTTCGTAACAACAGTCACAATTACGCTACGGCAGTAAAACAGAGGAATCGAATACGCCTCTCCCGAGTAAAGAAAAAAAAATAGGAAAAAAAAATTTTTACTTAGCATACTCATGTTAAACGTCCACGCCCAGAACGATATTGCACAGTTTACTTGCAGTCGAAGGTCCGAAGGTTCAGATAGTAGAATCGAACGTGGTTGTCATTTGCCAAGGACTCTAAAAGGCTTAGCAGCGTCTTGCTTCTTAGGACATAACCGAATGGGATCCATGGATAACCTTGAAATCGCTAATTTTGCAAATATCATTTTGATGTCCTATATACTCCCTTCTTTCATCTCTCATGGAAGTTTGAACTACAGCATATGATGAACAGATTTTCCTGAACGTAAATCCCAGTATCTTTTGTGCTCACGAAATAATTTGTAGCACAAGCCTGTCGCATATTTCTTTTCGTCCCTTTGGTGAAATAACGTTTAATTCGCGTGGATATTTTATTCTATGTATACATATTTACATGCATACATACACAAAACACACACGTGTATGTATATATATATATATATATATATATATATATATATATATATATATATATATATATATATATTATATATATGTATATGCGTGTGCTTAAAACATCATAGTAGATGCACGTAATTACATTGTATAAGTGAATAGCACAGAGGGTGAACTGTCAAAGGGTAATAAACCATAATCAAGGAGAAGCCACATAAGTCCACGAAAAATATGTTTGGCAAATTGTAACCCTCAATGTAATGAACAGTGCTTAATTCACTGTTATAGACACCATTACTAAAACGATTTCGTGGTACATACGTAGATTTGACATTTCTTCCTGAATTTGGTACGAATTCCTGCCTCATCCAGGCGCCGAATACTTGTGAACAGATTGCCCTGTCATGTTATGACACTTCTTTTCCAAAATGCCTTCAGGAATCGTGGAATACGGAATCCGCTTTCTCGCACCAGAATCCTTAATGCCATTCAAACAAGAATCCATGTGTTAAATTTATCCAAGGCTTCCGAAACTTCCAAAAGATTTCAACACATCAGAAGGACATAAATTGGTTTGCTTTCTACGTGATAGGATTTAAGAAAATTTCCTCCTTTCTCTCTCTCTCTCTCTCTCTCTCTCTCTCTCTCTCTCTCTCTCTCTGTATTATATATATATATATATATACATATATATATATATATATATATATATATATATTTATGTATGTATATATATATATATATATATATATATATATATATATATATATATATATATATGTACTATGTATGTATGCATATATACATATATTAAATATAATGATATATATGTACTATGGATGTTGCTCTAACATATATATATATATATATATATATATATATAATATATACAGTGATATATAGATAGATAGATAAATCGATAGATAGATATCACCATACCTTGGGAATAACTTTCAAACGGAATAATAATTGACAAGTTCCATTTCCCACATTAGTTACAACTAATGACATTCAAACTGACAGTAACCCACTCATTTGGATCGCCAAATACAAATTAGTAGAAATGGGTTTAAATGCAGTTTACAGAAAACCTACCAACCCACCAACATTTTTGGCATTATATATTTTTATCATGGTCAAAGTAACAAAATAAAACGAAATTCGTTTTCATAATTATGTTTTTACAAAAAAAAAAAACATTGTGTAAATGTAGACAGGAGTAAAATGATGATGAAATCGGTGTAATTACGTATGAAAAAGTTAAGCATATCTTAGTATTACCAGACCATTGAGCTGATTAACAGCTCTCCTAGGGCTGGCCCAAAGGATTAGATATTTTTACGTGGCTGGGAACCAATTGGTCACCTAGCAATGGGACCTACAGCTTATTGTGGGATCCGAACTACATCGAGAAATTAATGTCTATCACCAGATATAAAGTCCTCTGATTCCTTATTGGCAGAGCGGGGAATCGAACCCAGATAATTATGTATGCAAGAAAGAACTTATATAAGATCGTGACTGTATCTGAAAATGCATTACGAGCAGCAAAGAAGACTTTAGGGCATCAGCAAAGAACTTCACAACACTAAAACTTTGGTTTGACTACCATTTAGTAATAGTTTCAAAGATACATCCCAAGGGACTTTTTAGTTAATATAACATTTAGGCATAACTTTTCTGGCCTGCATAATATTGTCGCAAGGGAAATTTATATTTGTGGTTATTTCATATAACTACTTTGCCCTTTTTGTTTTCATCTTCAGATCGGTGTCCTTGTGCTATATGTAAAAATAAAATTCTCTACTGAAAAGCGGAAACATTTTCATATAAGCTTCTCGTTTGTATTCTCATAGGGCATGTTTTTCCTTCTCACTTTCCTCAACTTCCATGATTTTCTGCGGAAAATAAAGGATCGCACCTTTTCACACGTAATTTAAAATCTTGGGCATTGCAGCATCTGTATTTGAAGTTCGTTAAATAAATCATTCGGTCAGACAGAAAGAAATAACGTATAATTGTTTGGCTACAAAATTCCCTGATGCACATTTGCTCATGTTTCCACTTCTCGGTTTCCATAAGTTTTCGAACACTGTAGTATTTGTGTTTTCGGTTCATTGTGAAAAATAAAATACAATATCTTCAATTCAGGTAGAAAAAAAAAAATTTCGTATAAAAAAGAGAAATACACTA
>NC_061090.1:11784462-11789462 GCF_015104395.2 Macrobrachium nipponense | reverse complement strand
CTTATTGTCGAGGGAGGGAGTATTGTTGATGATTGGACATATGCAGAGTAAAGGGCAAAAGGTGGCAACATTGTGGGATCCAGGTTCAAATTTAACCATGATTACGCATCGGATGGCAAACAAGTTGGGTTGAGAGGTAAAGATGTAAGTCTCACTGTAACTAAAGTTGGAAATAGCACTGAGCTGTTTGACAGTAAAGTTTATAATGTGCCAATTACTGATTTGACTGGTACTGAATGGACTATTGAAGCTTGTGGTAATCAATGAAATTACATCTGAATTGGCATTTGCACAATTTGACACACATGATAGCTAAATTATTTGGTGTAGAGGAGTGGAAAATTTGTCGGCCAACAGGCAAGGTAGATTTGTTAATTGGCGTGGATCACAGTAGCATGATACTCAAGTGGTTAGAACCATTGATACCTTACAGCTAATGCAAAACAATTTTGGAATGTGTGTAAGAGGTTCATATCCAGTTATGAATAAGAATATGGGTACTAATAGTGTCTTAACGGTAAGGATTAGCCACATGACTGTAGCTACTGAGGTCAATGACATCATACCACGATACAGTGAGAACCTCTCAAAACAGTTAGAAGATTTTTTTTCAGTTGAAAATTTTGGAACTTCATGTATACCTAAATGTAGTGGTTGTAAATGTGGGAAGTGTTCATTGAGTGGGGAACATAGCTTGAAGGAGGAAATGGAATTAAAACAGATAGAAGAAGGACTTAATTATGATTCAATAAATGGGTATTGGATTGCAAGCTATCCATGGATTAAGGATCCTAACAAACTCCCTAATAATGTTTACCCTTGCATATGGAAGACTAAAATCTACTGAACGAAGGTTAATAAAGCTCGGGAGCGATTACTCTAAAAAATATAATGATCAGATTTTAGATATGGTTCATAGGGAAGTTGCTAGAAAATTGAACATAGATGAGATAAGTAATTATAATGGTCCCGTTCACTACTTGCCCCACCATGAAGTCCACAAGCCAGACTCAGTTTCTACCCCTTTGAGAATTGTGTTCAACTCTTCTTCCTCTTACCTTCGGTCACGTACTCAATGATTACTTTGCAAAGGGCCCTGATGTGCTAAACAACATGATTGCTATACTGATACGTTTTAGGCAACATGCTGTGGCCTTCGTAGCAGATATTAAGAAAATGTACAACTCTGTACGAATTTCAGAACTTGATCAACAACTCATAGCGGTTTTTTGTGGCGGGACTTAGAAACTGACAGAGAGCCAGATCACTATGTGCTTACTACTGTGACCTTTGGTGATAGACCTAGTGGCATAATAGCAATGATGGCCTTACGTAAAATCACAGAGATGGATGAATCCTTTCCCCTAACTGCAGAGTTGATCAATCGCAACTCGTATGTTGATGATATACTGTCAAGTGTATCGACGGTTTGAAAGGGCTAAGAGAAGTATTGTAGAAGCTAATGCAATATTATCTCGGGGAGGATTTCAGATCAAGCAACTGGGTTATGTCAGGTGAGAGTCCAGAAGATAATTTTCTTAACATATTGAAAACTGATAAGGAAAAGGTACTGGGGTTGAACTGGAATCCTAAGGAGGACCTGTTTTTCTATGTGATAAAGATAAATTTCTCTAAGAAAGTAAAAAATATTCGAATGGAGCCACCCATAAAGAAATCAGAAATCGATGAGAAACTCCCAAATACGTTTAAATCGAAGGATGGTACTCAGTCAAACTGCTTCTGTATATGATTCCCTTGGGTTCATTGTGCCATTCACCTTGAAAGCAAAGTTGCTTATGCGCGATTTACTAACCACCATCAGTGAAAAGGAGCGAAGATTAGATTTTTGGGATGAAGCAATGCCACGTATATGTATGAAAGATGGAGAAAGTTATTTAAAGAAATGTATGAGTTAGAAACTTTGACGTTTCCATAAGATGGTGTGAAGCCTAAAGACACCGTTGGTAAGCCTGATTTAGTCATTTTTGCAGATGCAAGTAAGTTAGCTTATGGAGCCTGTGCGTACTGAGTGGAAAGTGAGGAAGGACCCTTTGTAAGTAAACTCTTGATGGCAAAGAATAGGATTGCTCCTACTCGACAGCTCACCATCCCACGGTTAGAGTTGTGTGGGGCTGTGTTGGCCTGCCGGTTGAGGACTGTGATTGAGAAGGAAATAGACATTGAACTTGAGTCAGTCATACATATTATTGATTCATCTATTGGTCAGAGCACAAATTTGTAATAAGTCAAGCAGTTTTAATATTTTTGTCGCTACTAGAGTAGCAGAAATTCAAACTAAATCAAAATCTGTTGAATGGTTTTGTTTTGGACATCCTCAGGAAATAATCCAGCAGACTTAACTACAAGGCTACACACCCTATGCTTTTAGATTCTGATTCTTTATGCAGAATGGACCCCCATTTATGTGTTTACCTGTTAGTGAATGGCCATCAGTCAGTCAAATGATCTCGAACTACCAGATATTGCTCCAGTCAAAATTGTAAATAATCTATATAGGGATAATACTGTTATAATTGATGTAAATAGATATGGTAGTTACAGTAAGCTTTTAAGAGTGGACTGCTAGAGTTTTGAAGGCAGTTAGGTTGAGGTCATTTAAAGGTGTCTTTTTAGTTCCTCACGCAGATGATCTGAAAGTAGCAGAGGATATATGGGTGGGGTGGGTCCAGAAGACTATAGCTGGTGACTGGGAAAAGAGATATGAGAGACTTGGAGCTGTGATGAATGAGGAAGGTTTAATATGTGTTGGTCAAAGGATTTCAGTATGGCTGAAGGATAATTGGAACAGGAGTACATTTGTATTGTTACCTGTTAGGCATTCATTCACAAGATTGTATGTTAAACACATCCATTGAGATAGATCATGCTGGTGTAGAGGTAACCTTAGCCAAATTGCAATCCAAGTTTGGGTTGTGCTGGAGCCAGGAAACTTATAAAGTCAGTGAAGGCTCGGTGTGTCATTTGTCGTAAATTGGCTAAGAAGACTGAAGAGCAATGCATGGGTCAGTGTTCCATCTGAGAGACTTCAACCCGCCCCACCCTTTTTTAATACAGCTATTGATTTGTTTGGACCATTTATTGTGAAAGACACGGTCAAGAGGCGCACTAGAGGGTTTATGGATAATCTTTAATTGTATGGTGAGTAGAGCTGTGTACTTAGATTTAGCAGAGGGTTATGATACAGAGAATTTTTTTTAATGACATTACGTAGGTTTGTCTCCATAAGAGGATTTCCAAAGCGTATGCATTCAGATGGAGGCACACAGTTAGTAGCAGCTAACAAAGAATTGCGAACTATGGCCAGGAACTGGGAATATGACCACCAAAAAATTTTAGAGTTTGGTAGTGTTTTCGGAATGGGTGGCATTCAACAAGTCTGCAGATGCTCCATGGGAGAATGGGGGTTGAGCGAATCTCTGATAAAGTCTGTAAAGAGATGGTATTATGATGTCTGTTGGTACTAATATTCTTTCATGAGTGAGCTTCAGACTTGAAGTTGAGATGTATTATGATGTCTGTTGTACAATATTCTTTTCATGGAGTGAAGCTTCAGACTTGTATGTTTGAGATTGCTAATTTAATGAATAGCCGTCCAATTGGTCTCAAACCAGGGTTTGATCCCAGTTTGGGCATTTATCTTTGCCCTAATGACTTGCTCTTAGGTCATACAGGTATCAGAGTCCCAAGTGGATTATGGCTAGGATGAAAGTAATAATCCAAGGCAAATTTTTCAGTTTATGCAGAAGATTGTAAATTCTTTTTGGAAGATGGTGGCATCGAGATTATTTTTCTTCACTTTTAGTTAGGCAAAAATGGCATACTCAGCGTAGAATTTGAGACCAGGTGATATTGTACTTATACAGGAAAACAATATTGTAAAGGGTGCATGGAAAATGGCCGAAGTTGCCGTAGCTGTACCTGGAAGTGATGGTCATGTACGAGATGTAACTTGAGGTATAAAGTGTATAAACCAGGTCCACAGTACAAAGGTCAAACCGATATGTGTTAATTAACGGTCCTCTCATAGACTGATAGTTTTACTTCCTGTTGAAGAGCGTGGTGAATGTTTGATTATGGTGGGGGGAGTGTATGATGTAATCATAATTATTTATAATTGTATATGTGTGTGTGTTGACAGGTGTCGTTGGCCTCCTAGCCGGAGTGTGCAAATGTAGGCTGATTTCTGTTTTTGTTTATTTGTAGAGGTAATACGTCCAGAGTGTACTGGCAGAGGTGTATGGCCAGCATTGCACTCGGTTAAGCATGTGTGGGAGTTTGATATGGAGCGCCAAGGTGTAAGTTACTGTATTGATTAATCATATGTACTTATATTTATGATGAATTTGGCAATGTTATAGTGGGATATACTGTATGTTTGTATTTGTAATGGAGTTAGTGTTATTGCTGTGTTGGGTACAATGGACTGCTTACATTTTATATTTGATTTACGAATATTGCTGTGTTGTTTTGCATATTTTATTAGGATTACATTTTAAGTGTCTGTTTACAATTTGGAGGTTTGTTTTAATTTGGAAACTTGTTTTACAGGGCTGAATGTTACTCAATAAAGTATTCATGTGGCACTTGGTGACTGTATATCTACCCGATCCATACATATATATATATATATTATATAATATATATATATATATATATAGATAGATATATATTTATATCTATATAATATATATTTTTATATATATATATATATAATATATATACATACATATATAGATAATATATATATATATATTATATATATATATATATATATATATATATATATAATAATATATATATATTATATATATATATATAGATATATATGTATATATATGGATATATATATATATATATATATATATAAATATATATATATATATATATATATATATAATATATATATTCACAACTCAGGTATTTCACGAAGAGCAGGTTTGACCTGAGTGAATTGGTCACGTGATCAACTACATTTATTC
>NC_061090.1:11781357-11783962 GCF_015104395.2 Macrobrachium nipponense | reverse complement strand
AACTACATTTATTCGACACAGAGTTTGGAGCTCCAGTTATGTTCCTTGAATTTAGATGAGAATGTTTCATCCCGTAATTATTTCGCCGGAAATTATGGACCGGTTTCACGTTTACAATTATATCACGTGAACATTTACGCGAAAAACAATTCACTAATCGTATTTCATCTCTGAGCTAAGCATCTTTAATATAACCAGATTTCTATCAAAACATTCGAGATGAAACCTGCGCTTTTATAGTATTTTCGATAAGAAACTTTTTTGAGTTACCATTGCAAATAGATATCCAATTCTTAAGGAATAAGTCACTTGATAGAGTATATGATACAGTGATACACTATAATATAGCACAGCAAAAAGGTAGTCAAAGAACCTCTCAGTAGACTTTACATGTATATTTGAAGAATATATTTTTTTATTCCATATTTTCTCCATTTATCGTTTTTCTTGTAAAGTATGCTATTCCAAAGAGCAAACCAAATGCATATAATGCAACTTTCCAACAAATTTTCCTTCTCTGCTCTTTTCTGAACATTTCATACGAGAATTTCCTTCTCTGCCAGATGGCTCCCTTCTCCAACTGCAGATGAAAAATGAAATCAATTTTACCGACGAAGGGGAAATTTATAAAGAAAATCTGACAGTCTTTTAATCCTTCAAACTTTTGGAAATGTTATGCGGAAAAATACTTTCACTTTCTCAGGTCTTCCGAAAAGTCGGTATGCTTCAAAAGACCCTATTAAGCTTTCCTGTAAGGACATTGCGCTCAAGAAAATTGCAGAAAGGATCAATGATCAATCAAAGAAAGTGAAGTACGAACATCGACATGCGCTCATAATATTTCCATATCCTTTAATATGGGTGCAATATATCCCTTTATATATATATATATATAATATATATATATATATATATATATATATATATATATATATATACATATATATATATATATATATATATACAAATACATATATATATATATATATATATATATATATATATATATATATATATATATATATACATATACATATATATATATATATATATATATATATATATATATATACTATATATATATATATATATATATATATATATATATGTATATTAATATATATATATATATATATATATATATATATATATATATATATTAAAAAAGATCCCAGTAGATGAACGAGACTTCATTAAAAAAGCGAATACCACAGGAAAATGAACAGGCAGAAAATCCAAGCGCTTTTCGCTTTACTATGACATTGTCAAGGAACGATGTCTTAGTAAAAGACGAAAGCACTTGGATTTCTGTCTATAATATTATATATTATATATATATATATATATATATAGATAGATAGATAGATAGATAGATATGGACGTGGTTTTTATCTTCGTATTCTGGCTACAAATCGCTGGGACGTGCAATGTCTTAAAACGATGCTTGTGACTTTGCTTCGCTCTCGTTTACGTATAAGTAAATGTATGTAAGTCTCAGCTGCTTCACTCAGTGGCAGTGTCTTCAGATGAAAATTACGTGAATGGATGTTACAACATTCATCCATTAAATGCTGAACGTGCTATCCAGGAAATTATTCAACAATAGGCTCTTGGCAAGCATACATAGGAACACTCGGCATAACATTCACGTCTACTTTGCGCACAACTTACTTTCTGAAAATTTAAGGCCATTCCGCTCCTATTCCTATACCACAAATTATTCTAGCATTTTTTTATTTCTCCCTATATTCATTTTTCCAAGAATGCCAGAATTTTACACATTTTGCTCCCAGCCCATCATCTTCTGTTCTTTCGGCGTCTATATCATCTAAATCCGTTCTTTTACTTTTTTTAAATCTCCGCAATAGGAGAGAAGAAGCTTAACCGTCGAAGATCCGATTCTGTGACCTGTCTCGAAATCTGTTCTTACTGATGAAGCGCTAAACTTTTGATAGAAAAGACATCACCTGACCGCCATCCACCCCAAGATAATTCAGATGTCTCGCCTCGTCCGTGAAGAAACTTAAATCCAAATAATATCATCATTATTTGGATTTTTGTATCACGCTGGCAGTAAAATGTAATTTACTCGGATTATGTGTATTTGGTAATGGCCTTGTTGGCCTCAGAGACAGTGTATTAGACCAATTTACCTAAAATGAGTTAGTGGACAGCAGCCGGCATTTCCCGGGAGGCTGAGAGTGGAGCGCTTGTAATATGCGAAATGAGACGCTCTGGTGGTAATGCGCTGGAAGGTATCACTGACGAGGGAGTTTATGACGTACTGTACATTGCTTTTGAAGAGATACCACTTTCGGGAAAGACCTGCTTCTAAAACCTTTGTAGATGGATGAAAAACTCACCTTCTCACCCTTTCCCCTTTTCAGGCCTTTCCCGATACTTTTGGGTAACATCCTAATGTGTATATAATAAAAAAATCTATTTAATTCCACATTTAACACTACTTCATTCCACGGACTTTTATGTCATTTATGTAAGGAATTTATCTCTCAACCATTTTTCTTTTATTAAACATTTATACTCCTCGTTGTTAAGCAGTTCTGACTTGACATTCTTTTCATACATTAAACATTGACATCTATAA
>NC_061090.1:11768857-11773857 GCF_015104395.2 Macrobrachium nipponense | reverse complement strand
ACATCGATAGGCACTGCTTCCGTTCACTTGGCGTGGTGGGACTAGTGCGGTCAACATCGACCACTGCCACACCGGGGTATACTACGACAACGTTTCCGTTAATCTGAAATATTGTTGTTTTGGTTTTAAACAGTGAGTGTTGTTTCTCTGTTCAACCGTCATCGAAAAATGTCAGCATTGTAGCCATGAAAGATGCTACTTTGAAAATTATAGATCAAAGTTTTACTTGAAAATATGTCCTTTTTTAAAGGTTTTTATCAATTCGTTGTGCAGTGGTGTCGAAAAGCAGATTGGAATTATTTTACATCAAACGTCTTCTGTTAGACATTAATGTAGAAAATCAGTTTATGGTTAGCATTCAAAAACAGTTTTCGTAGATGCGATTATCTAATCGTAGTGAAATGGAATACCAAATTCGAGTTAAATTACACTTGCTTGAATTGAGTGACTATATATTTGAGAATGGTTGAACTATACAGTTAGAATCTGCAATAGCGCTTTGTAAACGCATCTAAGAAAATTATATCCATTATCTAAGGAAACTGAAAAGACGAGTATGTGCATGACGCAAGACCTTGATAAAACTGAGAACGAAATATAAAAGTGAACGATATATAAAGACAGACGCTAAGGTATCAAGCGAGTTCTGCAGCGCCTGCGCAGTAGGGTTCGGCGAATCGATAACCAATTATGAAATCTTTTTCCGTCAACGCGCATAAACAAAAGCCCCGGATATTTCATTCGTTGCTTAGATACAAATCTAACTTTGCTATTTTTCTTTCCTAAACATTATTTTCATATCTTTGATGATTTAAAATAATATAGTTTTTAATATAGAGGTAGTTTTGCAGCTTTATCAACATTATCGTTTGATATCACTGACCGGGTCATTAATCATTCAGAATCCGGTCGTTATGGCAGCGTGGAGTAACTGAGAACGCTCGGCAAAATACTCAACTTCACGCCCAAGCACGCAAGTGCACTTCAATAAAAAACGTTCAGCGTCATGCACCTGATATAATACTTGAAAGTTCCATGATATATTTATCAATCATGGCCAAATAAAGGCTCTCTGCTCATCACTATATACAGACGCTTCTCACGGATGCAGCTGCCCAGCTCTGTGGACTGAAGAAAAAGTAACACACGGAACATTCGAGCGAGCAGCTCGTAGGTCAATATCTATAATCTGAAATGTGAACTGGATCCAACTGGATATATTGTTTTATGTGCGTGCCCTTTGAATCTATAGAATGGTGGATGTACCTTGACACTAAGGCACTCAGCACAGGAGTCAACGAATAGAAATATTCACACGCATACACTCACAGGAGGTTATATATATATATATATATATATATATAGATATATATATATATATATATATATATATATATATATATATATATATATATATATATATATATATATATGTATCTATATATGTATATTCATATATATATATATATATATATAGATATATATATATATTCATATATATATATTTATACATATATATATATATATTCATATATATATAGATTCATATATATATATATATATATATATATAGATATATATATATAATATATATATATATAGTATTACACACTCATACGAATTTCTGTCGTCAGCGTGATCCATATACATGCATTGAGCTACGAATGTCCTTTAATATGTCAACATATATGAAAATATATTAATTCCGAGGTAGAACGAATTGGATATTAATGGACATTTCTAGCTTAATTCGCGCACAACCGCGCACACACACACACACCCACACACTTAGTATGTATATTATATATATTATATATATATATATATATATATATATATATATATATATATGTATTTACATTTAAAAAAAATCACAGTAGGTGTACGTGACTCCGTTAAATAAGCGAATACCACAGGAAAATGACATTGTCGTTCCTTGACAACTCTTAGTATAGACGAAAGCGCTTGGATTTCTGCCCATCATTTTCCTGTGGTATTCGCTTATATAATTATGTGCATGTTTGTCGTATATCTTCTTTTTTGAGGCAAGCATGACTGTGCCTTATTCAAGGGCTATAGCAACCCAGGGCGGTTTCCTATGGCTAGTCTGGATACTGTTACCAAGGTAAGAGTCTTTCCAAGTAAATTCACCTATTTAATACAAGTTCCTTAAGAATTATTATTTTGATAACAATGTTCATCTCTCACTGAGGCTAGTCTTTATTTTAGATTTTGTTTGGTTTTTATGAAGATTAATTCATCCACTGCTCATCAAAAGGAAACAGGAATACAATGCCTTCCTGAATAAAGCAGAAGGCCAATACTATATTCATTTAAAAGTTTGCGTAATAACTAGATGGATAAGAAACTGGTATGAAAAAAGGTTCTTTGCTGTTTAATAAAATGCAGTTTTTCTATTATATTAAGATAACTTGTTGTAATTCCCAATAGAATCAGAGATTTCACAGGTCTTTAATTACGCAATCTTCCTACAAATTAAATGTTTGAATTTGTTGCTAACTGCTTTTGATAGCGTAAAGCACAATGCCTAATGGTATGTGGCAGTATTGAATGGCGTTATTTTAATAAGCTCTTATTTTCAATGCCTGAAGGCACTTCATTTTCCCAGGCTCCAAGAAACTTATAGTATTACATTTGGATAAAATATTCAAAATGGCTCTTTTCTAATAGAAAGGAATACTTAAGACACAAGGAAAATAGTTTATCAGCAAACATTTCATATTGGAATGTACCACGCCACGGACAGATGTGCTAATATTCTGTTTCATTACCTACAGATGGCGGGGAAGTATATACAGGCATGTCTGGAAGGAAATGATTCTCTTCATTATCCTCTATTACTCAACAAGTGCTATTTATTGGTTTGCTCTCAGTGATAAATACAAAATGTGAGTTTTTAAGAGTGTATAAATCAAAGAATAATAGCTTTGCACGTGGTAACAATAATTTTTGAGGCCTGTAAATAAAGCAATCATAGTATTCTAGAACTTTGTAAGTTTTGCCATCTTATTTAGGATAGTCAGCGGTTAAGCTATGCCTAAATTAGATGAATATGATAAGGTACGTTTGTGTGTTTAAAATTTGGTTTGAATAAAAAATACAAATTGATCTAATCCAGCCACTTCTCTAAATGTTTGCCGTTTGACGCAACGAATTCTAAAAACAGTCCTCTTGAACAAAAGAAAATTTAAGGAAGTGACTAAAAATTTTTATGTTTTTTTTTTAATTGTTTTAAGGAAAGAAATTTTATTTAATATATTTTGTTTTAGTGGAAACTTGATGGGATTTCATCTTTGCTGAAAATACTGTTTTATATCCAACTCTTGTGTAGTGCATCTCGAACTCTTGTCAATAACTTTTTATTATAATCAAGGTTATTCTGCAGAGCGTTTTTGCTTCAGGCATCAGTAATAGTATATAGTTTCTCGAGAATTAAATGGCAATTCTCATTATTGTAATTAGAAATTAAAGTTCCATCAAGGGCTTTCTTTTAACCATTAAAAATAGGAACCTAAGTATGAGCTGGTTACGATTATCAGTTATGTTTATTTCTAAGTAGCTTGTTAAGTATGAATATTCAATATCAAATATGTGTGAAGAACACTATGGCTATTCAATTACTATATTAATATGAGTTGTACATGACGATGTTAATTTTTGTAATAAAAGAAAAATCTTTCAATCACATCAAATAGTCATCCTTAAGTCTCGTTTCCATCTCTGTAACGAAAACCCTGACAGGTTTGTCAACAACATCTACGAACTGATTCTAAATCAGATTTGCTTTGCGTAAGGATGAGTATCATCATAAAAACTTTGGGATAAAAGACTTGTCTGAGGAAGGGTTGGCCAGGGGATGAGTGCCACATTCATAGAATTCAATAATCTAGTAATTATAACACCTAACTAGCTGCATCATGTTCTCCTAAGTTACATTTTACTAGTTTGATCAGTTTTCAGAACTGGAATAGACATTTCATTTTCTACCATTTACAAATAAAGTATTCAGATATGTAGCAACTGAAAAATTGTTACCCAACTAAAGTGAGGAATTTGGATATCATCAAATGTGCAACCAAAGAGAACATAAATAGATAATATAAAAACATGTCATTCCAGAATATTTGAGGAAGTAGTGATTTACTGTTCGAAAATGAGCAGTTCACTCCCAGTTACGACCCTGTTAGGATTCTTCGTGACCAGCGTTTTCAAAAGATGGTGGGCAATCTTCCGAAATATCCCGTGGCCGGATCAAACAGCAATACTTACCACATCCTTTATAGGAGGACAGGTGAGTTACGCCTGTCCATTGATTGGTTTCCCACTATTAATTAGCAAAGACTAAAACCAATAGTTGCATTACCAGTTAATTATTGGAAAAGACATTCGTCTTTGTAAAACAAACCAGCAGAAATAATGGGTCAAATTAGTGTTTACAATTAAAAGCTTGAATGATGTACGATTGGAATTGGTCGAGTGATTTTGAAACAGTTGCTGGAAGAGTTTGAAAGTAAAGGGGAAAAGGATGCAACTGGAATTCATGGAACTAGAAAAGGCTTTTGGTCAAGTCAATAGAGAAGTGTTGAGGGCCCTCTGTGTAAAGGTTAAGCTGTTGAGAGTAGCAAAACAGTATCTAGTTTGGTTTTCAATTGAATTTTAAAAGCAAAGGCGTGTTATGTGTCCACTACTGCTTTATATCTTTGTCAACGAAGTGCAAGAAGACAGAAAGGACAGTGGAATATGAAAAGGCTAATACTGATTTGGAAATAGTCAGTGGAAACTGCGAAAACCAGTGAAAGACATCGAAAGTGCTCGCAAAGAAAACAGAAGTATTTTGTGTCAGTACACTGGAAACCTAAGAAGATGAAACAATAATTGTTATTATGGATGTTTGGAGGATGGAAGCAGTTGATTATAAATTTATATGGGCGTAAAAATAACAGATGATGGTAAAGATGAGAGAAGAGGTGAGGCAAACT
>NC_061090.1:11761357-11766357 GCF_015104395.2 Macrobrachium nipponense | reverse complement strand
TTTAAAAAATATAAATACAGCACACAAATTATGAAATAAAAATCTTTCACAAATTGACTATAATACGATTTTAACACAAAACGTCACTGTAAACAGCATGTTTAGTTTCACCATCAGGGGCAGTAATGAATAAACTCTTAGATGAACGCACCTTTGAGCAAGTAACATTAAATTGTCCATGGGAAACACACGATCTCAGATCCACTCCACAGTACTTAAAAGACTGTCCCTGTGTCTTGCTGATCATGCTTCGAGAATGTAAAAATCACTGGAGATTGCAATCTCTTAAAGTTAAAAGCGACATCTGTCACATTGAGTAGTACCTGTGGGATAAAAACTAATTCATCCTATCCCTTTTCTGTTAAGATAGTTACTTCAATTACATTGCCCAACTTTCTTGACATTTTGCATTTCACCCCTTCGCATCGCCCCTTCCTATCGGGCCTGAACTTGGACTTAAAGGGTACTGGTAGTGTTACTATTCTTCTAAGCGACCTTGACAACTACAGATTTGACACTAACATCCGCTGTTTTTAGTCAGTTTTATGCTACCTGTTTACCAACCCTCCCTTTGGTGCCAGTGATGTCTTGCTCACCTAGCATTCTTTTCCAGATAGTAAGTTATATGTAGACTAAAATGAGGCATGATAAATCTGTAGTTTATTGAGTTACTAAGTCAAGGGTAGAGCCAGCCCTATTTCAGGGAAGCCCTTCCCACCCCCACCCCGTTTGGTACCCTCTGGTGCTAGTGATGTCTTACCCCCACAGTATTCTTTTCAAGATTGTAGGTTAAATGCATACCAAGTTTGACTGTTTATACTATGCTGGAACATAGTATAAACACACAGACACACAGACACAGACACACACACACACACACACATATATATATATATATATATATATATATATATATATATATATATATATATATATATATATATATTATATATATATATATATATATATATATATATATATATATATATATATATATATATATATATATATATATACTTACTAGCTGACCATCCTAGCACTGCCTGGGAAAACTCTAAATGACAGTCTACATGTAGGTGGAGGGAAAGGGAAAGGGGATGGGGAGGGGGAGGGAAGAGGAAAGGAGAAGGGAGAGGGGAGGGGTTTATGTTGACAGTTTAACTGGCAGTTTTACTTTTTTCATGCAAACATTCATCCTTCAGTTGTAAGTGAACTGACAGGCATTGCCATGGTGAATGCCCCTTTTATCCAGGTATTACTGTGCTGACTGCACCTTTTATCCAGGTATTACTATTACTGTGGTAACTGTTACTTTTATTCAGGCATTCCTGTGCTGACTGCACCTTTTATCCAGGTGTTACGGTGGTAACTGTTACTTTTATCCAGGTATTACTGTGCTGGCTGTCCCTTTTGTCCATGTTTTACTGTGGTGACTGTCCCTTTTATCCAGGTAATACTGTGGTGACTATCCCTTTTTTCCAGATATTACTGTACTGTCTGACACTTTTAACCGGTTACTACTGTATTGTTCATCACCTTAAAGCAGAAATCACTGTGCTCTCTGTCCCTTTTATGCAGGTATTACTGTGTTGTCTGTCCCCTTTAACCAGGTATTGCTGCACTGTCTGACCACATTATCCAGATATTACTGTCCCTTTTATCAAGTTATCACTGTATTATTTGTCCCCTTCATCCAAGTATTACTGTGGTGACTGTCTCTTCTATCCAGATATTTCCCTTTTATCGAGATTTTACTGTGTTTTTTGTCCTTTTTATCCAGGTAATACTGTGGTGATTCAAAAATATTTTCAATTATATATTTCTATGGTCTCAAGTACATAAAATGAGTTGTGAAAAACCCGTAGAGTTTATTTACCACATAAATTACAAAGGGAAGGGGGTTGGGGGAAGGGGAAGGGAGGGGGGTACTGATTTGAAACCTGCTCTATAATCTAAGTTGGGTTAAATGATAGCCATGCCAAATTTTGTCTAGAGTGGTCAAGTGGTTCACTTCTATATGATATATATGTATATGTATGTATACTATCAACTGTGGAAATCTCAAGTAAGATGAATCAATTTAGGAAAGCTCTGGTACATCTTAGTGTGCTATGGACTTAGGGAATATTACCTCGTATCAATTGGGTGATTAAGGTTTTTCCCAGAATGGAGAACGACCCAGGCCTAATAAACTTATCCTGAAGTAAATGATGAAATCCTGAATGATAACTCCTTCTTGTAACATCCAATGAAGAGTGAAATGTTTTATTTGTAAAGTACAGAGTGTGGCTTAAGTCAGCATGATGTTAACTTTTTTGCTTAAAAGTGAATCTCTATATTTAGAAGCGATCTCTGCTACTGTGTATAGTCTGCCATCCCAACTGACCATTACACTCATCAAATACATAGATTTTTACCAACATTGTAATTACAGTAGAATTTTTTACTGGGATTCGTATTCTAACTGTTTCTATGAAAAGGTCCAATAATGTTCCTTCCAGACTCTTTCCCTCAACTCATATCAATTATCACATTGTGTACCGCCGTTGATTCTGATTATTCTTGCAGGCTACCTCACAGCGGAAGAGACACTGATCATAGAAAACCTCAGGAGCAGAAGCTCAGTAGACATGACATACGTGCCAATAGTGTGGGCTTGTAAGACTGTTGACAAGGCACAAAATGATGAATATATAGCTTCCACGCACAACAAGATAGACCTCATGACTGAAATCCTTGCCATCCAGAGTAAATGCATGGAATTATCTCACTGGGCAACGTGCGCTATACCTCTGGCCTACTCCCAGGTGAGATCTATACTAAAGTCGGAAATCTTTGCTTACTCTTATTATCTGAATTATAAAACCATTGCTGAAGACGAAATAGCATTTCCGCCAGCCTTCTTCTCAGTGACTTTCGTTGTTACTGTCATCTCAGTTCTATAGTAGATTCACATCAACCGTGAATTTGATGTCTAGGCCAGTCCCTTACGACGCTCCTGATTGGCTGCTGATAAGCCAATCACAGGGCTGGAAACCCTCAGTCTCTCTCGAGAGTTCACATAGGCAGGATGTATGTTCCACCTCTCCTAAGGGATACTTTTGACAGATGTATCCCTCAGGAGAGGTGGAACATAGATCCTACCCATGTGAACTCTCTCTCGAGAGTTTCCAGCCTTTTGATTGGCTTATCAACAGCCAATCAGGAGCGTCGTAAGGGACTGGCCTAGACATCAAATGCACGGTTGATGTGAATCTACTATAGTACTCTTCATGAGTCTTGTGTAGGATGGAGAAATTAGGTCATGAAAAATACCTCTTGTGTATATAACCTATTTCATAGGAAGACTGAAAGAATGGAGAATCAAGGAGTGTTTCAGAGTGTCTTAGATAACTGTCATGCAGAGTTAAAGATTAGATACTTCATATCTTGTATGAAGGAATTTCTTTGTAATTTCTATGTTCTCTTTTTGGTTCTGAGGGTCTTATCATTTATCTACACAGGTTTCAATAAAATAATTATCTGGGAATGCGTCAATATCAGGCCAGATTACTCTACTGTGGGTATATTATAGCGAGAAGCATCAGTAATGGGAATAAAGTTTAGTATAGAAGTCCACAGGTAATAAATACAGAGAAAAACAACAGCCAACAAGTTTTCAGGTGTTACAAATATTTACTGGGTCTGTGGTAATAACAAATCTAATAAATCAATGTTTTACCATTCAAAAACTTTGCTCATCAATGTATTTGAGCAAAAAACAATGCAACGCCAATATACAAGATACCACGAGTGGAATTCCTTCCTAAAGGCGAGACATTCATATATATTCCTGCCAAAGCAGAGGGATTTTTGAAATCTCTTATGGTAGTTTAATTCCGCATGTCCTTGCTTTGATATCTCTACTTCTCAATAATTAAACATTGATGTATATTTTTCTTTTTCTTATTCGTTTAAATAATTGTTTTCGGTGTTAACTGCTGTCTTATCTGCGGTACTATCTTAGTAGTTTTCATCCCGTTAAATATGTACGGATATTTCAATCTGGTGAACTTTGACTAATAAATTTATGTCCATCATAAGTAATGATAATACATTAATGTTCACTTATCACATTAGATGCTAAGGTGTGGTAAAAAGCAATTTTCCCAAATAATATCGTTTTGCATCTCGGTAGGTCGTAACCATTGTGGTGTACTTTTTCTACCTCTCGTCTGTGGTCGGTGGACAGGGCTTGGACCCCAAGAGGCAACACGAAGGTTACGGGAGAGTTTACTTTCCCATCTTCACTCTCCTTCAAATCTTCTTCTACATCGGGTGGCTGAAGGTGGCTGAGAGCTTCACCAATCCTTTTGGAGATGATGATGATGACTTTGAATTCCTCGAACTCTTGAAGCGTCATAGACAGGTGAGCTCGAGTGGAATTCGGGATGGAAGTTCCCACTGGGAATCAGACGTTAAACTTTCCTTTAAAATAATTCTACCTGGAAACCTGACCTTCCCTTCAAACTGGAAGAGGTTCAGCCTATTTAGAAGCGATTTACGAATACGTATGCCGAATGGCCATGTACTACTGACATTTACTTTTGCGCAAAGTGGAAGATTTTCTATTTTTTCACAAATCTCTGAAATAGTAGCCGTGAGAAGTAATTCCGCTATGAAATCAAGAATTGTTTGTATACTTCCTTGTTAATAATAGACACTTCCTGTATAGAGTTGTGGTCTATTTTTAAGTACAAGACCTAGTACAGACAGCTGTGTACACATTCATAAGAAACGATTTTATAAAAACGCAAAACACACTGCATTACCTTTCAGGTTAGACTCTTAAGTCATTACTTAAGAGAGGATTTAAAATGTATTTGAATCATAATAACAGGTTTAGCTAGAGGCCGTGTCTAACATGCTAATGAAACGCTATCTTTTTACATACTAAAGAACATTTTCCAATTCCACGCCTTTGTCTTATATCTCTTTAAGCTGTTTATTTTCCAAGTCTC
>NC_061090.1:11743857-11756357 GCF_015104395.2 Macrobrachium nipponense | reverse complement strand
ATACTTGAGTATACTGCATGTAGTGTCGTCTGACGGGACACACCAGCACGATACCAGTGCTCCAAACAAGGAACGCCTCCTCATAAGTGCTGTACAGGCCGTACAGGTAGCCATTCTACCTGCGTGTCCGTCCTTACGGAACGCCCAATTAATTAGTGTGTCTGTGGACAAGGGTCAGTGATCCTTCGGAACACTCAACAAGGGAACGCCTCCCAAAAGTGCCGCAATACCAGCCCTAAGTGCTGTCAAACCTGCGTGTCCGTCCTTACGGAACGCCCAATCCATTATTGTATCCGCTATCTCGGATCACTCAACAAGGGAACGCCTCCCGAAGTGCCGCAATACCAGCACTACTAGTGCTGCCCAAGGAACGCCTCCATAAGTGCCATTGCACCTGTATTGGACCTACAGGTTGCCCATTCCAGCATCTCCCAAGTGAGGAACGCCCTTAAGTGTGACGTACGCCGCACACTCTATTTGATTTTCCACCTCATCAGAAGGTGCCATCCCAGAAGTGCCACCCACTTACAGGACACTTCCCAAGTGCCACAGAGCACCCAGTCTTTTCAGACTTTTTCATTACCACTATTGCAGAACCCATTTCCAAGGGAGTGCCACCTTACACAGTAGGCACTCCCATTCCATTCAGTACCCTTCCTGGCCATTATTCTCATTTTCATCCGAGCCTCTACTACAGCCTAAGGGAAATGTCTTCCCTTGCCTCCCGCGACTTCTTTGCCATAGAGCTAGAGAAGCTTGGAGCCCTCATAACTCTGGGCAAGGAGGCCGGTTACACTGGACCAGCACTGGACCAGTGGATAAAGGCGCAGCAGGATGCCGCGCGCCTGCAAGAAAAGGAAGAAAGGGAAAACCAGAGAAAAGCCAGAGAAGCAGAAAGGAAGGCAAGTGAAGAAGAAAGGAAGCATAAGGTAGCTCTCAGAGATGAAGAAATCACTCAGCAAGTTTCCAAGCCCCAGACCATGAGCTGGATTCCCGGTAAGAGGTGGTTGCGGAGGTTCTGCACCACTTGTTGTGTGCGTGGGCATGCTGTGGATTCCGACCAGTGCCCAAGTCGATCTCTACCTTGGGATGAGAGCTTCCAGGGTGAACTTCTCCAAGGCTACCATATAGCCCTGCCTGATGAACAGTCTCCTATGGCTTATCAGTGGGTACAAGTCATGGCCGACACCGAAGCCCAGGTCTCCCTTATTTCAAGAAAGGCATTGCCTAGGGGTGCCAAAATCCAGACGGACGAAGTAATTCAGTTTGAATGGATTGACGGTAACCTCTATTATGTTCCTTCAGTCCTTCTGAATGTGGAAATGCCCCTTTTGGACCAGGAGACCAGGGAAACCACCTTGTGCCGCCTGGGCGTAGTGGACCAATTTCATGATGTTTACCAGGTAATATTGGGTCGAAATCTCCTAAAGCCGTATCTCCCCTGGACGCAGCTCCCACTACCAGATGTACCGGACACCTGCAGCATGCCAGATAACCACACCTCAATTTTAGGTTCAGAGGCTAGTGCCTCCGATGTCCCCGACATCCTTTCTATTTGCGAACCTAGCCCTGACCCAGTGTCAGAGCCCGAAGTTTCTTCCGCACCATCTCAGCCTCTTACCATTTTACCGCCTACCTCCTCCACTTTGGAAGAGGTAAGCCCACCAGTTAACCCCGGACTTGTTTCCAAGGGTGTTTCGACAGAGGACTCTTCACCTGTGCCAGAGCACACTGCCAGCCTTGGTGACTCCACAGATTCGCAACCTGTGGGGCCATCTTGGCCTTACCGCCCAGTGCCACGGAAGAGGTTCTGGAACAAGTTCTGCCGTGACTGTGGCCGCAAGGGTCACATGTCTGCCAACTATGGAGGGTGTGCTAATCACAATATTCCTGCCATCGCAATGGCCGTAACCAATCCTTCTTCACTAGGACCCCCGGCTAAGGGCCCTATAACCGTCGCCCCCCTCCAAAGTCATTATCCGCCAAGCCACGTCAGAGCCTACGACGACTCTGGCGCTCAAATCTCCCTGATACGGGAAGACCAAATCCCCCGAGGGGCTAATATTGACAGACGTCAATTAATCACCATCGAAGGTATCAACCATATCAAGCTGATCCTTCCAACCATCCAATTGAGGGTCACCAGACCTAATTTCTCCAAAGTATGTACTCTTGCAGTTGCAAGCTACATCCCAGGAGGTTACGACCTCCTCCTAGGGCAAGACATGAAGTCTCCCTCGCATTCCAAAAAGCCTAGGGGTCCTAACCCCACGACCAATCTCTCCAAAGCAAGGAGTCATCGCAATTTTACTTCCTCCAGGAAGTATGACCACCAACAGTCTCCCCCATCACCAAGGAGGGAGATTGATCATTCACAGTTCCGTTGTAAAACCTGCAACGTACTAGGGCACTCCACAAATTGGCCTAGGTGCCCTAGCCAATTACCAGCAGCAGACACTGACCATATTCCACAAGGCTTAGCCTTCCACAAGAGACAGGAGCCTCTGTCTCCCATTACCAAGGGCCCGCTGAGAGGTATTGCACCTCCGGTACCCGTCACAGGTCCAGTCGACCTCAACTCTTTGCCAGTGCCACTTGGCAGCACTAAGCAGTGCCAAGCTCCGTCCAGCCTGGACGTAGAGCCACCACCGAACTTGACCTCTGCGCCTGGCCCTGAGCTAGCGCTGGCGCCTAACCTTATCAAGGATCCTCCTACCGGAGATCCTCCAACAGGCATGGAGCTTACCACAGCCCATGGCCAATCTCCAGCCCATCATTCTTCTTCACCCATACCTCTGTCGCCCAAGGATGAACCTCCGGCAGACCTTACATTCTCACCTCCTCTGGACGACCAGGAACTGCCCGACCAGGAGTCAGCCTGGAGTCTTACCCTTACGACAGCTGTCGCAGCAGCCAGAGTGAGGGCCTCCCCTGCAGTAGGTTCCACCTCTACGACGGTTGCTGCAGATACCGAAGTAGGGTGTTCTCCTACAATCCCTCAAGCTACCACTGCCTCTGCTCCTGACGGCGTTTCTGGCCTTACCCCAGAGCCGGTGCCTCCGTCTACTCCTAGGACTGGTATAGCCGGATTCTGGAGGAATAAGAAGAAGAAGGGACGTAACAAATCATTAACACACTAACCAAAGAGCCACATGCTCTCCTTGACACCTGTGCCCGAGGTACAGTGTCGCATTCAATTGCAGAGTGATCCTGGCACCTACCCAGAGAAGGTAGCCAGCCTGATCTCTACCAGTAAACTAACCCTCTAACCCCTAGAAATTGTGATACTAACACTCATGTAAATGTCATAATTACCTCATTGCATTTCCATCCTGGTACACTAATCACTCATCATCCTCACGCATCATTACCTCACATCATGTATTTTAACAATTCCGTCGCTGAACTGCTGCTGTGCGTACCACACTCTGGAATGATTGCGTCTCGAATTAACTGTAATGAGTAGGTTAGGCTAATGATTTAGTACCAGGGCATTAGGTTAATAGCAAGTAGAATTTTCAAGTAGCCTTATCTAGGGGTAGAGTAGACTGTCGTCACAGACAACCCGTAGTTATTACTTAGGCTAGACTACATTACTCCATTAAGTTAGTACACTTAGCATCTCCACCTATAAGTTAGGTAGGTCACTGTAGTTAGCTGTATCGCTGCTCAAAAAACTTCAAGTTAGAGTAGGAGAACTGGGTAGTCGAGACGATCAACTTATTTAAGCCAAGACCTTCACGCCCGAAAGGGAGTGAATGCCTTCTTAACAGGGGAAGCTGCTACGTTTATTGAACGCCTCGCCTTCCCAGCAGTTTTAATAAATTGTAGTTATAAAAGAAACAGCCTTGCCTTCTCCTAAAGCAACTGATTTTGGGAGAGAGCACGTCGTAGTAAGGAATTTCCTGTCTGACGGAAGCTTAGGGTAAGAGAGGCAAGTCACAAGAGTAGCTAGGCCTCGAGATGGATTTTAGGGGCCTCTACAATAAGACCTATTTTCCTTCCCAATTTGCTGGTTGTTGTGATCACTTTCAGGCAGTGCCCGAGGCGGTGTATGAAAGCCCCAAGTAATTAAGTGAGAACCAGGATCTCTCTCAGTCAACTGCAGTTTGTGACCTCGGACGGATGTCCAGCCAGCTAGCCTCCCAGACTTAAGCCTAACGGCGTACGGGCGTGCCAAAAGACCCAGACGGCCAGACCTGAGACCAAGCCGGACGCCGCATTTTTCCACAAAGGTCTACTGAACATGGCATCAAGGTACGTCTAAAAGTGTAAACTCCAAACCAGCACCTTTTACTACCATACGACTCTTGCTAATTTCATTTTCAAGTCTCACTTTTATCCCTCCTACATCAAAAGCCCTTTGTCCTCATCGGGCCACGTGCTCCCCCTTGTGACTTGTTAAAGACTAAGTCTTCAGTGCATACCTCAGTGAACCATTAGGGTTCCTTTGCCCCAGTGTTAGAGAACCGAATATCCGTAATTTGAGCAAGAAGTCATTTTTCTTTTATCTTGTTTAATCTGGGATCCTTTTCCAGATTCCCTGAGTCACGTGTCAAGTCTCTCCGCCCGCAAGTGTTGCATTACCCAAGATTATGAAACCAGCTTTTACAAATTCCATTTTGAGCCAGCTATCATCCACTTGAGAGATATTATAAGTCCACGTGGGGACCATTAACATTTACTTAACCTTGGCTGTTAAGCAGCCTCTTGTAAATAAATAGCTGTAAAGTAACTAGCTGAGTTTCTGGCGACCTTTCCTCTAGCGTAAATTATCACTATAAATCCTTTCTTACGGTAAGTTCAAGAAATTCACTTTGTTCTCCCTCAACTTTTCCTGTTTACATATTGGAGTTCTTTCAAGGCCGGGCTCATACGTAACAATCACTTCCCCAGAGATTAATACAACACAAACGGTCAGTTAGGTATGGACAACAGAACTCGGCTATCTTCAACCATATAAATGAACATAACCATAGAATAAACTGGAGTATGTCACGTGTAATTTATAGCAGCAACTGCCGGTACAAGAGTCAAATGATGGAATCGGCCTTAATAAAAGAGAAGCAGGTAATGAACATCTCAAAAGGGAATTGGATATCAGATATCGTCGACGCAGTGTTCATTCAACCAACGCTTAAGAAGATTAAAGGAAGATTATTAGCGGGGGTGACCTAAATTGGCTTACTTGTGGACGAATCTCTTGGTATAAATACCACCTTTTCTGTAAACTTTTCTCATTCATATACCTGAAGAGAGAGACAGCAGTCTCTGAAATATAGTACTTTTCTCTCTACATTTTGGTGTTTTTATGGGCTCCTTTTATTAGATGGAATTCTGTTGTTACAGAACATTTTTACCAGTCATATATATATATATTATATATATATATATATATATATATATATTATACTTTATATATATATATATATATATATATATATATATATATATATATAATATATATATATATATATATATATATATATATATATAGATATATATATATATATATATATATCTATATATATATTATATAGATTATATATATATATATATTATACTATATAATATATATATTATATAGATATATATTATATATATTAATTATATATATATATATATATATAAATATATATATATATATATATATATAGATATATATATATATATAGATATATATAATCATTATTAAATATTATTATTATTTTAATATATATATGGGGGTAGACCTTTCAGTATAATCACAACATTTATTAACATATATGACACAGACAGTACTGGAACAGAAAATTTGAAGTTCGCTAATCATTTGCAAATCGGCCAATCGAGGATGGTGACATTCTTCTAACCAATAGGGGTTAAACAAAAGTCATGGAATAAGGCCAGGAAGACTGATTAAAACTAACCTTGATAACCATGACCTTTGGTTCCTTGATCTAGATGATGTCTATTTGGATCCGAAGCGATAGATCACTATATCATATACCTTTCTAAAGTTCACTAATAATCCTTCATTTCGACAAACAATATTGTCGCTTGTATATCGTTTTTTTTTTTTTTAATTCCTCCATTCTTTTGATCCTGGGAAAATATACTACCACCTAAACATGCATTCTTGTATGAGACATTTTCCAACCAATATGGCTACTCCTACTCTAAAGCTTTAACTAATTTTTAAGCAAAAATCATCCATCAAAAAGAGAAATGAGTCTCAAATACACATGTTTAAATAATTATTTAATTTAGATTTAATATATTTTTAAAATTATCTATTTATTTCTATCAATTTTTATTTATTCCTTTATTTGCTATTTTATTTATATATAAGTATTTATTTTTATTTATATAAGTATTTATTTTTATTATCTATTTCTGTATATATAAGAAGTCTACTAGAGTTCGATATTTAGCTTTCTATCAGTATCCAAGGATTTGATTTAATACATTATAGTGAAAGATGCAAACTGAAGGTAAATTCTTCTATTGGGAAATGCTCAAAATAATCTAGCAAGGATTCAGCAAACATTGAAGAAAAGTTTATTACAATAAAAATATGGCTTAATTGCATCAAAGGACGACCCTCGAAGGTAAAATGTCGGGGGCGTCATGAAAGTGTCGACTCTCATATTTAATCGTATTTTTGAAGCACTAATTGAAATGGTCGACCTCCTACATATATAAATGTTTTAGAGCGCTCTAGGCGACCGAAAAAATCAAAGGTCAATATTAAAAGTCATATCAGGTCTGTGTTTACAGCCAGGGACGTCACGATAACTGGGGTTGTGGGGGTTGTGGGTGGGTGGGTGGGGTGGGGGGGGGGGGGGCGGGGGGGGGGGGGGGGGGGGGGGGGGGGGGGGGGGGGGGGGGGGGAGAAGGCTCTTCGAGAGTGTGTCCTCTCTAACACTACACTGGAAATGAAAACATTATTTCATCGTCATCTGTTTTAGATGAAGATTCAACAGCTTACCATCAACAATTTTATCATCATCTATTTTGCTGTTTTTTTTTTCTCTCTCAGAAATATATAATGCACGAGAAGTAAACTTATCTAGAGGGAAGTATAATGACGCCTCTACATTTCGTTTTCGGACACTTTTAAACATAGAAATATTTGAAACCCTTTCTCATACATCTCAGCTCGAGGACATTCTACAATACCGTGTGATTAGGTTGTTTATTCCACTCAGTTAATAATGACTTGTAATGATTTGCCAATTCTTTGTTCGTGATGATAATAATGATTTAATTATTTGCACTGATAAATAAGTTCCTCTTTCTTTCTCTGAACCGGGCCGAGGGGATGAATGGTGCTATGTATTTGTTCATTCAAAGTATCTTTCTTTAGCAAACTGTATTTTCAGAGCCACTATTTACAGTGGGTTAGTGGACTCGTGACCATTATTTTAGTTCTCTTAGTTTTGCCACAACCACTGCCCTGTGGCCTTTCACATTCTACTTATTGGGTGGCCCATCATGAATGAAGTAGCTGGTATTAGATACTTTAACATTTTCAAGCTTTTCTGAACGGACAATTCTCGGAAGCAATGAAACACACATGACAATTCATGATAAGATATGAAGAAAGACACAAGTGAGAGAGAATGTAATGTATTTTGGTTAGCAGGAAGTTTGTACTGAAATTTACACTGTACTCCACAACCATTACATTAAATTTTACAGGCTATAACCTCGAGACGGGAACCTCATGGCAGGTTGTAATTGTAAGTAATTAAACTTTTCATTTAACTAAGCTACGAAGAAGTGTTACTTCGATATGTAATGAGTAAATGATAGTATGAAAGCTAACATTTAGTTGTTGATATGTATGAAGCGAGGGGATGGAGTGACGGTAACTGACGTAGAAATGTCTATGGAAATTGAGCTTAGTTGAAAGCATTCTGTTGACAAAGACAAGACGTGGGAAAAACCTCAGGTACGCAGTCGCGCCACACGCTCGCTTAGTGACTAAGGACACCCATGGACGTGCACAAAGGGAGGGCTGCAGGGGCTCAAAAGCCCCTGCCCTTTGCCATCTGTGAGTAAAAAGTCCCCTTCTGAATAGAAAAAAAAAGAAAGAAAATAAGAAAAAAGGAAAGGAAAGAGGAGAGAGACAGAAAGAAAATAGAGAGAAAAATTAAAATTGAACAATAAGCACTTTTTTTCTTATTGTAGCATAATTATATAGCTGCCATATGTACTATAGCCCGAATTCCCAACACACTGTACAGATACCACATGCACTTGTAAACAAAGTTTGTGATGTGAAAAGATCACCAATAACAGATGCTGGGTGAAATTAGATGACCTCAGTCTGGCCCTTTGGGGCAGGATATAAAAGTATCCTTAACTTATATAAGTCAACTAATTGTACAAAGAAAATCCTTCAATTAAAAAAAAAGGGAACAAGTGCTAAGAATCGAGCTTCGCCACAAGAAGGATTTGTTACAAAGGTAAAACATAACATTTTACACTCGACTTGGTAGCAGCTTCAAGGGTCATTTATGGGATAGTTTTTCGACTCCAGGTTTCTCAGAACTGATGAAGAGTTCAGGAGATTGTATGTTGCAACTGATAAAAGGCAGCCGAATCTGCAATCGACATACAAACTACAATTCCAGTTCAAACACGAAAACGAAAGGTGCCAGTAAGGTAAAGAGAATCCTCAAATACTGACCATTCATTTGAAACTCTTGAGGTCTATTACAGAGCCAACCTGTTTTTCTCATTTCTGGACCAAATGCAACAGGAATTGTGAAAAACGATTCCTGGAATACAACACGACTAAGACTGAAAATTCTATCCTGGGGTCACTATACAAGTTGACAGATCCAGAAATGTGGAGGGGAGCAAGAGGGAATGAGGATACCAAAGAGACATTGCAAACAATTTCCCAATTTCTATGATTTTAATCAAGAGCAGTAGTTGCAGGCAGGAACTGAGAGTATTTCACACATCTTATGAGAGCTCAAGAAATGGTGTGAAGGCACTACTTGACACAATTAAAGAAAACAACTTAGAGGAGGTTCTTCCAACTTTTGTCTATTTTCTGCGGATCTATGCCACAAATACCAGCTACAACTGCTGCAGCAGAACGATCATTTTCAAAACTAAGGATCATCAAGTCAAGGCTAAGGAGTTTATGCAAGCAGGAGAGATTGTCAGATCTGATGATGCTAAGCATTGAAAAGGACATACCAGTTGATGAAAGTGAAGTCATCAATACTTTTAAATGTACGTCAGACTGACGACTACTTCTGTAAATTGAGATTCAGTTTGTTACTAATATAAATTTCTTTCATGATACTCATTTTATTGTAAGGCACTTACTCATTAAAATAAGGCTGGCATAACCTATGTATTCTCAGACACCTGTATACTACGCTGAATTAACATTTATTTTATAGAAAAAGACCCACAAAATGACTATATATAACGTGTTTACTCATAAGGATTTACATTTTATTTTACTCAATACTCGATTACTTTCAGGCCCAGCCACAGATAGGGCCTGATAGTACTAGAGTGTTGAGTAAAATAAAATGTAAACACTTGTAAGTAAACACGACGTCATACATAGTAATTTTGTGGGTTTCATTTTCAATCTTCAGAAGAAAACTGAAAGAAGTCTTTTGTTTGGTTCATTTGTACGTTGCATTTGGTGGCAATAAACATTTTTACAGTATGTTCTATGTTGTGGCCTTAATATCTGTGAGAGCCCCTGCCTTTCATATATACTCTGCACATCCCTCAGGACACTACATAACTTTTACCAGGGAAATGGAACAATGAGAGCAATCAACTCTCTCATGGTTACGGGTAATTATTGACATGCATTATTCATGTGATTAGAACACGCTTGTGGGACGATTTCATCACATATTGTTATGATGCCGGGAAATACTTAATTTTTATTACGTTCTAGTGACTTTAGTGTCATCTTTAGTATAAAGTGTATTGTTGCTCTTATCTTTTAAGATAGTTGGAAAAACCATACTTGTTTACCTGTGTGCTTCTTGGGTTTTGTGTGAGAGAGGTTCGAGTCTTCGAGAGGATTCAGGGGAGAGAAGCTGTCTGATCTCAAAGAGCACTCCGTTGCTTTAGTTTTTTTTATAAATAAACGAAGAAAACTATGATGAGTTTCCACTAATGCCACCATTATTGAGCCTTACGTTGTAGTGTTGTTGTATACCACAATATTCGAACTTGAATATTATGTTACACAACGTTACACTTCATGAATGGGAAAGTTCTCCTCACTACGAACCTCATCATTTGCAACATTATATTGCAAATGATACTGGAAGGATTGCAGGTCTGCATAATCATTATAATTCCGTGGGAAAGAGAGACCCACAGTCTGGCTTACGTGCGGCAAGCGCTTCCAATGCAACGGATAATATGATATACGAAGGGTCTTTCGAATCAGAAAATCTAAACCAGATTATTTCACGTTTCGCACGGGATCCAATAATTCCAATAACGAATAATTACGGCGTTGTAATGATCAATTTCGTAACGCACTGCCGGATTCGTCGTGGCCAAGGGCGTTGAATCTAATTCTTAAATATTTGTCACATTCTAGAAAATTGCTTTTTCTGCAAGAACACTCTTCTTCATATGCGTCTCGACTATACGCGAACAGATTGCCCCGTCACTGTATTGTCACTCCTGTTCCAAATTGCATTCAGCGAACGTGGGATGCAGGATCTGTTTTCTCGTTCCAGAATCCGTAATGGGATTCAAAGAAGCAGCCGCTTGTGTTATCCGAGTCAGCCGAAACTTCGGAAAGATTCCAGCGTATGAGATGGATACAAATTGGTCTGGCTTTCGTGACAGTCTTTGGGAGAGAATACTCTACCTCTTTTTATAATAGTAAAATGGACTAATGCCACTGATATTTTTTTCAAGTTTTAGAATATGAACACTGTGTGTGTAGCTAAACAGTAGGCATATATCTGAAGTATCCTTCATATGCAGTTGTAGAGTATGCATGCATGTGGGCTCTACTAAAAATGGCTACAAAGGCAGCGCATTACTTTTTTTTGTCTTACTCCACTTTCCTTAAAGATTACACCTCAAATAACTTAGGTTGCTACGGGCTTTATATCTGTTTCTTGTCTTTATTTCGTATCATCTTTCCAAATACTTTGCTTGCTACAGAAGTGAGACGTCCTAATTGCTGCTATGAATTTTAGAAAGAGGAAAATGCCGAACATAAATGTTACCGACTTAACTGCCCTAAATAACCATCAACATGTTTTGTCAATAATTCCAAACCATTCATAGCACCTTTCGTCATGTTCTTTTGTGTCTCCGTTCGAGCTTAGCATTAGCGACAAGTTTTGCTTTCACTTTTTATTTGCTTTACTGACAAACCATAACTATAAAATGCAAGGTAATTCGCATTACCTTCTTTTCCAGACGAGAAATCCCTAAAAATGAATGCATTACTGGATCCAGGAGGTTTATATGACTGTTACCTGTAACCTTTTCATTAGAATTTGAGGAGGAAGAATGTGACAGGTAATTCCATTCAAGGAATCCTAAGTCAAATGTATTGCATATTCTTTTTTTTTCCTCTTGTATATAGCATGCACTTTTTTCTTTATTTCAGATGAAGTCAAGAGTTCCTTTAATTTACCTAAATTTTTCCAGATTCACGCCTGCTTATGTTAAAATATACTGTGTATTTCACAAGCTGAAATATCAATATTAAAAAAAAGAACAGAAAGATAATTAAAAATACAGAAGGAGTTAGCTCAGAAGGAAACACAACAATAATCACTGATATGCAGTGATTATGCAGTAAAAAAAGATATGTATATATACTATATATATATAGATATATATATATAGATATATATATATATATATATATATATATATATATATATATATATATATATATATATATATATATATATATATATATGTATGTATATTTATATACATATACATACATGGATATAAATAGATCTATATAAATGTATAAAGATAGATATAAGAAATCACAATTCCTGAAAACATTGTAAAAAAATGTTTATATATAATTGTGGATATTTTTTAGATATATATAAAATATATATCATATATGTCTCTGCACACACACACACACACACACACATATATATATATAGTATATACTATATATATATATATCAATAGAATATATACTATATATATATTATATATATAATCTATATAATCTTCAAATATAGGCAATCGAAACCGCCGAGAATAACAGAAATCATCCCATACCCGGTAAAGGACAAATATGGATATATATATATATTTCGTGGTTCTGAACTGTAAGCCAAGCGAGACTTCTAGTGCGAGAAGTTCAGTAATTTATTCAGTTTTCTTACCACCGACGCAGCCCTCCTCCTCCTCCTCCTCTTCATCGGCGAGAGAGTAATGGATACATCATCCCTCCTGATTCCTCATTTATATCTCGAGTTGGAAAACTCTTTTTCCTTCATTCTTCTCCCGACATCGCC
>NC_061090.1:11721424-11743357 GCF_015104395.2 Macrobrachium nipponense | reverse complement strand
TCCCGACATCGCCAGATAGATTGTGCGTTCGGGAATGCACGGCACCGCTCCTCCTTTCCTTATTCATCTGACACTTGTGCGTGACTCGTCTCTCATGGCTGGGTCCTCATGAGAAAATATTCCGGAATGTGCGTTTCTTTAACCACATTGGTTTATTCACATTGAAAGTCCATTTCTCATTAGTTAGCAGAGATAATGACAATAAAAACAAACGTATACCATATCAATTCCCTTTTTTAATAGTTAATAAACGGATGATTTTGATTATTTCCCCTGCAAGGATCAGTATTAGATAGTTTTGGTACACATTATTAGAATTACGAGCTTCTTGACGCGCGCACGCTGGAACCCGGCGCTGCTGTCTCCCCTATCCTCCCGATCCCCTACCTACCCCACGGGTGGATGTCTCCCTATCATCCCGTTCTCCTATCTACTGTTCCCCACCCTGGGAGGACAAACCGGCTTGTAGGGGATGAGTGGCCGTGTCATGTTTCCCCTACTATCACCCGGGGAGGACGAAAAAAAAAAAAGGAGCCACTCGGATTTTACTATTATAGATTAATGAGGATTGATTATCACTCTTTATGAAAAAAAACCATAGAAATAGATACACGATATTGCATAGGATAATTCAGGAGTCTCTCTCTTCCCGTAATACCACAACGAAAAACTTTACATCATAATACAATTTCGACGTCCGTGGAAAGATATTACTTAACGATCACTTTAATTCAGCACGGATGCGCCTTTTAAGAACTTAAATCTTTAAATTTAATGATGATTAATGATATGGAATAGATCATTAACTAATGCCCTCATCTGTCAGAGCTGTTTTCACTCCATTTCACGCACGCCTGAAGCTTTCATTTCCTCTGAGGAGTTGATTTACAAATTCTTTTCCTTAAGGTGTATTATTCTGGTAGCATATCTTCTCTAGTGTTAAACAAAGAATAATAATAATAATAATAATAATAATAATAATAATAATAATAATAATAATAATAATAATAATAATAATATGTGGCGCCGTGGCAGAGTGGGTTAGTCATCAATCGACTGGTTAAGCAACATTGGGGCTGGTCATTCGTTGGATGGGTGACCGCTCTCCTCGGCGTTGATTCCTTGGGAAAGGATCTTTACCATAATTTCCTCAGTCTACTCAGCTGTAAATGAGCACCTATCCCTGATGGGGTAGGGTCCAGCTATGGGTTAAATAGCAAAACTCAGCAATGATGTTAAGAAATGAAGGAATAAACGACAACGACGTAAATGGAACCTCTGGCAACAGAGGAGCTTCGTCCGGTAACCAGGTATTCAACCCAATTGAAGGGGAAGACGGTCAGGTACTTGGAGGTCGTCATCCAGCAACTGATCACCACAAACGACAATAATCAACAGCCTGAGATTGGAGCTACAGAAGCAAAAAGGAAGAAATGGACAAGAGAAGAAAATAAGGAAATATGGAGATGCTATATCAGAAGCAACCTGACGGAGAGAGGATATAGAAGAAGGTTGGTCAACATCCTGGAATCAGAGGAATAACACCCCCCAAACCGAGCAGAGGCTGGCAGACCAAGTAAGGAACATAAAGAAAAAGAACTGGCTCTTCCCAACAGAAAGAGAAGAACTGGAAAGGGAAATGTCACACGACAACGAATTACACGACGACGAACTGAGAGACGATGCCACGGAAGACGACAGGGATGATGAGGTATCAAACAACGACACACGAAGAAACACCGACGAAGTAACGGAGAGGACGGAATGAGTAGAAAAGATTAGACAATGGATGGAGCCAGATACAGAGAGAACAAAGATCCCCTCCATGAAGCCTACAACACCAAAGAAAATTAAGGGAGAAAACAAGTGAGGTCAATGAAATAATGGGCATCATACACATCACCAGTATCACAGAAACAAATAACTTGGCATATGCAGGAGCAAGATTAGTAGCAGAACTGATGGGGATTCGAACACCAACACCACCAGCACAACCAACCCAACAGAAACCAAAACAGCATCCTCCTTGGAAAAGGCGCCTGGAAAAGCAAATCATGGTGATGAGATCTGACTTGAGTAAACTGAAAGAGATGGCAGAAAAAAGGCTAAGAAGCAAGAAAACAGGAGGGAGAAACTACTCAACGAGAAATACAAAGTACAAGAGAGGGGACTAAACAACACAATAGAAGATGTAAAACAGAGGTTTAAGGCCAAACCAAAGCACATAAGATCCAACGGTACATGAACAGGAATAAGGGATACCAACAGAACAAACTATTCGGAACCAACCAGAAAAGACTATACAGCCAACTAAGAGGGGAAGACAACCACCAAGAAATTCCTGAAGCCGAACCAAGTATGAGACTCTGGGATAACATATGGAGCAATCCGGTATCACACAACAAACATGCAACATGGCTCCAGGAAGTCAAGGAAGAAGAAACAGGGAGAATAAAACAAAGATTCACAGAGATCACGACAGACACAGTCAGACACCAACTAAAGAAAATGCCAAACTGGAAAGCCCCAGGTCCCGATGAAGTCCATGGATACTGGCTCAAAAACTTCAAGGCCTACACCCACGAATAGCAGAACAACTCCAGCATTGTATCTCAAATCACCATGCACCCAAATGGATGACCACAGGAAGAACATCCTTAGTACAAAAAGACAAGATTAAGGGAAATATGGCCAGTAACTACAGGCCTATCACCTGCCTACCAATAATGTGGAAGATACTAACAGGTATCATCAGTGAAAGGCTATACAATTACCTAGAGGAGACAAACACCATCCCCCACCAACAGAAAGGCTGCAGAAGGAAGTGTAGGGGCACAAAAGACCAGCTCCTGATAGACAAAATGGTAATGAAGAACAGTAGGAGAAGGAAAACCAACCTAAGCATGGCATGGATAGACTATAAGAAAGCCTTCGACATGATACCACACACATGGCTAATAGAATGCCTGAAAATATATAGGGCAGAGGAAAACACCATCAGCTTCCTCAAAAATACAATGCGCAACTGGAATACAATACTTACAAGCTCTGGAATAAGACTAGCAGAGGTTAATATCAGGAGAGGGATCTTCCAGGGCGACTCACTGTCCCAACTACTCTTCTTAGTAGCCATGATTCCCATGACAAAAGTACTACAGAAGATGGATGCCGGGTACCAACTCAAGAAAAGAGTCCAGAATCAACCATCTGATGTTCATGGACGACATCAAGCTGTATGGTAAGAGCATCAAGGAAATAGATACCCTAATCCAGACTGTAAAGATTGTATCTGGGGACATCAGGATGGAGTTTGGAATAGAAAAATGCGCCTTAGTCAACATACGGCAAAAAGGCAAAGTAACGAGAACTGAGGGATAAAGCTACCTGATGGGAGCAACATCAAACACATAGATGAGACAGGATACAAATACCTGGGAATAATGGAAGGAGGGGATCTAAACACCAAGAGATGAGGACACGATCAGGAAAGAATATTTGCAGACTCAAGTCGATAGTCAAGTCAAAACTCAACGCCAGAAAATATGATAAAAGCCATAAACACATGCAGTGCCAGTAATCAGATACAGCGCAGGAATAGTGGAATGGACGAAGGCAGAACTCCGCAGCATAGATCAGAAAACCAGGAAAACAGTATGACAATACACAAGCACTACACCCAAGCAAATACGACAGGACTATACATAACACGGAAAAGGAAGGGCGGGGGAGAGGACTACTAAGTATAGAGGACTGCGTCAACATCGAGAACAGAGCACTGGGGCAATATCTGAAAACCAGTGAAGACGAGTGGCTAAAGAGTGCATGGGAAGAAGGACTAATAAAAGTAGACGAAGACCCAGAAATATACAGAGACAGGAGAATGACAGACAGAACAGAGGACTGGCACAACAAACCAATGCACGGACAATACATGAGACAGACTAAAGAACTAGCCAGTGATGACACATGGCAACAGCTACAGAGGGGAGAGCTAAAGAAGGAAACTGAAGGAATGATAACAGCGGCACAAGATCAGGCCCTAAGAACTAGATATGTTCAAAGAACGATAGACGGAAATAACATCTCTCCCATATGTAGGAAGTGCAATACGAAAAATGAAACCATAAACCACATAGCAAGCGAATGCCCGGCACTTGCACAGAACCAGTACAAAAAGAGGCATGATTCAGTGGCAAAAGCCCTCCACTGGAGCCTGTGCAAGAAACATCAGCTACCTTGCAGTAATAAGTGGTATGAGCACCAACCTAAGGGAGTGATAGAAAACGATCAGGCAAAGATCCTCTGGGGCTATGGTATCAGAACGGATAGGGTGATACGTGCAAATAGACCAGACGTGACATTGATTGACAAAGTCAAGAAGAAAGTATCACTCATTGATGTCCCAATACCATGGGACACCAGAGTTGAAGAGAAAGAGAGGGAAAAAATGGATAAGTATCAAGATCTGTAAATAGAAATAAGAAGGATATGGGATATGCCAGTGGAAATCGTACCCACAATCATAGGAGCACTAGGCACGATCCCAAGATCCCTGAAAAGGAATCTAGAAAACTAGACGCTGAAGTAGCTCCAGGACTCATGCAGAAGAGTGTGATCCTTGAAACGGCACACATAGTAAGAAAAGTGATGGACTCCTAAGGAGGCAGGATGCAACCCGGAACCCCACACTATAAATACCACCCACTCGAAATGGAGGATTGTGATAGAGAGAGAAAAAAAAAAGAAAATAATAATAATAATAATAACAATACTAGACACGATCCCAAGATCCCTGAAAAGGAATCTAGAAAAACTATAGGCTGAAGTAGCTCCAGGACTCATGCAGAAGAGTGTGATCCTAGAAACGGCGCACAGTAAGAAAAGTGAAAAGTGATGGACTCCTAAGGAGGCAGGATGCAACCCGGAACCTCACACTATAAATACCACCCAGTTGAATTGGAGGACTGTGATAGAGAAGAAAAAAAAAAATAATAATAATCAGAAAGTATTACTCATTGATGTCGCAGTACCATGGGACACCAGAGTAGATAAGAAAGAGAAAAAATTGACAAGTATCAAGACCTGAAAATAGACGTAAGAAGGATATGGGATATGTCAGTGGAAATTGTACCCACAATCACAGGAACACTGGACACAATCCCAAGATCCTTGAAAAGGAAATCGAAGAACTAGATGCCGAAGTAGCTCCAGGACTCACGCAGAAGAGGGTGCTATTAGAAACAGCGCACATAGTGAGGAAAGTGATGGACTCCTATGGAGGCAGGATGCAACCTGGAACCCCACACTATAAATACCACCCAGTCGGATTGGATAACTGAGATATGAAAATAAAAATAATAATACCCACTGCCTATGAAGTTTCATGTTTGCACTGCATCTATTTATAAGGTCGTAAGAACTACGACTAACACCTTGGCTCTACCCTGAATTAATGAGAGGGACTTTCAGATTAAGAAATAGAGCAGAAAGTAAAACCCTTTACTATGCATAACAGAATGGTTCAATCGTGGCCGTAAGTTAATCAAGATAATGAAAAGTTATCTTGAAAGTGCAACTGTATGCTGTATTTAACATCTTAGTTCTACCCTGCCCTGACCATTTATGCGAAAGTCTTCAGGGGTTCCCAAACTTAACCATACCAAGGACCCCAGCCAATCAAAAGTTATTATTAGCATACTGGGATACCGAAGTACAACGTAGTACATTTAATACGTGCATATTCCTGCACAAGTAGAATATAAGTATAAGTATAAGTATTAAGTATTAGTATATATATATATATATATATATATATATATATATATATATTTATATATATATATATATATATATATATATATATATATATATATATATATATATATATAATATTTTATATATATGTATATATATATATATATATATATATATATATATATATATATATATATATATAATATATATATATATATATATATATATATATATATATATATATATATATATATATATATGCTATTTTAAATATTTTTTTGCATTAACATCAACACAAAGTAAAATAGGTGAAAACAGCTAAAAAAAAATTCTAGAGTTGAAAAAATATGAATTTTGTCATTGCGTCGCGGACCTCCTAGGGCCTTCTCCTGGACTCCTAGGGGTTCGAGGACCCCAGTCTGGGAAGGAACCACTGTTCTATATCATGAAATGGAGCATTAAATGCAACTCCCCAGCACTGAGGATAACCTTAGAAGTTCACCAAGTACTGTGTTCAGTGTCCTACCCTAACCAGTCGTAAAAAGTTCGTAAAAAGTTCGCATTGCTATGATATGGATCATTACACATTCATACCCTCCACAGAAGGAAGGGAAGCATTCTGAAAACTAGTTAACTGGTTGTTTGTGTAAAATAAAAAAAATTGTAGTTTATTAAAACTGCGTTAACGAAATAAAAAACATATTCACTTTACAGCTCTTAAACGACAATACAATTCAAATTTGGCTATAATAATACTAACGCTGATTAAGCCTCAGATAATAAACTACTAATAACGCTACTACCACTACTACTACTACTACTGCTACTACTACTACTACTACTAATAATAATAATAATAATAATAATGATAATAATAATAATAATAATAATAATAATAATAATAATAATAATAATGCAGTCCATCTATTAAACAATTCACAGTTTGCTCTTTCTCCTTGACTAACGTCGAACAGGTGACAGCAACAATTCACATTGCTTCTTTAGGCCCACCTTGATTAAAAGCCTGGGTCTACAGCTTGAATCTTTGCTCCCCTCAAACTCAAGCCATTACAAATGGCTAATGTAAAGCATAAAAAAGACGCGACTTTTATACAAGTTTTCCTTCATTCTTCTTTTCCGAAAATCTCATATTAGAATTTCCTCCCTCGCCAGATGGTTCCCTGTTCCCACTGCAGATGAAAAATGAAATCAGTTTTATGGTTGAATTCGCATTTATGAAGGAAATGTGATATGTTTTTTTTAGTTCTTTTGATTTTTGGAATATTGTGCGTGTAGTCTTTTACTATATATTTTTTTTTTTAACCGAAGTCAATTTGCATAAAGATTTTTCTCCGAGTTTTCATTTCGTAAAGTTATTCTATTACTTTCAACTAAAGAATGTTGGTATAAAAGTAAGGTTATATATTCCACGAAGATTTTGGAAATGTACAGTTGTAGTGTATTGCTTGCTCGCTCTCTCTCTCTCTCTCTCTCTCTCTCTCTCTCTCTCTCTCTCTCTCTCTCGCACACACACACACACACACACACACACACATATATATATATATGTATATATATATATATTATATATATATATATATATATTTATGTATGATATATGTGTATACATACATAAATACTATATATATATATATATATATATATATATATATATATATATATATAATATAATGTTAGTTAAATTGTAAAATGCATTTCACGAAAACTAATCAATATCAGAAGCACAAATTCTATTTTCTCGTATCTTATCACTCGCTGAAAATATCATGAATTAATATGTATTTGTCAAGAGCTTTTATATTAATACTTTAAAATACTTCAAGTTCTGAACCAAAGAGGAAGCATACGTGTATAAAACTCCCAAACCACAGGCCACTTTGCATATTTACATTAGTTGTACTCGAGCTCCAAAACAATCACGCAGTCTCTTGTTTCCTTAATATTGCGTACCTTACGTTCTTATATTTTTTCTATTCCATTTACGTATAGCGCTAAGTGTTCATCTTCTTTTTTTTTTTTTTAATCTCCCGACACTCATCAAAAGCATACACTTTCCAAACTGTTGTCCTTTATTTTTTCCATTTGTCCGAAGCATCACAGAGCGCCCTTCCAAATTCTCAAGTTTCTTTTGTATTATTTTCTTCGTTCCATCTGTTAGAAAACTTATTATTTATTTACCTCAAAACAAATTCCCCCATTTTATCAAGAGACTGATAAAGTTTACCCTATTTTGGCTAAGTTTGTTGAAAATTTGATTGGTGGATCAAACCACCTGTAATCAGTACAACTTCAATTGTCTGGTACTTTTTTCTCTCTTGCATTTTTAGAGAATGTCTTTGACTTTTTACCCCATAGGAAAATGTCTTCCTAGTGTTTGGAGGTTCTCTAGTGCCTTATGGTATTTTTCTTGCCCATAGCCAATAAACATCCTTCTAGCAACGTCTGGAAATTGCTCGTTACCAGACGAAATCTATTGACAATAATCTGATAAATCTGATCCAGATTTGATGATAAAGTTTATATTTTCAAACTGAGGCCTCTTTTTCAATAATGTTTTTGGTTATATTGAGAAGACTACAGAAAAACTGCGAGAATATCTACATAAATTATCAATTTATCTAACGAATGGTTACCACGGACAGAAAAGTATGAGAAACAAAAATGGAAATGAACTGAAGAGCTGCGAAGATAATTAGACCGCCTCTTCATCTATTGGCGTAATGAAATTGGCATCCGTGTTTGTTGATCAAGGTGATCGTACAAAACTCACTATACCACCAAGAATAATAATAAAAGAAAAAGAGATACAAATAAAGTGACCTAAAAACTGAACGGAATAATTTTTTTCCTATACTGCCCCACTAGTCCACTAGGCAAAAGTTTTTATTTTTTTCTATCACGCGATAGAAGATGGCCCCACTCGCTTATTGCTTTAAAGTTGCCTGTCGCTCTGCCGGCGGAATGAAGTTATAAGCTTTCTGAAAAACCCACGGTTGCCCAGCATGAAAAGACTTGGCACTTGACGATTTTTATGGGGCCGTAACATGGCAATTTAGCCCCGACTATCCCCGTCTTTATGACGATGACCTGGGCGTCCATGGAAGAAATGCTCAGAGCAGATCGCAAGTACTAAGTACTTTTTTATGGATCACTGTAGTCTATGGCTTTTATTTTTAAAAGTACGTCTTACTTTTCCTTTTTATTCTTTCTTTTCGTCCCTTTTCATCAATTACCTCCTAAATATTCTCTATCTTAGTCTCTTAGTCCATTGTGATTTTTCCATATATGTATATAAACATCCATTTAAATATATATATAACGAAAAATAACCATTGCGTTTTTGTGGACTAAATGCAATTAAGAATCCAAATTCATTTTGCTTCATCGGAATGACCTTATCTCAGTATGATCTAAGAGAGAGAGTGAGAGAGAGAGAGAGACAGTCAGACAGACAGAGAGACAGAGAGAGAGAGAGATTGTCATAACGTTTGCCACTTGCTTTTTATCTATCTATCTTCCATCTGTCTATCTATCTATCTATCTATCTATCTATCATATAAATAAATAAATAAATAAATAAATAACAAATAAATATATATATATATATATATATATATATATATATATATATATATATATATATATATATATATATATATCGAGCTACAATGTCCTTTAATATCTAATTCGCTCTACCTCGGAATTAATATATTTTTCATATATGCTTAACCGAAGGGGAATTTTTCGCGCCCAAGTACAGGTAAATCTATTATCGAGAAAAAATTCCCCTTCGGTTAAGCATATATGAAAAATATATTAATTCCGAGGTAGAGCGAATTAGATATTAAAGGACATTGTAGCTCGATATATGTATATGAATCACGGTAATGTGATATGACTTATATATATATATATATATATATATATATATATATATATATATATATATATATATAATATATATATATATATATATATATATATATAAACACCAAAATATAGAGAGAAAAGTACTATATTTCAGAGACTGCTGTTTCTCCTCTTCAGGTAGATGAATGAGAAAAGTTTACAGAAAGGGTGGTATTTATACCAAGAGGTCCATCCGCAGCCAAGCCAATTTAGGGCACCCCCGCTGATAATCTTCCTTTAATTTTCTTAAGCGTTGGTTGAATGAAAATCTTGTCGATCCTATCTGAAATCCATGCTCCTTTTGAGATGTTCATTACCTGCCTCTCTTTTATTAAGGCCGATTCAATCATTTGACTCTTGTACTGGCAGTTCCCAAGATATCCTGGAAAAAGAATTTGAACTGATTCGTAAGCAACTTTCGTCTTTAAAGTATCCCGACCATATAATTAAGAAAGCAATTCACAAAGCAAACGCAATTTTCTACCGACCCTCTAAAGAGAAGACCAGAGATACACCCAACAATAAAATAAAAATTCCACACCTGGACCGATTAAGAAGGTGACTCAGACCCACGGAAAATCTAACCCTTTTGCATTTACTTACCCAAACACCTTAGCCAAATCCCTGATTAACGTCCAACAAAAGACATCTCCCAAGGACACTGGGGTTTATGAAATCCCATGCCTGGACTGTGACCAATCTTACATCGGATTTACAGGTAAATCACTTCCCCAGAGATTAATGCAACACAAATGGTCAGTTAGGTATGAACAACATATAAATGAACATAACCACAGACAATAAGAAACTGGAATTCACTATAAGCAGCAACCTGCCGTTTACAAGAGTCAAATGATGGAATCGGCCTTAATAAAAGAGAGGCAGGTAATGAACATCTCAAAAGGAGCATGGGGTATTCAGATGTGATCGACAATATTTTCATTCAACCAACGCTTAAGAAGATTAAAGGAAGATTATCAGGGGGTTAGGGACCTAAATTGGCTTGCCTGTGGATGGACCTCTTGGTATAAATACCACCTTTCCGGTAAACTTTTCACATTCATCTACCTGAGGAGGGAGTCAGCAGTCTCTAAAATATAGTACTTTTCTCTCTATATTTTGGTGTTTTTATGGGCTCCTTTTATTAGATGGAATTCTGTTGTAACAGAACATTTTACCAGTCATATAATATATATATATACTATATATATATATATATAGTTATATATATATATAGATATATATATATTTATATATATATATTTACATCTTTGAGTTCATCAATTACTAGTATATCTGTTTAAATATTAAAGACATTTGGACAGGAAATAGTCATAATAAATTCTGAAGGAAGTAGTAGTCATATCTTTCGATTATTTTTTTGTTATATGACATGACATCGTTAATAAATTACCTGGCAGCACGTAGCATTAAAACGTAGAGCAAATCTGAGATTTATTTGATTTCATTCGTTTTCTAAATCAGAAAGAAACCTCTTCAAATGGTGCATCTTGAATGTGTACTCCGCGTTGGATATTAGCCAGTTCCATTACCTTAAAGCTACTGATTAATCCATTTACATTTTCAAGGGATATAAGATAACGAAAAAAAAAATTGATTAGTTTTGGTGAGTGCAATGCGTTTTACAACATAAATTACTTTACAGATATACTGTTATCCAAAGATACAATTAATGAACATGAAATAAAAAAATAACATAAAAAAGGTATAAGTTCATTGTGATGCAGAATAACTAATATTAGCAAAGAAGCCTCATAAATTCGCATTTTCATCTGGGAACATACGAGAGGTCATAAGCCCAAAAGAACTGCCTCTTTAACTCTGTTAAACAACACATTTTGGACGCTGGAACCAATCACTCTCTCTCTCTCTCTCTCTCGCTGTTACATTTAGACTAAGAGCAGGAGATTAAAAATACCTCTGATATACTACAAAGGAGGCGGTATTCCCGTTATCCAAACCAAAAATGAAGGATTTCCGCCGAGCACCGAAGATGATGGATAGCAGGCGTCAAGACAACAAAGACTGTTCCCCCCTTCCCCCATAGGGAGGGCAGTGCCGTCAGTGCACCTCACACGTGGTGTACTGTAGGCATTACTTAAGGTTCTTTGCAGCGTCCCTCCAGTCCCTAGCCGCAGCCTCCCTTTCATTCCACCCTCTTCTCACAGCGAGGTTTTCCTCTGTTACACCTTTGTAACTTTTTACTCTTTAATATTCCTTTCAGCGCTTAATGACCTCTTAGGTCCCAGTGCTTGGCATTTGGCCTAAACTCTATAATCCCTTGAAATTCCAACAAACACTGCCCGAACATATCAGAAAGGATGTTATATTTACTCGACTTTATACGCAATAGTTTCATATAAAATAGAAATATCTCTCGTTTTTCCTCTACGAAGTAATGTGATTCATATGAGATACAGAATAAGTTGAAATAATGAAAGAAAAAATCCTTAAATCTGTCGGAGAACGAATAAATGACGGGAGATCCCACCAAAGAAATATACACGCTCTAGGGAGTGATCAGTAAAAGCTGTAATCTTTCTTGACTGATTTTATGTTCTTTTTCCTCCTCTCACCGTTACAATTTATTCTGATGTTTAATACAAAATAAGAAAACTTCTTATTCTCCTCTACGAAACATTTATCCATATGCAATATAGAATAATAATAAGTAATGATAATACAAAGAAACCTTCAAATACGTCGGAGAATAAATCATGACGCGAGATCCCACCAAAGTAACATAGCAAGCTTTAAGGAGTGATCAGTAAAAGCTGTAACCATTCTTGCCTGCTTTTATAAATTTCGTCCTCTCTTGCCGTTGACAATTTGTAACGAGATATTCGCTTATCCGGAAAAAAAAAAATCTCTTTTGAAAATAAAAAAAATTAAATGTGCCGAGATTTCTGGGAGAGAATGTGGCAGCCATCATCTTTTAAAGGAAAATAATTGGAAATCCCATCTGGATCAATTGCATCCCAGATATTGAGGTTATCTAGGACTTTCTAATGTCCCTTGAAAGGAGAGCAAATTTGGTGGGGGCGACTCCGAATGACAGTTATCTGGACGGCAAATCGAATAGGTAATGGAGCAGTCGTGGAAATAATAATTTTTACTTTGATTTCTGGAAAAAAAAAATATATAGCAATATCTTGTCAATGTAACGTTCAAAGTAAGTTTCCGTGTGGAAATAGATGTATGAATAAATAGATAAATAAATAAAGGACATATATAATATATGTATATATACACACATATATAATATATATATATATATACGTATAGACATTATATATTATAATTATATATATATATATATATATATTAGATATATATATATACACACACATACATCTTTTCCCACCGTTATCCCTACATTAAGGGGTCGGTTGCCTGATGCGCCTTCTCCTCCACTGCCCTCAATCACAGGCATCATCCTCTACCAAACCTCTTCTCTCCATATGATATTCCTTACAAAATCAGGCAATCTTTATTGCTTGGCAAGTGGGTTTATACGTGGCCACCGAGAGTACAAGGCCATTTCACCCTCTGGCCGCGTCGTCCTAAGTAGGCTGACCTGGCTATCAAACACTGGGACGGGCTGGTGACATTGTAATTCTGTGAGGGACTCATTACCTGAAGTTTTTATGCATTCTTACATACATACGTACATTGACTTTACATTAACTATTGACCACCAAATCCAAAATATCTCTATGAAATTTGCTGTATCATTGTAATTAGGCAATTTTTTCTCTTTTCCAATATTTCGCATTGCTTGAATAATATATTCATTAAAAATTTTTAGGACTAAATTCACGTTTTGTTTTTCAAATGACGATGGCCGCAATGCTTTTATTGTTAACTTATGAGATTGTCTTAACAATAATTCTGACTCTACTAAATATAAATCCTCTAATGATTTCCAGGGAGTAAAGGATACATTTGGTTCGCTACAAATTTCGCTGAATGGAAATTGTGGAAATACCATTGTTTTGGATTCATCTTTGAGACCCATCCAGTTATTTCTGATACACTTCAGTATGTGTACACTATCAAACAAGAAAAACAAAGGTCTGCATTTTGCAGCTGGATGGGGGTAGGCAATTGACAGCTTTGGTGGGGTTGCAAAATGCGACATCGCTTTTCCATTTATCCTATTATTATCAGTAATGACACTGATTACTTTCAATCCAATTTTTTCCAACCCGAGATATTACATTGTTTTTTTATAACTTGGAATAGCGTTTCTGCTTTTATAGTTTTTACCGGAATAATATGTACCACATCTCGAAAGTTTGATAGAACAGCACCATCATGAAAGCATATGCAGTGGTTGCTGCTTCATTGCTGTTAAATGCAGATCCTATTACAGCACCTCCCTTATAATAAAAATAAAAAAGCTTTAAATATATCTCGTCAATCATTAATGTTAATGTTTTGTCTGTGGGTTCTAATGATTTTGATTTTTGCCTGATATACGAAAGAAAATGATCATCATACTGCTCTGTTTCTGGACTAAGTTGCTTAGATATAAACACCCGCCTGATCATTGACATGCTGGGTAAAATTAACCATCTTCTATCCCTAAAGAATCTGTAAGCTCGAGGTGAAATATTGCATAGCAAAGATGAAGAAACCAAAAGATCTGTGGAATACTGAATGCTCTTTTGAGTCATCAAGTTTAGTTGCTCAAAGATAAATTTCAAAGTCATTGAATGCTTGAATGGTTGGTCTATTATGGTGATTAGAAAAGTTAAAATTAATTGAATAATAGCAACTGGGTTTATGAAAGAGCTATATTGTCTGTCATACTTTCAAATTTCTTGTAACATGACTTCGATGGTATTTGTATCTTGCACATGAGAAGGAATGATATAGTCATGCAACTCACGTATGGGCACATTATCGATATACGCCTGGACAGATTTATCAGGATGTATTAGTACAGACATCATCATATTGGGAGAAGGTGAAAGCGATATGTGACTGATCAAGAGATAAGGTTCTTTATGAATTATGTCCCAGTACTTATCCTTGCTTAAGTTTCCTCTGAAAGTTCTTGCAAATCCCTAAATCCAATTTGCGTTTCGTATGCCTTTGCATTTGATATACTACTTTCAATTGCTACTTTGACTGCGGTTTCTTCTATTCTTTGCCTTTTAGAATCGGGTGACTCTCTTCGATGTTCAGTTAGGTTCAAATATTGAGGATAGTTTGGAAACACTGTGGGAACAGGATTTTCTTTAATATATGGATGCTTTAATTTTGCAGTTATTTTCCTCCCAGTTTTTTCATCCACAATAGAAGTTTCCCTCACAATATCATCGGGAAGAAAATGCATACCCGATGATTCTCCGTAGGACGAAAATTTTCTCTCTTGATGTTTCTTAGCCATTTCTCTTTAACTTGTTCATTTTCAGGACACCTGAAGATATTAACTTTTGGTCCGTTGTTGTAATTACCCTTACATTTAGGCTAACGCAGTTTCACTAGTAAGGCATCTTCTTCCAGGAGCAAGACGTGTGGTATTGTACACAAAACTTCTATCAGCCTTTTTCTTCTTTAAATCTTATTTTTCAAATTCAATAATTGTTCGTCCACATAAATTCATATAGAGCCACTTAAAATGCACCAGCACTTGAATGTATTCTCCCAAATTTCACTTTAAAATTTGACTCCAAGCAGCGTGACCTCACTCGACCAGTAACCCAGAAGGACTACTTATCTTAGCCAGGTCCCCAGCCTACATACGAAAACGTATTAAGGGATTTTAAATGCCCGGTGAAAAGGCCTTCTACTCTCGGTGGCCACGGTTTATACGACTGCAGGCCCTTGCTGTCATCAATCCAAACCGTTATTGGTGGTGTGTGTGTGTGTGTGTGTGTGAGTGTGTATATTATATATATATATATAATATATATATATATATATATATATATATATATATATATATAATGTGCTTATCTCGGTTTCGAATACGTTTCTCAAATAAAAGCATACTACTATTTGAGAGGAAGGAGACAAATCTTCGACATTTTCATAAATAAGCTAGATTCCTCGCAGAATTTTCGAGACCTGTCTGCCAAATGAAAATGAGAAAATTTCTTACGAAATCTCCCCGGTCATTAAGTGTCATTATCGCTCAAGTTTCCCCATAAAAATAGACGATATTTTATGGCATTGCGCATATACTTATCGTATATTCCCAGTCTGCTAGTAAAATTTTGTCTCTTCTAGCCTCTTTCTCCCTTTCCCCTCTTCCTCCTCCTCCTATCTGTCTGTCTGCCTGTCTGTCCGTCTGTTTGCCTGACAGGCGTGTTTTAAGGCAGCCATCAAAAATTCATTTGTTCCACCTCCGCGCTGCGAACGCGAACGGTGTCGTTTATTATGGACAACTTCGAACATTCTGAAGTTGTGATGGTGTCGTTTATAATAAAGAACTTCAGTGATTCACACATTACGGTCCTTCCCCGTGCCAGCACAATCTACTGCTTTCCCTTCAGCAGCTCCTCTAATGAAGGAGAATCAAACTTTGCGCCGCTGAAGGATTTTGCGGACGCGTTTTCCGCGGAAAAACTGATCGGAATCTAAACTATACATCAGCAGCTTTCTGGCATATCTGGTATAGTAGATTCACATCAACCGTGCATTTGATGTCTAGGCCCCCGTCCCTTACGACGCTCCTGATTGGCTGTTGATAAGCCATTCACAGGGCTGGAAACTCTCAGTCTCTCGAGAGAGTTCACATAGGCAGGACGTATGTTCCGCCTCTCCTGAAAGACGTATCCCTCAGGAGAAGTGGGACACACATCCTGCCTATGTGAACTCTCTTTCGAGACTGAGTTTCCTGCCCTGTCATTGGCTTATCAACAGCCAATCAGGAGCGTCGTAAAGGACTGGCCTAAACATCAAATGCACGGTTGATGTGAATCTGCTATAGTATGCCTCTAATGGGGGAAAACAACCTGATGGTCGTTGCCTAGTACACAGCAATTTCATTGTCACTTTCTCGAAAAACCTTTACCTTCACTTCTGACAGAACACAGTTCCTCGGTGGGTTGCGTGCTCGCCTACTGATTCGCTACCCACTCTGCCATAGTGGAATCAGAGGAAGAGCTGTTAATCAGCTCAGTGGTCTGGTTAAACTAAGATATACTTACTTATTCTGCCCAGAACGCTTTTCTCCAGAATAAACAGGTCTGGATCTCTAAAGAACGCGAGACTAAAATATTCATGATTCTAAGACTATGTTCTTTATCTAACCCTTTACCCTCTTCTTTTTTTTTTAAATGTAGAATTAGATTCCTCCATATAAATGTTGAAGAGAGATGATTCGTTTCACTGTGACCATATGCTATTCAGGAATTGTCATTTTTAGAGTTTACTCGATTACATTTCCAGTGGATATCTCTGGAATTTATTGATGGAATTCAGTGGCGCTTGGTAGAAGGGTGTTCCAAAGGCCACGGGAAATTACCTCAGTTTAGAGACCAGAAGGGTTGTGATCCCGATGCTAATCAGAGAATATTTGTTTTGGTATTCATTTTATTTTTTTGTTTATTTTTGATTGTCGATTACAGAGTTCAGTGAAGTGCGCTGCTGTGGACTGACCAAAGGAGAGTTGATCAGATTTTGGTATTGGTCTGGAATCACAAAACAAATAAAAAGACCGTGTTACTTTTAAAGCATATTTATATTTGTTATGAATTTAGCCAGAGAGAAGCTGAACTTACTGAGATTATCCACTTCCAGGTGAATTTCCAGGATTTTTTGTCATTGAGTTTCAGGATTCATCTATTCGTATCTGCGTAACGGTAGTAACGAAAACTGAGGATAAGAAGGAATTGAAAAGCATATGCCAAATGCATTTTGGTCACGTTAATACAAAAAAATTGTGTAATTTTCTGATGATTTTTTGAAGACTGTTCCACCTATCAAGTTTAAAATCTTCTATATATCTCAAACTTACATGCACTTTTTCCTGGCATTTTCCTTTGCAGAAATTTAATGAAAAAAAATGGTAAAAACTTGACTATTTTTAAGAGATATACAAAAATCTTGCAACCTTATTTCATCACGGATGACATTTCAAATGTTTTTTTTTTTTTTTCAATCCAAGTTCTCCAAAAGGAAATAAAAGATCTTTGAAGAAACATCTCCCGTCTTTCTGTGCCTTATGTGTAGGTCCAGGTAAAGAAAAATATGTAATGTTTTATAATCCTGAGCGTTTATTTTTCCGAGATTTCCAATCAAGGAGTAAATGATTTTCTCCCAGGTTCTCTTTCAGCCAGTCTGTCTGTCTGTCTGTCTGTCACGTACGTTTTAAGGCAAAGAGAAAAAGGTTTTTTCTTCCTTGCTTTTAGCTTCCAGCTCGCGAAACTGAATGGCGTCTATCGTTAAAATCCACTTCAGATTTTCTGAAATTGGTGTTTAAAAAAAAAAAAATTCAGGCGTTCAAAAACTAAGGTTCTTTTCTGATCACTCCTCTTAATAAGAATCGTCAGAGAAGATGTCTTTAAAAATAAAACATGATCTAAAAGATATGAGGTGAGTTTTTAAAGATAGGAATAAACAAATAAAAAACGTGCCGAAGTTTCTTCGGCGTAATCGAGCTTTCCGTAAAAGGTATAACCCTGTATGAAACTCTCAGCCATGGCCATGAAACTTTCAGCCACAGCCCGGTGGTGGCCAGTGTTGTTGGCCCCTATAGCAGTGACAGACGTACGATCATGGCTAAATTTACCCTTAAATAAAATAATAATCTGCCGAGGCTAGAGTGTTGCAATTTGGTATGTTTTGATTATTGGGGGGTGGATGATCAACATACCAATTTGCAGCCCTCTAGCCTCAGTAATTTTCAAGATCTGAGGGCGGAGAGAAAAAGTGCGGACGGACAGACAAATGGCCATCTCTTTAGTTTTCTTTTGCAGAAAACTAAAAAGGATATAGTTCAGCATCAAACAGGTAACAACCTAACACATCAACTTATTTCGAGTTTCAAAAAAGACACAGATGGTTAATCCACTTTGTGTTTTAGTTCGTGAGGAAATTTGTTCAGGGCATATTTTTCAGAAATGTCGACACCTAAATATTCCAGTCCTTTTGCTTCAAAACTAAAACAATCACAATTCATCTCCGCCACCCTCTTCCTCCACTGTAAAAAATGCGTAACTTTAAATTTATCACCTTTATTCTCTCGTTTGTCTGGCTCTTTCTTAACTGTTAAGATTGGATTTTGAGGTGTGAAAACCAGACAGAATATTTACATCTGAAGAGACCCTTGACAAATAGCTGCTTCAATTTTATACGACGATACAAACAACTCATGTTCACACTTTGTCCACTTCATTTTAGCCCTTATATTCAAGCCATCCTCTTTTTTTTAAGCTATGTATTCTCTTTATTATTGTTGCTTTATTATGTTGGGCTTTTATTCTATACGATAGATTTTTAGATAGATAAAATGGAAACATACTAACAACATACTAAGCGAGGTTGGATTCATAGAATCAGCATACAGTTGAATGAAAATTCTCATTTTGGACCGTACAGAAAGAAAGTTTTTCTCTCAAACTGGTTATACAAGTACTTTACGTGGAATCTGATTTTTCTTTTTCAGAAATGTGTCAAATTTATTGTTCAGGAACATAACAAATTTATGGGTTTTCGGAATGTTTCAAGTAGTTTTTTTTTTTTTTTTTTTTTTCTGCATTTGATGGATGGGAAAAAAAAAGTTGAAACGTTTGACAATATCGTTTCCATTCAGCTCTTATAGAACTACTCGTGAAGTAAGATGAAAACTGATGAATGATATACGCAAAAAGCAATCGTCAATATGCAACTGGAACCCACGTTCGACACTTACACTGAACATATTTTGACTTGTTACTGCTAGAAATGTTAATTAAACTGCTCCACTTTCACGTTAAAAAAAAAAAAAAAATTGAGAAAACGACCCTTCTCCATAGTGACTAACATTGGTCCTAATTTTATGTTTAAACTTATATTCCTGACTTCGGCAATTAAGCAAACATTTCGAGGGTTATTCCCAAGGAATCATTTAGCTTCAAATCCTAAGCTGTTGTACCACCAACAAGACACTTCATAGAGATAAGACTAAACGTATATCCGAACATCTAAGATAGGTCCTAATAAGCTTATTTTGTCCATCCGAAACCAATCCAAGCTCAGGGAAACAACAATGTAATTAAGAAGACAATTTGGCTGGTAAATCAAAGCACACGGCGCTTCAAAGGAAGGTTACCCATTGCCCTGATTTATAGGAAACTCGGTGTAACTGCACAATATTAACTGAATATCATAGCATAAAGTGATCGCTCAAGGGTAGAGTCCTTTAATTCCTTTTAATACCTCTAAGCGAATAAGGAGCTCAGGTAAAACAAATTAGAAAGAGTACAGTTTCGATGAGAGTAACAAATATTACTGCCAAAAAATATTTTATTAATCGGCTGCGTCTTCATCGCTCAAGGGTATCGCTAATTAATTCCTTTTAATACCTCTAAATGAATAAGGAAACTACCTAAAAACAAAACAACAAAATAAAGTTACTATATGTAGAGAGTACTGATTATTACGACCAAAAATATATTTTTGTAAGTCAACTGTTTCTACAAATCGATAACTAAAGCAAAAAAGTAATCTCTGGCTCCAGTTATGTGAGCAGTTATATACACAGTATTGCGTAAGTTTTATTTTGTCTTAACATTGAAACAATGAGAAGAATGTTTACCCGACTCTGTTTATTAATCATTAGCTTCAGGAACTTTTCCCCTTTGCAAATGTTGATGCATCTGCCTAATGAACAAAGTTTTTGGCCAGTAAATTCCGATGCAAAATGGCGAACCATGGTAAAAAGACGAACGCAGAAGGCGAACTACTTCTTTGCAAATTTTTCGAATGGTTTTATAATTATAAACTGCAGTATGAACTAAAGTCTGCAGAAGTTAGCGTACAAACGAGAGTCCTCGTTATATCCCTTTCTGAAACTTTTCCTTCGTGTATCTGAAAATAAAAAGAAGAGGGAAAACAGGTATTATGAATAACTGACAAGGAAAGAATAGGCTCTTTCAAAAGGAACTGTCTTTAAGAGTTGTTTCCACATTAAATCATGTTTTTAGGACTATAAACTGCATTGCAAAATTGGAATGTAGATGAAATAATTCCATTTTTCTAAACAAAGTTCTGTCAAGTCGCAAAAATTCGACTCTATTGGTTATAATGAGACGGCTAACTACCTATTATATATTCTGAAGGGCGTAACCACAGTAAATCGATGGCCGCTAGTTCGATTCTCGTGCATTCCACTAAAGGGTTAGAGATATGTATTTCTTGTGATATAAGTTCACTCTCGACGTGGTTCGGAAGTCACTTAAAGCCGTTGGTCCCTTTGCTGAATAACCACTGGTTTAATGCAACGTCAAAACACCATACCAACAAACAAACAAGTAACCACAGTAATAAAAGATTGATGAGGTGTAAAAGCAACAAATAGAGACATGTAAGACGAGAATGCTGTCTCGCGCTAATAGAGCATCTGCAAATAAATGAATGAATACAACTGACAAAATGAGACAGGCCAAAGAGATACAAAAGTAAAGCGATAGGTTGTGACGTAAGTTTTGAAATGCTTGTTGGAATAACTATTCGGAAGACAAGAAGAGCAACTAAACGGCTAAAAAATGGAAAAGCACCTACTATGAGATTCAGGGTCTCTGTAACACGGTTTTTTGGACTTTGCTCCTTGTCAAAGCATCGGATGTAGCTGAAAGTTGACATATGTGTATTTTACAACCACACACAAATTTTGTCTAGCAATTATCAATAACCTAAACCCCAGATAGTTGTAATTTTTATAGAGTAAAAATGATCTAGCCGACGCCATGGCCATGATTACGAGCCAAGAGTCGAAAAACATTCATTACGTAAGCAAGGTAAACACGCCTTTGACGAAATGTTGCCCAGCCCGCCCATCCACCAGGCAGAAACTCTATCGGCTCTGAACCCAGAGACTTTATGAATGGCGGAACGATACATAGATGTGGGTGGGGTATCAGTGCTAGCGCAGTAATACTACTGTAGCAGTAGTGCCGCAACAGTATAGCAGTAATATACATGAATTAAACGTTTAGGCCAACTGCTGGGATCCTTGAGGATCATTTAGCACTTCTTACAGCTACTCGAGAATTAGTTTTTTATAGACAGATA
>NC_061090.1:11693267-11720924 GCF_015104395.2 Macrobrachium nipponense | reverse complement strand
TGTGTGTGTATGTGTAGAGAGTGAGAGAGAGAGAGAGAAGAGAGAGAAAGAGAGAGAGGGAGCAGTACATGCAACGTTGACAGAGAAATTGCGTCGAGGAAAAACTAATTTCATATTGATAGCATACTCAAAGCAAGATAGTTGTTTTTCTTTTGACGTTAAATTGATCAATAAATAGAAACTGACATGGGTCTAATTTTTAGAATTCCAACACATGAAATAAAACAACAACGAGCAATTACTTCGTCTGTCACACTAATAAAACATTCCACCAATTGTTTTTGTTGCAGCAGCCATTAGTCAAAGTGGGTAACATCGATTGGGATCCAGTGACAGGTTTCCAAATACAAATTACAATTTGTCTGAATATTTACATTTTTCAGCTATTGCCTGGTGCTGTGTCGCTTTTGAAATAATCAACTATATGACCGTTGCGATTTTCAGTAGTGATTTTTTTTTTTTTGTTTTTTTTTTTTCACAATTCAAATCTCAGTTTTTGCTGACTAAATAAAAGATTAGTGATTTATAGCGTGTACAAACAGGAATGTATTTCATTTACACAGTCCCAGCTCTCTCTCTCTCTCTCTCTCTCTCTCTCTCTCTCTCTCTCTCTCTCACCCTCTCTCTCTCTCTCTATATAATAGATATATATATATATATATATATATATATATATATATATATATAGTATTATATATGTATGTATGTATGTATGTGTATGTATAATATTTAATGTATACACATATGTATATATAAATAAAGGTTTTTTTTATTTTATTTATACATAGCATCACGTTTTATATACTTCGTGATCAAGTTATTCATAATGTTATATTTGAATATATATATATATATAATATATATATATATATTATATATATATATATATACTATATATATATATAGAGAGAGAGAGAGAGAGAGAGAGAGAGAGAGAGAGAGAGAGAGAGAGAGAGAGAGATTAAGGTGACGTGCTTTAAGGAGATTTTATACTGTTCATTCCATAGATATAGCTACGGTCCATTCATATGCCTTCGGATTCCCAATTCACCCCCGCCCCCCTTATAAAAAGAGACTACGTGTATGTGCGTGATCAGAATAAAACAATAGAATAAAAACTCATGTAAGAGAAAATCGTGTTTATATGATGACTGATTGTTAACAAGGAAAAGAAAGCAACTTTTCTTTTATATTTAAGAATCTTTACCGCCTTTAACAACCGAAAAAGCAGTGCTTTCGGAACTCTAACCTTGCGCATTCGCGGCCAAACGCCACGAGGAAGTCGACTAATGCATTCATTTTTGGAAATGCAAAGCCGCTCTTGGAATTCTTTTGACGGAGGCGTTCATTCCCCCACTCCATTTCGGTCCACCTATTATTCCGGACTAAATTTAGACTTTGCCCGAAAGTGGATTTGGAACGAGAGAGATTTCACACATTTTTCGCGAGAATATCACCGCTTCAAAGTGGTTAAGTACTTTGATATCGCATTTCAAAGACATCTAACGACCGGGCGGTTTTGGCAAGAGAGAAATCTTCAGGCCGAAGATGCGAATCTCGGGGAGCTATTTGGGTTCATTTGAATGCTTCTCACTTTCTTTCTTGCAGTGGCAGCAAAAAAAGTAAATAGCAATATGTATATATATAATATAATATATATATATATATATATATATATATATATATATATATATATATATATATATATAGGATATGTATATATATATATATATATATATATATATATATATATATATATGTATAATATATATATATATATTTATATATATATATATATATATATATATATATATATATATTCTTAATTATATATATATACTTAATTAAATATTTTTTTCTTTTTTTTTTTCTTTTTTACAAATTTATGCAATAACGCTGAACTCGTATTGTGTGTTAAAGCAAGTTTTTTTTTATGATTTTGGGTAAAGAACACATCATTGATGGGGATCTAAGCATCCACGTATGAGTCGAACAAGTTAAATTAATTCTCACTATATTTGATTTACCTCTCATTATTATGTCTTCATTCCCCCACAAGGTTTTCGAACGAAGGATTTTCAACTAATGTGTTTGCGTCCAACTTCCATCAATTGTCCCACGTAGTTGCCGAGAAAGTTGTAGGAGTTTCTTCGAGTGAAATCATTATGAAGGACCCTTTCCATACTTCGGTGCATATTAAAATCATTACGCATCTCTCGCTACTGACGTATTTTGGATTTAATTGGATAAAGTTAGAATATCGCAACTCCCCGTGTAGTAATGACTGAGGACAAGGACTTCCTCTCTCTCTCTCTCTCTCTCTCTCTCTCTCTCTCTCTCAGAATGTGAACTAATAGCGTAGAATTTGAATCTGAAAATTAATGAACATAGTAATATAATAGACCTCCTAATACTAAAGAGTTTGACTTAATAATAGAAAAATTAAATTGGATGATTTGTAGAAATCACAAGGACTGGACTATTCTCCTATCTGGAGACTTCATCTTTCCTTTCGTAGACTGGAAACGAACGAATAGGAGATTGTGGTTGTACTTATACATATAAAGAAGAGAGTAATAGTAGTGCAGAAGATAAAGAGGCAATTCGAAAAGCTATTAGATATGTTACTAGAATCACAACAGTTCAACAAATAAATCACCTGCCAACAAGAAGGAAAATACTTTAGACCTAGTATTTGTGAACGAGATGAATTATGTTAAAAGAAATAATAGTTTATAAATGCGAATATTTCAGACCATAATGTCATATTAATTAACAGTCAAATTCCAAAGCAATTGTGAAAACAGAGATAAGCAAGAAATGAAAAAGTGGGAAGAAGGATTTAGAAAAATACAACTTCTACAATAAAAATATAAAATGGTCAGACAAATAAATGAAGAATTAAACAAAGATTGGGATGACATTTTCGTAAGTAATGACATAAGGGTAAATACGGAGATATTAAGGTATATTATTTTAGAGAAATAGTTGGATAAATATATACCGAAGAAGAAAAGTAAACATCAGTCATGCATACCAAGAGACAGAAGGATCTTGTTCCCGAAAATCAGAAAGTGGAAAAAAAGGTCTGGCAAAAGAAAAAATACATGGAAATGTTATAGAACTAAAAAGTAAGATAGAAAATGCAGAACAAAAGATTATACAATCAAAAGAAATGAAAACGGGAATTGGAAGAAAGAACCCTAATAAATATCATGCAAAACCCCAAACTATTATACACCATACGCCAAAAAAGATTAATAAAATAAGAATAGAAATTGGCCCTCTAAGATTTGAAGGGAGATTAACGAATGAAAAAAAGGAAATTTGCAACATATTGGCAGAACGATATAAGAGAGAATTCACCCTAGAATAGATAATGAAGATAATGATATAGAAGTAAGGGATGAAAATAGTGAAATATTTAGCTGACATAGATATTAATGAGCTGATATTGTGCAGGCTATTAATGAAATTACAAATGGAGCTGCAGCAGGGCCTGATGGAGTTCCTGCTATTTTGTTGAAAGAAAGTAGTTCATTCTATCGCAAATTCACTTGCAATATTATAGACAAAGTGTAGATACAGGCAAGATTTATGATGAGCACAAATTAGCATATATTACCCCTACTTTCAAAATGGATCAAGACTAGAGGCTAGTAATTATAGGCCTGTGGAGTCTAACATCACATATTATGGGAAAATGTATGAAAGGGTAATGAAGAAAAATATTATTATGAAACATTTAATAAAAAATAATTTGTTTAAGTATAGGACACATGGTTTCGTACCTGGAAAAAGTACACAACCCACTGTTAGTCCACCGTGAGAACATATTCAAAAATATGAAAAGCGGAAATAAAACAGATGTAGTTTATCTATAGTTTTGCAAAAGCTTTTGACAAGGTAGACCATAATATTAGTTAGGCGAGAAAATTAGAAAACACAATATCGTGGATAAAGTAGGAACGATGTTAAAAGAAATTTTACACAACAGAAAACAGATAGTTTATTGCAAACGATTGAGAAATCGGATGAAGCCAATGCCACAAGGTACGGTGTTATCTGCAATACTGTTTGTTATTATGATTGAAGACATAGACAGTAATGTTAAGGATTCGGTAGTGTGTAGTTTCGCTGATGACACAAGTAATAAGTAGAAAGAAATTACATGTGATGAAGATAGGAACGCTCTACAAAGAGACCTTACAAAGTATAGAATGATTGGCAAGAGGTAAATAGGATGGTATTTAACTCTGATAAATTTGAATCAATCAATTATTATGGAGACAGAAGAAAGGAAAAGCTATATGCATATAGGGGACCTAATAACTGAGACAATCACAAATAAGGAAGCAGTTAAAGACCTTGGTGTGATGATGAATAGGAACATGTTATGCAATGATCAAATAGCAATTCTGTTGGCAAAATGTAAACCAAAAATGGGAATGTTGTTACGGCACTTCAAAACAAGAAAAGCTGAACACATGATTATGCTTTATAAAACATATGTTCGTAGTCCACTTGAATATTGCAATATGATATGGTACCCACACTATCAAAAGGATATTGCTCAAATAGAGTGTACAAGGTCCTTTTACAGCTAGAATAGAAGAAGTTAAGGACCTTGACTACTGGGAAAGACTACAATACTTAAAATTGTATAGTCTAGAAAGGAGAAGAGAACGCTACATGATAATCATTGGCATGGAAACAGATAGAAGGAATAGCAGAAAACATCATGGAACTAAAAATATCAGAAAGAGCAAGCAGAGGTAGATTAATAGTGCCCAAAACTATACCCAGGAAAAATAAGGAAAGCACACAGGACATTAAATCCACTACGCACCAGCATCGAATAATACAGCGTCTATTCAATGCGTTGCAGCTCATCTGAGGAATATATCAGGAGTGAGCGTAGATGTGTTTAAGAATAAGCTCGACAAATATCTAAACTGCATCCCAGACCATCCAAGATTGGAAGATGCCAAAATATACCGGAAGATGTACTAGCATCTCTCAGGTAGACATTAGAGGTGCCTCACACTGAGGGACCTGGGGCAACCCGAACAACATGTAAGGTCTGTAAGGTAAGGTCTCTCTATAAGGCATATAGAATTGAAATAAAAATAATTTAAAGGAATAAAAAAAAAAAATTACTACTGGAGACAGAAGAATAAAGGTTTTAGGAATTATGAAGCTCTCTGTATAAATAAAAAAAGAAAAAACTATATTTATTACTGGAGACAGAAGAATGTAGGATTTTAGGAATTATGAAGCTCTCGTTATTTGAAGGAAATAGAGTATAAATTGGGACAATTGGGATAGCTCTAGTCTCCCACTCGCCATAATGATATTATCTTGCAAACTGTTTGCCACGTATTAGAAGAACTAAATTGAGAAGGGGATTGTGGTTTCTGCTTCATTTTCAATTTAATATACTGTAAAATATACTTGAACATGGGAACACTAGCTCTAGAAAATTAATGTGTTCAACCTCATAATGAACGCATGAAAACTATTTTGTTATGCTGATTATTTTTTCTTAGGATAAATGAGACAATTAAGTTTTAGCCTGATTATGCTCTGGATACCAATAATCAAGAGAGTATGGGTCAGAAACAAGATGGTAATGGCCATTAAATAAGTTAGGAAGCAGAAAAGTAATAGAAATAAGCAAGCTGACGTTAGCAAAGCAGGAATTTGTCTTTTCTGACCTACAGTCGGATGTGAATGAAAATCGACATTGGTAAATTAGACTGCTCAAATTGGGGATGGTAATTCATGAATATTGGAGAGATATCGTCACGAGTGTGTGTGTGTGTGTGTGTGTGTGTGTGTGCTTGCGCCGGCGTTAAGTGACATAAGTGACCCCGATTATGTATCTTCCGGATGTTGGTTATGTTCATCTGAGTATACAATTTTAGATTTTGCGGATGATCAGTGAAATAAATGCTCATGATAGACTGATGAGGCAGTACAGATGAGATCCACATATCATCTCTCATTAGCAACTTTAATATCGCTGAAACGAATTTTGATTGACCATGGTGTTGCACGAGCGATCGCTCGTGACGTTCCAGTCCTTAATTGCTTTGCATAATCCACATTTTCAAAGATATGGATTCCGATTTAATCATGGTAAATGATGAAGGAATTTTCCTCTCTCTCTCTCTCTCTCTCTCTCTCTCTCTCTCTCTTTACACGAAGAATGTGATTTATTTCTATGACTAATTAAAATACATTTAATCCACCTCTGGCTTGATATTTTATATGATTACAAATACTCAACTGGCTATGAGGAATTTTCATTCGACCACCTTTGAATTAGGAAAGGAATTTAATTTAGTGTCCTTATAATCAAAATCCAAAGCTAAGAAGTTGCCTGCAGTGTCAGGATACTCGAGATTCCGTAAATTACAGAAGACTTCGTCGAGGTATATACTCCAACAGGAGTGATATTAAAGAAGATAGCATATAAAATGCACCCAGTTGCTCCCTCGCATAAATTAAAAGCATTGTCGGGCGTCGTCACTATTTCTAATGAGTTGTTCAATATTTGATATGGTCCTTCCCTGGAGCAATGGAAGCGAGACAGCATATTTCATTAAATTCCAAAAGGGGCTTCCTTCGGCAAATGAATTTCTCTTAATGACAGACAGATAGATAGATAGAGAGATAGATAGATAGATAGATAGATAATTAAGTTTATGCTTGAGTAAGTATTAGATAGATAGATAGATAGATAAGTAAGTTTATGCTTGAGTAAGTATTAGGTAGATAGATAGATAGATAGATAATTAAGTTTATGCTTGAGTAAAGATTAGTTAGATAGATAATTAAGTTTATGGTTGAGTAAAGATTAGATAGATAGATAGATAATTAAGTTTATGCTTGAGTAAGTACTAGATAGATAGATAGATAGATAATTAAGTTTATGCTTGAGTAAGTATTAGGTAGATAGATAGATAGATAATTAAGTTTATGCTTGAGTAAAGATTAGGTAGATAGATAATTAAGTTTATGCTTGAGTAAAGATTAGGTAGATAGATAATTAAGTTTATGCTTGAGTAAGTATTAGATAGATAGATAGATAAATAATTAAGTTTATGCTTGAGTAAGTATTAGATAGATAGATAGATAGATAGATAGATAGATAATTAAGTTTATGCTTGAGTGAGTATTATATAGATAGATAGATAGATAATTAAGTTTATGCTTGAGTAAGTATTAGGTAGATAGATAGATAGATAGATAGATGATAGATAGACAGTTAAGTTTATGCTTGAGTAGGTATTATATAATAGATAGATAGATTGATAGATAATTAAGTTTATGCTTGAGTAGGTATTAGATAGTAGATAGATAGATAGATAATTAAGTTTATGCTTGAGTAAGTATTAGATAGATAGATAGATAATTAAGTTTATGCTTGAGTAAGTATTAGATAGATAGATAGATAGATAGATAGATAGATAGATAGATAGATAGATAATTGAGTTTATGCTTGAGTAGATATTATATAGTAGATAGATAGATTGATTGATAATTAAGTTTATGCTTGAGTAGTGTCAAATTAACGTAATTTATTGCTTGTTTATTTTCTTAGATCAGCCTTGTAACTTAGTTTAAGTGTTCTCTTATATTTAGTTCAGCAGCTGTATTTTTTTTTATTTTTTTTTATGTTAACGTAACGTTCAGTGTTTTTGCTCAGTGATTCCTCCTCTTGTTGTGAATTACCTAACTATCGTGTTAACGATTGTTTTTATTTTGTTTTCGAGTTGGAATGGAACTGTAGTGCTGTGAGTGGAGGCCGGCCAAAAATAGTACGGGCCTGACTTGCATGCCTCCCACACTTAAGCTGCGTATTGGATTACCTGGATTACCTTTTTGTGCTGTGGGCTCAGTTCCTGTGCCACCCACGGCGTTCTGAGCTTTTGTAGCCTACCCTAGGCTAGTGTTTGTGTGAGGTGTGGACTTCCTGCGGGCTCAGGACGACGCAGAGGAATTATTCCCGGCCGAGTGGACGCAGGAAGGGCGCCTCTGCATCCTCCAGGACGTCGTCTTCACCAGTGCGGCAGTTGTGGGGGCATTCATTGTTGCCCGAGGAGGCATGTAGGGAGTCTGTGAACAGGTAATATCCGTTTGGTATTTATTTCAGGGAGGCACTATTATTATTATACCCCTGTTGCTACCTGTGCTCCAGAACTCCCTCCGCTAGCGGTGACCTGACGAGTGACGCCGTACCTGGTAGCTTGCCGTGATACCGTGTCAGACTTCCCCCAGTGCTATGACCCTCTGCCCAGCACCTTTGGATGCCAACAAGTGTGGGTGTAACCCTTTGTTCCCTCTATAAACTGTGAGGAGCTTTTCTGTGGTTTCATTATTTTTGAAGTTCTTGTATAAGAACATTTCATTTGCCCCTATCCTAGGGTGTTAATGTTAAGTTTAGCTTTATAATATTAGGTAGGAATTTAAGTGTTTTCTTTCTGTATGTCTACTCCTTCCTTCCTAACCTTATTTAGTTATAGGTAGGTTATTTGGGCCCTTTATTTATTCCTTGTGTTATTTTACAACTATCTTAGGGATATAGTTTTAGAGGTTAGGTAATCCTACTGGATTTAATTTAAGGACTGTATATTTGTCCTATAGTCACAAGGCTGACTGTTGCTTATTTTTCATTGCTTTGTGTAATAAATATTGTTAAGTTTTCTCTCGTGTTTTCGTCTCCATTGACCTTTATTTATTGGACACTGTATTACTGCCCTCTCTTTCCTGGTGCTTTAAGAACTTGCACCACGGCCCCACAAGGTTACGTTAACATAAAAAAAAAATAAATACAGCTGCTGAACTAAATATAAGAGAACACTTAAAACTAAGTTACAAGGCTGATTTAAGAAAATAAACAAGCAATAAATTACGTTAATTTGACAAGCAGGTATTTGATAGTAGATAGATAGATTGATAGATAATTAAGTTTATGCTTGAGTAGGTATTAGATAGTAGATGGATAGATGGATAGATAATTAAGTTTATGCTTGAGTAGGTATTAGATAGTAGATAGATAGATTGATAGATAATTAAGTTTATGCTTGAGTAGGTATTAGATAGTAGATAGATAGATTGATAGATAATTAAGTTTATGCTTGAGTAAGTATTAGAGTTTACACTGTACCTTTCACGAGGGTAAGAATCACACACTTCTCTGAAATAGACCTACATGTACTATTTTTGAAGTGTACACATTAAAAACGAAAGAAACATTATAGTGAGAGGCAGATCGATGATGTTTATTTGCAAGGGTTTTTAAGGCATTGATTAGGTGGTCTTCGGAGGTGTAACATATAAAGAGATGCCAGATTTATCCTCATTCTTGTTTGTAAGAGAGTTCTCAGCGATGTGACTCCTGCAAGTTGAATGCTTGACGATTGATTGTGTTGTTGCAGTATCATTATTTTTTTATCTTTATGATGTAACAGCCCTGCCGTGGGTATGCTGAATTCAACGAAGACATGATTTTTTTAATTTTTTTTTTTTATTAAATTTATATTTTTTTACTGACCAACGTCATTGGAGGAATGACAAACATATGATAACAGGTTACTGTCTCCACACTGAAGAGGGAGCATGACGCTCCGAAATTATGCGCCTCTGAATATATTTGTTTTGCAACTTGCAAAAGAAATATACTGAGATGGCCTTTTGTCAGCCTGTCCACCCTCAGACCTCAAAAACTACTGAGGCTAGAGGGCTGCGAATTGGTAAGTTGATCATCCATCTTCCAATCAACCAACATACCATATTGCAGCCCTCTAAACGCAGTAGTTTAAAGTTAGCCATGATTGTGCGTATGGCACCGTTATGAGTGCCAATAACACAAGCCACCACCCGGCAGTAGCTGAAAGTTCCATCGGCCACGGCTGAGAGTTTCATACAACATTATATGATGAACAGAAAACTCGGCGCATTTTATACTTGTTACTTTTTAATGACAAACTGAGCTTTCATTACCATTGGCTTTTCCTCACAACTAATACCTCGCCATGCCTCCATATAAGGTTTAAAAACGATTTTCGTGCCACGGTAATTCTCAAAGTCACATACATCACTTTTTGTCTTTTGCAAAAAAAAAAAAAAAAAAAAAAAAAAAAAAAAAAAAACAAAAAAAAAAAAAAAAAAAAACTCTCATCGATTCTACTCCGACATCTCCCTTACACATACCTTGCTGGTTTTCCCTTAAAGAAAATGACATTATTACGAATATATTAAATATTATTTGTAGTATTATCATTTACTATGAGATTCAGGGCCTCTGTAACACGGTTTTTTCGCAATAACTTTTTATCTATGCATTTCATAAATATAACGCTTATTCAGAATACATATTATATCTACACATAAATTTTGACTGTATTCTGCATTACGTAGGTTGAATAAATTTGGTACTTATAATGTAAAAGGTGACCCTTTTTGAAGACGGGCCAACTTACTCAGAGAAAAGGTTTCGAACGCACTCGTTACGTAACTTATGACGGCATTTCTTCCCGGTTTCTCGATGGATGATTGGCTGTACGTAAAGAAGGCTAAACCTCTGGCAACAATGACATACAAATTTAAATACAAGCAAAGCAGTACACCTTTATGAACTCTAGAACCTCTCCACTGATAATTGTCATAATGAACAAACCAACAAAATATGTTATTAAATACAAAAACACTTTGATTATTAGTCTAACTCCCAAAATAGGTTTCCTAAGAAATTACAGTCTGCTTTATAGGTCACAATCAGATTGACAAGATGTAGGGAATAGCTGGTAATTTTTCAAAAACATAGTAGGACAAAGGCTTGTGATTTGATTAACTGCTATACCCAAACAATTGTCAAGCAATTTTATTTATTGGCTATCTACCTTTTTACTGAAAAAAAAAAAACAGCCGGTACCGTATATTGGCTTTAACCTTCACCAATAATTATCGTCAGAATGATGACTTCATGAGGCTCCACCCACTTTGGCCTCGTTATAATTCAGGATAACACTGAAGGCTACCATGGGCACTATTGGATTAGAAAAATTTAATATCTGTCTATAAAAACTAACTCTTTCGAGTAGCTGTAAGAAGTGCTAAATGATCCTCAAGGATCCCAGCAGTTGGCCTAAACGTTTAATTCATGTATATTACTGCTATACTGTTGCGGCACTACTGCTACAGTAGTATTACTACGCTAGCACTGATACCCCACCCACATCTATGTATCGTTCCGCCATTCATAAAGTCTCTGGGTTTCAGAGCCGATAGAGTTTCTGCCTGGTGGATGGGCGGGGCAACATTTCGTCAAAAGGCGTGTTTACCTTGCTTACGTAATGAATGTTTTTCGACTCTTGGCTCGTAATCATTGGCCATGGCGTCGGCTAGATCATTTTTACTCTATAAAAATTACAACTATCGGGTTTAGGTTATTGATAATGCTGACAAAATTTGTGTGTGGTAAAATATACATATGTCAACTTTCAGCTACATCCGATGCTTTGACAAGGAGCAAAGTCCAAAAACCGTGTTACAGAGACCCTGAATCTCATAGTAGGTTGCTTTTTTTCCATTTTTTAGCCGTTTAGTTGCTCTTCTTGTCTTCCGAATAGTTATTCCAACAAGCATTTCAAAACTTACGTCACAACCTGTCGCTTTACTTTTGTATCTCTTTGGCCTGTCGCATTTTGTCAGTTGTATTCATTCATTTATTTGCAGATGCTCTATTAGCGCGAGACAGATTTCTCTTCTTACATGTCTCTATTTGCTTCTTTTACAACTCATCAACCTTTTTTACTGTGGTTATTTGTTAGTTTGTTTGTTGGTATGGTGTTTTGACGTTGCATGGAACCAGTGATTATTCAGCAACGGGACCAACGGCTTTAAGTGACTTCCGAACCACGTCGAGAGTGAACTTCTATCACCAGAAATACACATCTCTAACCCTTTAGTGGAATGCACGAGAATCGAACTAGCGGCCATCGATTTACTGTGGTTACGCCCTTCAGAATATATAATAGGTAGTTAGCCGTCTCATTATAACCAATAGAGTCGATTTTTTGTGACTTGATAGAACTTTTGTTTAGAAAAATGGAATTACTTCGTTTACATTCCTATTTTGCTATAGTTTATAGTCCTAAAAACATGATTTAATGTGGAAACAACTCTTAAAGACAGTTCCTTTTGAAAGAGCCTATTCTTTCCTTGTCAGTTATTCATATCTATTTTCCCTCTTTTTTTATTTTCAGATACATGAAGGAAAAGTTTCAGAAAGGGATATAACGAGGACTCTCGTTTGTACGCTAACTTTTGCAGACTTTAGTTCATACTGCAGTTTATAATTATAAAACCATTCGAAAAATTTGCAAAGAAGTAGTTCGCCTTCTGCGTTCGTCTTTTTACCATGGTTCGCCATTTTGCATCGGAATTTACTGGCCAAAAACTTTGTTCATTAGGCAGATGCATCAACATTTGCAAAGGGGAAAAGTTCCTGAAGCTAATGATTAATAAACAGAGTCGGGTAAACATTCTTCTCATTGTTTCAATGTTAAGACAAAATAAAACTTACGAAATACTGTGTATATAACTGCTCACATAACTGGAGCCAGAGATTACTTTCTTGCTTTAGTTATCGATTTGTAGAAACAGTTGACTTACAAAAATATATTTTTGGCCGTAATAATCAGTACTCTCATACATATAGTACTTTATTTTGTTTTGTTTTAGGTAGTTTCCTTATTCATTTAGAGGTATTAAAGGGAATTAAGGAACGATACCCTTGAGCGATGAAGACGCAGCCGATTACTAAAATATTTTTTGGCAGTAATATTTGTTACTCTCATCGAAACTGTACTCTCTAATTTGTTTTACCTGAGCTCCTTATTCGCTTAGAGGTATTAAAAGGAATTAAAGGACTCTACCCTTGAGCGATCACTTTATGCTATGATATTCAGTTAATATTGTGCAGTTACACCGAGTTTCCTTTAAATCAGGGCAATGGGTAACCTTCCTTTGAAGCGCCGTGTGCTTTGATTTACCAGCCAAATTGTCTTCTTAATTACATTGTTGTTCCCTGATGCTTGGATTGGTTTCGGATGGACAAAATAAACTTATTAGGACCTATCTTAGATGTTCGGATATACGTTTAGTCTTATCTCTATGAAGTGTCTTGTTGGTGCTACAACAGCGTATGATTTGAGGCTAAATGATTCCTTGGGAATAACCCTCGAAATGTTTGCTTAATTGCCGAAGTCAGGAATATAAGTTTAAACATAAAATTAGGACCAATGTTAGTCACTATGGAGAAGGGTCGTTTTCTCTATTTTTTTTTTTTTTTTTTTTTTTTACGTGAAAGTGGAGCAGTTTAATTAACATTTCTAGCAGTAACAAGTCAAAATATGTTCAGTGTAAGTGTCGAACGTGGGTTCCAGTTGCATATTGACGATTGCTTTTTGCGTATATCGTTCATCAGTTTTCATCTTACTTCACGAGTAGTTCTATAAGAGCTGAATGGAAACGATATTGTCAAACGTTTCAACTTTTTTTTCACATCCATCAAATACAGAAAAAAATACTTGAATCATTCCGAAAATCCTTAAATTCGTTGTTATGTTCCTGAACAATGAATTTGACACATTTCTGAAAAAGAAAAATCAGATTCCACGTAAACTACTTGTATAACCAGTTTGAGAGAAAAACTTTCTTTCTGTACGGTCCAAAATGAGAATTTTCATTCATCTGTAAACTGATTCTAGGAATCCAACCTCGCTTAGTATGTTGTTAGTATGTTCCTCCATTTGATCTATCATCTAAAAATCTCTCGTATAGAATAAAAGCCCAACATAAATAAAGCAACAATAATAAAGAGAATACATAGCTTAAAAAAAAGAGGATGGCTTGAATGTAGGGGTTAAAATGAAGTGGACAAAGTGTGAACATGAGTTGTTTGCATCGTCGTATAAAATTGAAGCAGTTATTTGTCAAAGGTCTCTTCAGATGTAAATATTCTGTCTGGTTTTCACACCTCAAAATCCAATCTAAACAGTTAAGAAAGAGCCAGACAAACGTCGTAGAGAGAATAAAGGTGATAAATTTAAAGTTACGCATTTTTTTACAGTGGAGGAAGAGGGTGGCGGAGATGAATTGTGATTGTTTTAGTTTTGAAGCAAAAGGACTGGAATATTTAGGTGTCGACATTTCTGAAAAAAAAAGCCCTGAAGAACAAATTTCCTCACGAACTAAAACACAAAGTGGATTAACCATCTATGTCTGTTTTGAAACTCGAAATAAGTTAATGTGTTAGGTTGTTACCTGTTTGATGCTGAACTATATCCTTTTTAGTTTTCTGTAAAAGAAAACTAATGAGATGGCCATTTGTCTGTCCGTCCGCACTTTTTCTCTCCGCCCTCAGATCTTGAAAACTACTGAGGATAGAGGGCTGCAAATTGGTATGTTGATCATCCACCCTCCAATAATCAAAACATACCAAATTGCAACACTCTAGCCTCGGCAGTTATTATTTTATCCAAGGGTAAATTTAGCCATGGTCGTGCGTCTAGCACTGCTATAGGGGCCAACAACACTGGCCACCACCGGGCTGTGGCTGAAAGTTTCATGGCCATGGCTGAGAGTTTCATACAGGGTTATACCTTTTACGGAAAGCTCGATTACGCCGAAGAAACTTCGGCACGTTTTTTATTTGTTTATTCTTGTCTTTAAAAACTCACCTCATATCTTTTTGATCATTTTTTATTTTAAAGACATCCTCTCTGACGATTCTTATTAAGAGGAGTGATCAGAAAACAACCTTAGTTTCTGAACGCCTGAATTTTTTTTTAAACACCAATTTCAGAAAATCTGAAGTGGCTTTTAACGATAGACGCCATTCAGTTTCGCGAGCTGGAAGCTGAAAGCAAGGAAGAAAAAACCTTTTTCTCTTTGCCTTAAAACGTACGTGACAGACAGACAGACAGACTGGCTGAAAGAGAACCTGGGAGAAAATCATTTACTCCTTGATTGGAAATCTCGGAAAAAAAAAACCAAAAAAAAAAACGCTCAGGATTATAAAACATTACATATTTTTCTTTACCTGTACCTACACGTAAGGCACAGAAAGACGGGAGATGTTTCTTCAAAGATCTTTTATTTCCTTTTGGAGAACTTGGATTGGAAAAAAAAAAAAAAACATTTGAAATGTCAATCCGTGATGAGAATGTTGCAAGATTTTTATATCTCTTAAAAATAGTCAAGTTTTTACCATTTTTTTCATTAAATTTCTGTAAAGGAAAATGCCAGGAAAAAGTGCATGTAAGTTTGAGATATATAGAAGATTTTAAACTTGATAGGTGGAACAGTATTCAAAAAATCATCAGAAAATTACACAATTTTTTTATTAAGTGACAAATGCATTTTCATGCTTTTCAATTCCTTCTTAACCTCAGTTTTCGTTACTACCGTTACGCAGATACGTTTATAGATGAATCCTAATAATCACTGACATAAAATCCTGGAATTTCACCTGGAAGTGCCTGGAATTTCCCCTGGAAGTGGATAATCTTAGTAAGTTCAGCTTCTCTCTGGCTAAATTCATACCAAATATAAATATGCTTTAAAAGTAACTCGGTCTTTTTATTTGTTTTGTGATTCCAGACCACTACCAAAATTTAATCAACTCCTTTGGTCATAGTCCACAGCAGCGCACTTCACTGAACTCTGTAATCGGCAATCAAAAATAAACAAAAAAATAAAATAAATACCAAAACAAATATTCTCTGATTAGCATCGGGATCACAGCCCTTCTGATCTCTAAACTGAGGTAATTTCCCGTGGCCTTTGGAACACCCTTCTACCAAGCGCCACTGAATTCCATCAATAAATTCCAGAGATATCCACTGGAAATGTAATCGAGTAAACTCTAAAAATGACAATTCCTGAATAGCATATGGTCACAGTGAAACGAATCATCCCTCTTCAACATTTATATGGAGGAATCTAATTCTACATTTAAAAAAAAAAAAGAGGGTAAAGAACATAGGCTTAGAATCAGGAATATTTTAGTCTCGCGTTCTGGAGAAAAGCGTTCTGGGCAGAATAAGTAAGTATAACGTATTTTAACCAGACCACTAAGCTGATGAACAGCTCTTCCTCTGATTTCACGATGGCAGAGCGGGGAGCGAACTCTCGCAACCAAATCAGTAGGCGAGCACGCAACCCACCGAGGAAGTGTGTTCTGTCAGAAGTGAAGTTAAAGTTAAATTGCTGTGTACTAGGCAACGACCATCAGGTCGTTTTCCCCCATTAGAGGCATGCCATAGTAGATTCACATCAACCGTGTATTTGATGTCTAGGCCAGTCCTTTACGACGCTCCTGATTGGCTGTTGATGATTGGCTGCTGATAAGCCAATGACAGGGCTGGAAACTCAGTCTTGCAAGAGAGTTCACATAGGCAGGATGTGTGTACCACCTCTCTTGAGGGATACGTCTTTCAGGAGAGGCGGAACATACATGCTGCCTATGTGAACTCTCTCGAGAGACTGAGAGTTTCCAGCCCTGTGAATGGCTTATCAACAGCCAATCAGGAGCGTCGTAAGGGACGGGGGCCTAGACATCAAATGCACGGTTGACGTGAATCTACTATACCAGATATGCCAGAAAGCTGCTGATGTATAGTTTAGATTCAGATCAGTTTTTCCGCGGAAAACGCGTCCGCAAAATCCTTCAGCGGCGCAAAGTTTGATTCTCCTTCATTAGAGGAGCTGCTGAAGGGAAAGCAGTAGATTGTGCTGGCACGGGGAAGGACCGTAATGTGTGAATCACTGAAGTTCTTTATTATAAACGACACCATCACAACTTCAGAATGTTCGAAGTTGTCCATAATAAACGACACCGTTCGCGTTCGCAGCGCGGAGGTGGGACAAATGAATTTTTGATGGCTGCTTTAAAACACGCCTGTCAGGCAAACAGACGGACAGACAGACAGGAGGAGGAAGAGGGGAAAGGGAGAGAGAGGCTAGAAGAGACAAAATTTACTAGCAGACTGGGAATATACGATAAGTATATGCGCAATACCATAAAATATCGTCTATTTTTATGGAGAAACTTGAGCGATAATGACACTTAATGACCGGGGAGATTTCGTACGAAATTTTCTCATTTTCATTTGGCAGATAGGTCTCGAAAATTCTGCGAAGAATCTAGCTTATTTATGAAAATGACGAAGATTTGTCTCATTCCTCTCAAATAGTAGTATGCTTTAAAATTTGTGAAACGTATTCGAAACCGAGATAAGCACATTATATATATATATATATATATATATATATATATATATATATATATATATATATATATATATTACCTCACACACACACACACACACACAACAACCACCAATAACTTTGGTTTGATGATAGCAAGGCCATGATCGGTCGTATAACTCCAATCCCAAGCAATAAAGATTGCCTGATTTTGTAAGGAATATGATATGGAGAGAAGAGGTTTGGTAGAGGATGATGCCTGTGATTAAGGGCATGGAAAGAGAAGGCGCGTCAGGCAACCGACCCCTTAATGTAGGGATAACGGTGGAAAGATGTATATATATATATATATATATATATATATATATATATATATATATATATATATATCACATATATTATATATGTCTTTATTTATTTATCTATTTATTCATACTATTTCCACACGGAAACTTACTTTGAATGTTATATTGACAAGATATTGCTATATACATATTTTTTTCCAGAAATCAAAGTAAAAATGATTATTTCCACGACTGCTCCATTACCTATTCCATTTGCCGTTCAGATAACTGTCATTCGGAGTCGCCCCCCACCAAATTTGCTCTCCTTTCAAAGGACATTAGAAGGTCGTAGATAACCTCAATAGCTGGGATGGAATTGATCCAGATGGGATTTCCAATTATTTTCCTTTAAAAAGATGGCTGCCACATTCTCTCCCAGAAATCTCGGCACATTTCATTTTGTTATTTTCCAAAGAGATTTTTTTTTCCGGATAAGCGAATATCTCGTTACAAATTGTCACGACAAGAGAGGACGAAATTTATAAAAGCAGGCAAGAATGGTTACAGCTTTTACTGATCACTCCTTAAAGCTTGCATGTTACTTTGGTGGGATCTCGCGTCATTATTTATTCTCCGACGTATTTAAAGGTTTCTTTTGTATGATCATTACTTATTATTATTCTATATTGCATATGAATAAATGTTTCGTAGAGGAGAATAAGAAGTTTTCGTATTTTGTATTAAACATCAGAATAAATTGTAACAGTGAGAGGAGGAAAAAATCATAAAATCAGTCAAAAAGGGTTACAGATTTTACTGATCACTGCTTAGAGCGTGTTTATTACTTTGGTGGGATCTCCCGTCATTTATTCGTTCTCCGACACCGTTGGAAGCATCTGTCCTTAGAATAAATGGTTTGGATAAATCTGGAAGCCTAAGAATAGGACTACAAAGTAACATAGATTTCAAAGTTCTGAATGCATTTTCATGTTCTTGTTTCCATTCTAACTTATTTGGAAATCCTTTCTTTGTCAAATCAGTTAATGGAGCTGCTAAAGATGCAAAGTTCGGCACATATTTCCTGTAGTTGCCAATTAACCCCATGAATGACCTGACCTGTTTCTTTGTTTCTGGACTTGGCGCCTCTTGAATAGCCTTCAACTTGTCATTTGTAGGTTCAACAGTACCACTGCCAATCAAGTGTCCTAAATACACCAACTGGGTTTGAGCAACTTCACACTTTGACGGCTTTGCTGTCAGGCGTGCCCATCTTAGCCTCTCCAAGACTTTCATTAATTCTTCGAGATGTTCTTCCCAAGATTCTGTATGAATGAGGATGTCATCCAAAAAACTATCAGTGTGTTCCAAACCTTTTAATAGTTTACGCATCAATCGATTAAACGTTGCTGGAATATTCGACATTCCAAATGGCATGACTTTGAATCTGTATAATCCATCGGGAGTTAAAAATGATGTCAAATCACGATCCTCGGGTCTCATTGGAATCTGCCAATAGCCTTTACAAAGGTCAAAAGAACTTGCTTTGGCTAATTTTTGTCATTTTTTCCTCTGGGGCTGGCATAGGTTCAGGATCAAAAACTGTTACCTAGTTTAACTTTCTGAAATCAATGCAGATTCTCTTACTCCCATCAGATTTCTTTGCAACTACAATGGCACTGGCATATGGAGATTCAGATGGCTCAATGGCATCCATATCTAGCATCCTCTGTACCTCTGCTCGTACTGCACCTCTTAATGCATAGGGAATTTGATATGGTCTGTTTCTGATGGGTTCCTCAGTAGTCAAATGGACTTCATGTTGAATGAGATCAGTTCTCCCAGGTAGATGTGTCAAAACATCCTTAAATTCATGTAATAAGGTATTCACAGATGCACGCTGTTCACTATCTAATGCTTGGCTGACATCGACATCAGCATAAGACTCTGTTGCTTTCATGGGTAATAGATGGACTAAGTGTTCCTTATCATCTGTTTCCTCTGAATCTATAACAGCACAAGAAGCCATTTGAAATAAAGCAATGCCACTTAGATTAGACTCTATTCGCTGATTATACTTCTTAAGGAGATTTGCATGAAACATACGGAATTTATCATTCATATCTACCCGATAAGCTGCTAATCCTTTCTTATCGAGGACTTTGAAAGGTCCCTTCCATCGCACTAACAGTTTGTTCTGATCAGTTGGGAGAAGAATTAAGACATAATCACCCACCTTAAAAGTCCTAGTCTTTGTTTTTCTGTCGTAATATTTCTTGTATCTTGCACTGGATTTCTTGAGTTCCTTCTGTGCTAGTTCACAGGTTCTTGACAGTCGTTCCTTCAGGTCTATCACATACTGGTAAGTACTTTTCACATCAGGCATAGTTTCTTCCTTCGCCCATAACTCTTTCAGCACAGTCATGGGTCCTCTGACTGTTCTACCATATAAAAGTTCAAAGGTTGAAAATACAGTACTTTCTTGCTGGCAAGTACCTGTCCCAGTCTTTTGGTCTTTCAGAACTCATTTTTCTCAACATTATTTTTAAGGTTCCATTAAATGTTTCAACCAAACCATTACATGCAGGATGATAGGGTGTTGTTACTAACTGCTTAACAGACAAAAGTCTACCTACCTCCTTCATGATATTTGACATGAATTGCGTACCCATGTCTCACAATATTTCCTTTGGGATCCCAACTCTACTGAAAATTTGTACCAACGCCTCTGCCACTCGCTCTGTCTCAATGCCTTTCAGTGGAACTGCTTCAGGATATCTAGTACTTTAATCTACCAATGTTAATATATAACTATGACCACTATCAGTTACTGGGATAATTGGACCTAACAGATCTACTGCCACTCGCTCAAAAGGTAAGTCATTCAATGGCATCTGATCAAGAGGAACCTTTGTTACCTTGCCCTTTGGAAATGTTTTCTGGCATACATCACAGGACTGACAGTATCTTGTCACCTCTCCTTGGAGTCCAGGCCAGTAAAAGCTGGTTAAAATACGATTTAATGTTTTCTTAGCACCGAAGTGTCCTCCTAAAATACTGTCATGAGCAATGCTCATCACCTTTTGCCTTAAAGATTCTGGAACAATATGTTGTTTGAACAATTTATTATCGCTTACCTTAGGTGACTGGAATAGTCGGTATAGCAAGCCTTTCTCTACAGTAAACCAGGTCACAATACCATCTCCCATTACTTTCCTCTTACCAGAGATTGCATAATTTCGGTACACTCCTAGCATTTTATCTTCTGCCTGAAGTTCCTTCATTTTGTTAACTGAAAATTCAACATCCACCCATCCTGCGACATTTAATGCTTTCATACCTAGCTTGTTTTTTATAGCCTGGCCTCTGGTTACAACAGATTGAAGAACCTCACTACCTTCCTTTTGGTTTTCTCTCTTACACCACTGTTCATCCAGATCCAAATTATTTCTGGCACCTTCCAGGTTTCTTATAATTAAATCATACACAGTTTCTTTCACACAAAGAGCATTTGCTTTCTCTGTATAGAAAGGTGTGTCAATATCAATTGAGGCCTCTTCTATTGTACGCACTGTACCATCTTTCAATACACATTTTTGAACATGACCTGTCAACTGATTATCTTTTACTAATTTACGTTTTACCACTACACCACTGCACCCTGTGTCCCTTAATACTGTAACAAAATGATCTCCAACATAACCCATAGAAATAGGCATTTTGTCACATACCTTGCATGCTCCTCCTATTACTGGTAGAACATGTCCACATGCCAATCTCACCTGACCATCACTCACACAACAGTCCATCAAGTGCTCGGTCACTACACATGCTGACCCAATCTGAGATTGCTCTTGCATGGATACATCCTGGTGCACTTTGTTTCTCTGATCTGTTTTCTTATGCTGCTGCAAAGGACTACCACCATTAGTATTTACAGAATTTGACTTACACTGATCCAGCTGACTCTGTAAAAATGCTGCTTTGTATGGATTCCTTGGGTCTACTGGATGTTTACCCGTCTGCTTGGAAAGACAGTCTCGTGCTACATGTCCTGGTTTATTGCAATTGTAGCACTTTCTCTCACGTCTTTTCTGCAACGAGTCTGTATACTGCACTTGCAATTGGAACTGTTTCCAATCAGAGAGAGTTTCTAAAAAGTCTGCGAGTCTTTAGTAAAAGAAGAGTAACCATGAGCTTCAATAAACTGATCTGCAAGATTAGACATTTCATCCACATTCTTGGGATGTCGTTCTTTGAGAAACATAGACAGAGATTTACTACAACTGTTCATGAACTGCTCCCTCAAAAACAAATCCTTGAGACCTTCATAACTTCGTGTACCTCCAGACAAATTCAACCATTTTTCCACATGATTATCCAATCTAGCAAGAAATTGCGAAGGACTCTCAACTTGGTCTGGCTTACAGGAACGAAATTTCGAATGAAAACCCTCCTCAGTAAGCTGGAAACGCTTCAACAAAGCCTGCTTCAAACCATTATATTCCAAAGCCTCTGAAACCGGTAGGCGAGAATAAACCTCCAGAGCCTTACCTTGAAGAAGAGCACTAAGATTAATAGCCCACGAAGATGAATCCCATCTAGCATAGGACGCAAACCTCTCAAACCTCTGCAAATAAGAATCAATACAGTCTTTAGATTCATCAAATAAAGGTAGCCTAGGAAGCTTAGCCAGGGAATTAGAAAGCTCACTTGTAGTACACGCAACCCCAACTCTTAACTCTCCTGCTTTCATTTTACGCAATTCTGTGTTCATTTTGATCTTTTCTAACTCAATTTCGCTTTCAATTTTTCTTAGTTCTCTCTCAGCGGCTCTCTCATCTCTCTCAAATTGTTCTCTCTCTTTCTTCTCTACAAAGTCTAGCAATACCTGTTCCTGCAACCCCAATTTTTCTCCTAATTCTACATATCCCATCATGAAAAATATATGTAAACCCAGAAAATGAGAACAACAAAATCTGGCAATATTATCTACAAAAGAATGCAAATACACAAAGCATTAATTGTAAGCTTCTTAAAAGTATAAACTCAACACTTTCCAGCATCAATTGCCATAATGGAAACCTTAGTATGTCAGAGCAATTAACAATAATTGCTAAATTGTTTCTTAAACATATAATTGATGTACAATGCATTTATAAAAAATACTTGACTAACGAAAGGCCATCCCACCGCTGCCACCAAAATGTCACAGCTGCACTGAACTGTGTTGGGTTCTTTAACCAACCAACCTACTACTTAAAGAGGATGACCTTCGTTAGCAAGTGATAACACAAGTAAAATCATAACAATTTATTTAACACTATGGTAATTAGGATCAATTTAACACAAAAGAGGGTATGCAAATGACATAAACAGCCTTCATCCTATATCTAAGCAAAACTGGCATATAGGTGCTGAATGACGAGCCCGTCTTGGCCCATCCACTAGAGCTATGAGCTGTGATCCACTGCAGGTTGCAAAAGTGGTGCCACGGACCCACAGGAATCGTAGACAACTTGCACCCAGAAGCTCGAACTGTGGTGTGTGTACTGCAACCAAAATGGTCACTTGAACAAAATACAGCACTCGCATAATCAGTCCATTCGTGGTGTCGGGTCCTCGTACGTTGAGAGATATATTAAGAAAATACCACAAAGGTAACAGCAACAGTACCACACAGTTAACAACCACACAGGTAACGGAGTTTTCCCAAGTTCACGAAGCATGGGAGTACCCAAAATCACGTAGCGTTGGACAGAGAATGACCCCGACCACTAAGTTCCAGTGTCGAAGACGTCTCAAGAACCTGGCTGCCTAATAAACACTTAACGAGCCCAGTAACCACCGACACGCTAGTTACAAACTTGAAATGTATTCAGCGATACAATTAGAACATTATACACTAATTATAATATTAAATGTGACATTGAAATAAAAATCATTTGAAGAAATATAAAAAGAAAAAACTATATTACTGGAGACAGAAGAATGAAGGTTTTTAGGAATTATGAAGCTCTCGTTATTTGAAGGAAATAGAGTATAAATTAGGACAATTGGGATTGCTCTAGTCTCCCACTCGCCATAATGATATTATCTTGAAACTGTTGCCATATTAGACTAAATTGAGAAGGGGATTGTGGTTTCTGCCTAATTCTCAATTTAATATACTGTATAATATAAAACTACTTGAACATGAGAACACTAACTCTAGAAAATTAATGTGTTCAACCTCATAATGATCGCATGAAAAATATTTTGTTATGCTGATTATTTTTTCTTTGGATAAATGAGACAATTAAGTTTTAGCCTGATTATGCTCTGGATACCAATAACCAAGAGAGTAGTGGTCGAAAAATTATGGTAATGGCCATTAAATAAGTTAGGAAGCAGAGAAGTAATAGAAATAAGCAAGCTGTTGTTAGCAAAGCAGGAATTTGTCTTTTCTGACCTACAGTCGGATGTGAATCAGAATCGACATTGGTAAACTAGACTGCTCAAATTGGGGATGGTAATTCATGAATATTGGAGAGTTATCGTCACGAGTGTGTGTGTGTGTGTGTGTGGTGTGTGTGTGTGTGTGTGTGTGTGTGTGTGTGTGCTTGCGCCGGCGTTATTTGACATAAGTGACCCCGATTATGTATCTTCCGGATGTTGGTTATGTTCATCTGAGTATACAATTTTAGATTTTGCGGATGATCAGTGAAATAAATGCTCATGATAGACTGATGAGGCAGCAGAGATGAGATCCACATATCATCTCTCATTAGCAACTTTAATATCGCTGAAACGAATTTTGATCGACCATGGTGTTGCACGAGCGATCGCTCGTGACGTTCCAGTCCTTAATTGCTTTGCATAATCCACATTTTCAAAGATATGGATTCCGATTTAATCATGGTAAATGATGAAGGAATTCTCTCTCTCTCTCTCTCTCTCTCTCTCTCTCTCTCTCTCTCTCTCTCTCTCTCTCTCTCTCTCTTTACACGAAGAATGTGATTTATTTCTATGACTAATTAAAATACATTTAATCCACCTCTGGCTTGATATTTTATATGATTACAAATACTTAACTGGCTAAGAGGAATTTTCATTCGACCACCTTTGAATTAGGAAAGGAATTTAATTTAGTGTCCTTATAATCAAAATCCAAAGCTAAGAAGTTGCCTGCAGTGTCAGGATACTCGAGATTCCGTAAATTACAGAAGACTTCGTCGAGGTATATACTCCAACAGGAGTGATATTAAAGAAGATAGCATATAAAATGCACCCAGTTGCTCCCTCGCATAAATTAAAAGCATTGCCGGGCGTCGTCACTATTTCTAATGAGTTGTTCAATATTTGATATGGTCCTTCCCTGGAGCAATGGAAGCGAGACAGCATATTTCATTAAATTCCAAAAGGGGCTTCCTTCGGCAAATGAATTTCTCTTAATGACAGACAGATAGATAGATAGAGAGATAGATAGATAGATAGATAATTAAGTTTATGCTTGAGTAAGTATAGATGATAGATAAGATAGATAAGTAAGTTATGCTTCAGTAAGTATTAGGTAGATATATAGATAGATAGATAATTAAGTTTATGCTTGAGTAAAGATTAGATAGATAGATAGATTGATAGATAATTAAGTTTATGCTTGAGTAAAGATTAGATAGATAGATAGATAATTAAGTTTATGCTTGAGTAAGTATTAGATAGATAGATAGATAGATAATTAAGTTTATGCTTGAGTAAGTATTAGGTAGATAGATAGATAGATAATTAAGTTTATCCTTGAGTAAAGATTAGTTAGATAAATAATTAAGTTTATGCTTGAGTAAAGATTAGGTAGGTAGATAATTAAGTTTTATGCTTGAGTACGTATTAGATAGATAGATAGATAGATAATTAAGTTTATGCTTGAGTAGGAATTAGATAGATAGATAGATAGATGGATAGATAGATAATTAGTTATGCTTGATTGAGTATTATATAGATAGATAGTAGATAATTAAGTTTATGCTTGAGTAAGTATTAGATAGATAGATAGATAGATAGATAGATAGATAGATAATTAAGTTTATGCTTGAGTAGGTATTAGATAGATAGATAGATAGATAGATAGATGATAGATAGTTAGTATTAGCTTTGAGTAGGTATTATATAAATAGATAGATAGATTGATGATAATTAAAGGGTTTAGGCTTTGAGTAGAGTTTTACACTGTACCTTTCACGAGGGTAAGAATCACACACTTTTCTGAAATAGACTTACATGTACTATTTTTGAAGTGTAACACATTAAAAACGAAAGAAACATTATAGTGAGAGGCAGATCGATGATGTTTATTTGCAAGGGTTTTTAAGGCATTGATTAGGTGGTCTTCGGAGGTGTAACATATAAAGAGATGCCAGAATTATCCTCATTCTTGTTTGTAAGAAAATTCTCAGCGATTTGACTCCTGCAAGTTGAATGCTTGACGATTGATTGTGTTGTTGCAGTATCATTATATTTATCTTTATGATGTAACAGAGCCCTGCCGTGGGTATGCTGAATTCAACGAAGACATGATTTTTTTAATTTTTTTTTTTTATTAAATTTATATTTTTTTACTGACCAACGTCATTGGAGGAATGACAAACATATGATAACAGGTTACTGTCTCCACACTGAAGAGGGAGCATGACGCTCCGAAATTATGCGCCTCTGAATATATTTGTTTTGCAACTTGCAAAAGAAATATACTGAGATGTCCTTTTGTCAGCCTGTCCACCCTCAGACCTCAAAAACTACTGAGGCTAGAGGGCTGCGAATTGATAAGTTGATCATCCATCTTCCAATCAACCAACATACCATATTGCAGCCCTCTAAACGCAGTAGTTTTAAAGTTAGACATGATTGTGCGTATGGCACCGTTATGAGTGCCAATAAGCCAAGCCACTACCCGGCAGTAGCTGAAAGTTTCATCGGCCACTGCTGAGAGTTTCATACAACATTATATGATGAACAGAAAACTCGATTGTACCAAAGAAACTTCGGCGCATTTTATACTTGTTACTTTTTAATGACAAACTATTTCGTTACCATCTGCTTTTCTTCACAACTAATACCTCGCCATGCCTCCATATAAGGTTTAAAAACGATTTTCGTGCCACGGTAATTCTCAAAGTCACATACATCACTTTTTGTCTTTTGCAAAAAAAAAAAAAAAAAAAAAAAAAAAAAAACTCTCATCGATTCTACTCCGAAATCTCCCTTACATACCTTGCTGGTTTTCCCTTAAAGAAAATGACATTATTACGAATATATTAAATATTATTTGTAGTATTATCATTTACTATGAGATTCAGGGCCTCTGTAACACGGTTTTTTCGCAATAACTTTTTATCTATGCATTTCATAAATATAACGCTTATTCAGAATACATATTATATCTACACATAAATTTTGACTGTATTCTGCATTACGTAGGTTGAATAAATTTGGTACTTATAATGTAAAAGTGACCCTTTTTGAAGACGGGCCAACTTACTCAGAGAAAAGGTTTCGAACGCACTCGTTACGTAACTTATGACGGCATTTCTTCCCGGTTTCTCGATGGATGATTGGCTGTACGTAACGAAGGCTAAACCTCTGGCAACAATGCATACAATTTAAATACAATCAAAGCAGTACACCCTTATGACTCTAGAACCTCTCCACTGATAATTGTCATAATGAACAAACCAACAAAATATGTTATTAAATACAAAAACACTTTGATTATTAGTCTAACTCCCAAAATAGGTTTCCTAAGAAATTACAGTCTGCTTTATAGGTCACAATCAGATTGACAAGATGTAGGGAATAGCTGGTAATTTTCAAAAACATAGTAGACAAGCTTGATTTGATAACTGCTATACCCAATGTCAAGCAATTTTTATTTATTGGCTATCTACTCCCACTGAAAAAAAAAACAGCCGGTACCGTATATTGGCTTTAAACCTTCACCAATAATTATCGTCAGAATGATGACTTCATGAGGCTCCACCCACTTTGGCCTCGTTATAATTCAGGATAACACTGAAGGCTCCCATGGGCAATATTGGATTAGAAAATTAATATCTGTCTA
>NC_061090.1:11677377-11692767 GCF_015104395.2 Macrobrachium nipponense | reverse complement strand
TATCTGTCTATAAAAAACATAATTCTCGAGTAGCTGTAAGAAGTGCTAAATGATCCTCAAGGATCCCAGCAGTTGGCCTAAACGTTTAATTCATGTATATTACTGCTATACTGTTGCGGCACTACTGCTACAGTAGTATTACTACGCAAGCACTGATACCCCACCCACATCTATGTATCGTTCCGCCATTCATAAAGTCTCTGGGTTTCAGAGCCGATAGAGTTTCTGCCTGGTGGATGGGCGGGGCCAACATTTCGTCAAAAGGCGTGTTTACCTTGCTTACGTACTGAATGTTTTTTTCGACTCTTGGCTCGTAATCATTGGCCATGGCGTCGGCTAGATCATTTTTACTCTATAAAAAGTTACAACTATCGGGTTTAGGTTATTGATAATGCTGACAAAATTTGTGTGTGGTTGTAAAATACACATATGTCAACTTTCAGCTACATCCGATGCTTTGACAAGGAGCAAAGTCCAAAAAACCGTGTTACAGAGACCCTGAATCTCATAGTAGGTGCTTTTCCATTTCTTAGCCGTTTAGTTGCTCTTCTTGTCTTCCGAATAGTTATTCCAACAAGCATTTCAAAACTTACATTACAACCTATCACTTTACTTTTGTATCTCTTTGGCCTGTTTCATTATGTCAGCTGCATTCATTTATTTGCAGATGCTCTATTAGCGCGAGACAGATTTCTCTTCTTACATGTCTCTATTTGTTTCTTTTACACCTCATCAATCTTTTTTTACTGTGGTTATTTGTTTGTTTGTTGGTATGGTGTTTTGACGTTGAATGGAGCCAGGGACCAACGGCTTTAAGTGACTTCCGAACCACGTCGAGAGTGAACTTCTATCACCAGAAATACATATCTCTAACCCTTTAGTGGAATGCACGAGAATCGAACTAGCGGCCATCGATTTACTGTGGTTACGCCCTTCAGAATATATAATAGGTAGTTAGCCGTCTCATTATAACCAATAGAGTCGAATTTTTGCGACTTGACAGAACTTTTGTTTAGAAAAATGGAATTATTTCGTCTACATTCCAATTTTGCAATGCAGTTTATAGTCCTAAAAACATGATTTAATGTGGAAACAACTCTTAAAGACAGTTCCTTTTGAAAGAGCCTATTCTTTCCTTGTCAGTTATTCATAATACGTATTTTCCCTCTCTTTTTTATTTTCAGATACATGAAGGAAAAGTTTCAGAAAGGGATATAACGAGGACTCTCGTTTGTACGCTAACTTTTGCAGACTTTAGTTCATACTGCAGTTTATAATTATAAAACCATTCGAAAAATTTGCAAAGAAGTAGTTCGCCTTCTGCGTTCGTCTTTTTACCATGGTTCGCCATTTTGCATCGGAATTACTGGCCAAAAAAAACTTTGTTCATTAGGCAGATGCATCAAACATTTGCAAAGGGGAAAAGTTCCTGAAGCTAATGATTAATAAACAGAGGTCGGGTAAACATTCTTTCTCATTGTTTCAATGTTAAGACAAAATAAAACTTTACGAAATAACTGTGTATATAACTGCTCACATAACTGGAGCCAGAGATTACTTTCTTGCTTTAGTTATCGATTTGTAGAAACAGTTGACTTACAAAAATATATTTTTGGCCGTAATAATCAGTACTCTCATACATATAGTACTTTATTCTGTTTTGTTTTAGGTAGTTTCCTTATTCATTTAGAGGTATTAAAAGGAATTAAGGAACGATACCCTTGAGCGATGAAGACGCAGCCGATTAATAAAATATTTTTTGGCAGTAATATTTGTTACTCTCATCGAAACTGTACTCTTTCTAATTTGTTTTACCTGAGCTCCTTATTCGCTTAGAGGTATTAAAAGGAATTAAAGGACTCTACCCTTGAGCGATCACTTTATGCTATGATATTCAGTTAATATTGTGCAGTTACACCGAGTTTCCTATAAATCAGGGCAATGGGTAACCTTCCTTTGAAGCGCCGTGTGCTTTGATTTACCAGCCAAATTGTCTTCTTAATTACATTGTTGTTCCCTGTTGCTTGGATTGGTTTCGGATGGACAAAATAAACTTATTAGGACCTATCTTAGATGTTCGGATATACGTTTAGTCTTATCTCTATGAAGTGTCTTGTTGGTGGTACAACAGCTTAGGATTTGAAGCTAAATGATTCCTTGGGAATAACCCTCAAAATGTTTGCTTAATTGCCGAAGTCAGAAATATAAGTTTAACATAAATTAGGAGGACCAATGTTAGTCACTATGGAGAAGGGTCGTTTTTCTCAATTTTTTTTTTTTTTTTTTTTTTTTTTTACGTGCAAGTGGAGCAGTTTAATTAACATTTCTAGCAGTAACAAGTCAAAATATGTTCAGTGTAAGTGTCGAACGTGGGTTCCAGTTGCATATTGACGATTGCTTTTTGCGTATATCGTTCATCAGTTTTCATCTTACTTCACGAGTAGTTCTATAAGAGCTGAATGGAAACGATATTGTCAAACGTTTCAACTTTTTTTCACATCCATCAAATACAGAAAAAATAAATAATTGAAACATTCCGAAAATCCTTAAATTCGTTGTTATGTTCCTGAACAATGAATTTGACACATTTCTGAAAAGAAAAATCAGATTCCACGTAAACTACTTGTATAACCAGTTTGAGAGAAAAACTTTCTTTCTGTACGGTCCAAAATGAGAATTTTCATTCATCTGTAAACTGATTCTATGAATCCAACCTCGCTTAGTATGTTGTTAGTATGTTTCCATTTTATCTATCTAAAAATCTATCGTATAGAATAAAAGCCCAACATAAATAAAGCAACAATAATAAAGAGAATACATAGCTTAAAAAAAAGAGGATGGCTTGAATGTAGGGGCTAAAATGAAGTGGACAAAGTGTGAACATGAGTTGTTTGCATCGTCGTATAAAATTGAAGCAGCTATTTGTCAAAGGTCTCTTCAGATGTAAATATTCTGTCTGGTTTTCACTCCTCAAAATCCAATCTTAACAGTTAAGAAAGCGCCAGACAAACGTCGTAGAGAGAATAAAGGTGATAAATTTAAAGTTACGCATTTTTTACAGAGGAGGAAGAGGGTGGCGGAGATGAATTGTGATTGTTTTAGTTTTGAAGCAAAAGGACTGGAATATTTAGGTGTCGACATTTCTGAAAAAATGCCCTGAACAAATTTCCTCACGAACTAAAACAAACTGTAGATTAACCATCTATGTCTGTTTTGAAACTCGAAATAAGTTAATGTGTTAGGTTGTTACCTGTTTGATGCTGACAATAATCCTTTTTAGTTTTCTGCAAAAGAAAACTAAAGAGATGGCATTTGTCTGTCCGTTCCGCACTTTTTCTCTCCGCCCTCAGATCTTGAAAATTACTGAGGCTAGAGGGCTGCAAATTGGTATGTTGATCATCCAACCCCCAATAATCAAAACATACCAAATTGCAACACTCTAGCCTCGGCAGTTATTATTTTATTTAAGGGTAAATTTAGCCATTATCGTACGTCTGTCACTGCTATAGGGGCCAACAACACTGGCCACCACCGGGCTGTGGCTGCAAAGTTTCATGGCCATGGCTGAGAGTTTCATACAGGTTTTTACCTTTACGGAAAGCTCGATTACGCCGAAGGAAACTTCGGCACGTTTTTTATTTGTTTATTCCTATCTTTAAAAACTAACCTCATATCTTTTAGATCATGTTTTATTTTTAAAGACATCTTCTCTGACGATTCTTATTAAGAGGAGTGATCAGAAAAGAACCTTAGTTTTTGAACGCCTGAATTTTTTTTTTAAACACCAATTTCAAAAAATCTGAAGTGGATTTTAACGATAGACGCCATTCAGTTTCGCGAGCTGGAAGCTAAAAGCAAGGAAGAAAAAACCTTTTTCTCTTTGCCTTAAAACGTACGTGACAGACAGACAGACTGGCTTAAAGAGAACCTGGGAGAAAATCATTTACTCCTTGATTGGAAATCTCGGAAAAATAAACGCTCAGGATTATAAAACATTACATATTTTTCTTTACCTGGACCTACACGTAAGGCACAGAAAGACGGGAGATGTTTCTTCAAAGATCTTTTATTTCCTTTTGGAGAACTTGGATTGAAAAAAAAAAACATTTGAAATGTCAATCCGTGATGAGAATGTTGCAAGATTTTTTTTATATCTCTTAAAAATAGTCAAGTTTTTTACCATTTTTATCATTAAATTTCTGTAAAGGAAAATGCCAGGAGAAAGTGCATGTAAGTTTGAGATGTATAGGAGACTTTAGACGTGATTGGTGGAACAGTATTCAAAAAAATCATTAGAAAATTGCACCATTTTTTTTGTTAAGTGACAAATGTACTTTAATGCCTTTCAATTCCTTCTTAACCTCAGTTTTCGTTACTACCGTTACGCAGATACGTTTATAGATGAATCCTGAAAATCATTGACAAAAAATCCTGGATTTTTCACCTGGAAGTGGATAATCTTAGTAAGTTCAGCTTCTCTTTGGCTAAATTCTTACCAAATATAAATATGCTTTAAAAGTAACTCGGTCTTTTTATTTGTTTTGTGATTCCAGACCACTACCAAAATTTAATCAGCTCCTTTGGTCACAGTCCACAGCAGCGCACTTCACTGAACTCTGTAATCGGCAATCAAAAATAAAAAAAAAATAAAATAAATACCAAAACAAATATTCTCTGATTAGCATCGGGATCACAACCCTTCTGGTCTCTAAACTGAGGTAATTTCCCGTGCCTTTGAACACCCTTCTACCAAGCGCCACTGAATTCCATCAATAAATTCCAGAGATATCCACTGGAAATGTAATCGAGTAAACTACTAAAAAATGACAATTCCTGAATAGCATCTGGTCACAGTGAAACGAATCATCTCTCTTCAACATTTATATGGAGGAATCTAATTCTACATTTAAAAAAAAAAAAGAAGAGGGTAAAGGGTTAGATAAAGAACATAGTCTTAGAATCATGAATATTTTAGTCTCGCGTTCTTTAGAGATCCAGACCTGTTTATTCTGGAGAAAAGCGTTCTGGGCAGAATAAGTAAGTATATCTTAGTTTAACCAGACCACTGAGCTGATTAACAGCTCTTCCTCTGATTCCACTATGGCAGAGTGGGTAGCGAACGCTCGCCACCAAATCAGTAGGCGAGCACGCAACCCACCGAGGAACTGTGTTCTGTCAGAAGTGAAGGTAAAGGTTTTTCGAGAAAGTGACAATGAAATTGCTGTGTACTAGGCAACGACCATCAGGTTGTTTTCCCCCATTAGAGGCATACTATAGCAGATTCACATCAACCGTGCATTTGATGTTTAGGCCAGTCCTTTAACGACGCTCCTGATTGGCTGTTGATAAGCCAATGACAGGGCTGGGAAACTCAGTCTCGAAAGAGAGTTCACATAGGCAGGATGTGTCCCACTTCTCCTGAGGGATACGTCTCTCAGGAGAGGCGGAACATACATCCTGCCTATGTGAACCTCTCTCGAGAGACTGAGAATTTCCAGCCCTGTGAATGGCTCATCAACAGCCAATCAGGAGCGTCGTAAGGGACTGGCCTAGACATCAAATGCACGGTTGATGTGAATCTACTATACCAGATATGCCAGAAAGCTGCTGATATATAGTTTAGATTCAGATCAGTTTTTTCGCGGAAAACGCGTCCGCAAAATCCTTCAGCGGCGCAAAGTTTGATTCTCCTTCATTAGAGGAGCTGCTGAAGGAACGCAGTAGATTGTGCTGGCACGGGGAAGGACCGTAATGTGTGAATCACTGAAGTTCTTTATTATAAAACGACACCATCACAACTTCAGAATGTTCGAAGTTGTCCTAATAAACGACACCGTTCGCGTTCGCAGCACGAGGGTGGGACAAATGAATTTTTGATGGCTGCCTTAAAACATGCCTGTCAGGCAAACAGAACGGACAGACAGCACAGGGGGAGGAAGAGGGGAAGGGAGAGAGAGGCTAGAAAGAGACAAAATTTACTAGCAAGACTGGGAATATACGATAAGTATATGCGCAATGCCATAAACTATCGTCTATTTTTTATGGGGAAACTTGAGCGATAATGACACTTAATGACCGGGGAGATTTCGTACGAAATTTTTTCATTTTCAATCTGCCAGACAGGTCTTGAAAATTCTGCGAAGAATAAAAACTTATTATGAAAATGTCGAAGATTTGTCATCATTCTTCACAAATAGTAGTATGCTTTAATTTGTGAAACGTATCGAAACCGAGATAAGCCCCATTATATATATATATATATATATATATATATATATATATATATATATATATATATATATATATATATATATATACACACACACACACACACACACACACACACACACCACCATTACTTTGGTTGATGTATAAACCCCCTTGCCAAGCAATAAAGATTGCCTGACTTTGTAAGGAATATGATATGGAGAGAAAAGGTTTGTAGAGGATGATGCCTGTGATTGAGGGCAGTGGAGGAGAAGGCGCATCAGGCAAACGACCCCTTAATGTAGGGATAACGGTGGGAAAGAGAGAGATATATATATATATATATATATATTATATATATATATATATATAATATATATATATATATATATATACCATATATTATATAGTCTTTATTTATTTATCTATTTATTCATACATCTATTTCCACACGGAAACTTACTTTGAATGTTATATTGACAAGATATTGCTATATATTTTTTTTTTTTCCAGAAATCAAAGTAAAAATTAGTATTTCCACGACTGCTCCATTACCTATTCGATTTGCCGTCCAGATAACTGTCATTCGGAGTCGCCCCCCTCCCCCCAAATTTGGTCTCCTTTCAAAGGACATTAGAAGGTCGTAGATAACCTCAATAGCTGGGATGGAATTGATCCAGATGGGATTTCCAATTATTTTCCTTTAAAAGATGATTGGCTGCCACATTCTCTCCCAGAAATCTCTGCACATTTCATTTTTGTTATTTTCCAAAGAGAGAATTTTAATTTTTTCCGGATAAGCGAATATCTCGTTACAAATTGTCAACGGCAATAAGAGAGGACGAAATTTATAAAAAGCAGACAAGAATGGTTACAGCTTTTCCTGATCACTCCTTAAAGCTTGCATGTTACTTTGGTGGGATCTCGCGTCATGATTTATTCTCCGGCGTATTTAAAGGTTTCTTTGCATTATCATTACTTATTATTATTCTATATTGCATATGAATAAATGTTTTCGTAGAGGAGAATAAGAAGTTTTCTTATTTTGTATTAAAACATCAGAATAAATTAATGTAACGAGAGGAGGAAAAAGATCATAAAATCAGTCAAGAAGGATTGCAGCTTTTGCAGATCACTCCTTAGAGCGTGTATATTTCTTTGTTTGGTGGGATCTCCGTCATTTATTCGTTCTTCGACAGATTTAAGGATATTTTCTTTCGTTATTTCTATTTATTCTATATCGCATATATGAATCACATTACTTCGTAGCGGCCAAAAACGAGAGGTATTTCTATTTTATATGAAACTATTGAGTATAAAGTCGAGTAAATATAACATCCTTTCTGATAGGTCGGGGCTCGGGCAGTGTTTGTAGGAATGGAAGGGATTATAAAGTTTAGGCAAAAACGCTAAGCACTGGACCTAGGAGGTCATTAAGCGCTGAAAGGAGTATGCAAGAGGAAAAGGTTAAAAAAGGAGTTAAAATGGAGTAACAGAGGAAAACCTCGCTGTGAGAAGAGGGTGGAATGAAAGAGAGGCTGCGCCTAGGGACTGGAGGGACGCTATAAAGAACCTTAAGTAATGCCTACAGTACACCACGTGTGAGGTGCACTGACGGCACTGCCCTCCCTATGGGGGGAGGGGGAATAGTCTTTGTTGTCTTGACGCCTGCTATCCATCATCTTCGGTGCTCGGCGGAAATCCTTCATTTTTGGTTTGGATAACGGGAATACCGCCTCCTTTGTAGGATATCAGAGGTATTTTTAATCTCCTGCTCTTAGTCTAAATGTAACAGCGAGAGAGAGAGAGAGAGAGAGAGAGAGAGAGAGAGAGAGAGAGAGATTGGTTCCGTCGTCCAAAAGTGTTGTTTAACAGATTGAAAGAGGCAGTACTTTTGGGGCTTATGGCCTCTCGTATGTTTCCCCGATAAAAATGCGAATTTATGAAGCTTCTGCTAATATTAGTTATTCTGCATCACAATGAACTTATACCTTTTTTTATTATTTTATTCTATATTCATTAATTGTATCTTTGGATAACAGTATATATGTAAAGCTATTAAGTTACTCCTCTTAGTTATGTTGTAAAGCGCATTGCACTCACCAAAACTAATCAATTTATTTCGTTTTCTTATATTCCTTGAAAATGTAAATGGATTAATCAGTAGCTTTACGGTAATGGAACTGGCTAATATCCAACGCGGAGTACACATTCAAGATGCACCATCTGAAGAGGTTTCTTTCTGATTTAGAAAACGAATGAAATCAAATGAATCTCAGATTTGCTCTACGTTTCAATGCTACGTGCTGCCAGCTAATTTATTAATGATGTCATGTCATATAACAAAAAATAATCGAAAGATAATACTACATTCCTTCAGAATTTATTATGACTATTTCCTGTCCAAATGTCTTTAATATTTAAACAGATATACTATACTCTGTTTTTTTTTCATCTGTCCATCCGCCTGTGGTGTTTTTGTATGGTAACACTCCGTCCCGGCTTAGATAGTTACATTCAGCTTACATTCAACGATTATAATAATATCCTATTTCGAATATTAACGATGTAATTCGCATACAGTAAATTATTAAAACACTTTTCAGTTACAAACGTCACACCCAGATGTACTTTTATTTACCTAATGGATGAGCTCAAAGATGTAAATATATATATATATATATATATATATATATATCTATATATATATATATATATATATATATATATATGTATATATATATTTATTTATTTATTTATTTATTTATTTATTTATTTATTTATATATATATATATATATATATATATATATATATATATGATAGATAGATAGATAGATAGATAGATAGATAGATAGATAGATGAAAGAAAGCAAGTGGCAAACGTTATGACAATCTCTCTCTCTCTCTTTCTCTCTCTCTCTCTTAGATCATACTGAGATAAGGTCATTCCGATGAAGCAAAATGCATTAGGATTCTTAATTGCACTTATTCCACAAAAATGCAATGGTTATTTTTCTCGTTATATATATATTTAAATGGATGTTTATATACATATATGGACAAATCACAATGGACTAAGAGAATATGTAGGAGGTAATTGATGAAAAGGGACGAAAAGAAATAAAAATGAAAAGTAGACGTACTTTTAAAAATAAAAGCCTTAGACTACAGTATTCCATAAAAAAAGTACTTAGTACTTGCGATCTGCTCTGAGCATTTCTTCCATGGACGCCCAGGTCATCGTCATAAAGACGGGGATAGTCGGGGCTAAATTGCCATGTTACGGCCTCATAAAAAGCGTCAAGTGCCAAGTCTTTTCATGCTGGCACCGTGGTTTTTCAGAAAGCTATACTTCATCCGCCGGCAGAGCGACAGGCAACTTTAAAGCAATAAAGTGCAGTGGGGCCATCTTCTATCGCCTGATAGAAAAAAATAAAAACTTTTGCCTAGTGGACTAGTGGGGCAGTATAGGAAAAAAATGATTCCGTTCAGTTTTTAGGTCACTTTATTTGTATCTCTTTTTCCTTTATTATTATTCTTGGTGGTATAGTGAGTTTTGTACGATCACCTTGATCAACAAACACGGTTGCCAATTTCATTACGCCAATAGATGAAGAGGGGGTCCAATTATCTTCGCAGCTCTTCATCCTTGTCAGTTCATTTCCATTTTTGTTTCTCATACTTTTCTGTCCGTGGTAAGCATTCGTTGGATAAATTAATAATTTGTGTAGATATTCTCGCAGTTTTTCTGTAGTCTTCTCAATATAACCAAAATCATTATTGAAAAAGAGGCCTCAGTTTCAAAATATAAACTTTATCATCAAATCTGGATCAGATTTATCAGATTATTGTCAATAGATTTCGTCTGGTAACGAGCAATTTCCAGACGTTGCTAGAAGGATATTTATTAGCTATGGACAAGAAAAATACCATAAGGCACTAGAGAACCTCCTAACACCATGAAGACTATTTCCTATTGGGTAAAAAGTCAAAGACATTCTCTAAAAATACAAGAGAGAAAAAAGTACCAGACAATTGAAGAGTACTAGTTACAGGTGGTTGATCCAACCAATCAAATTTTCAACAACGTAGCCAAAATAGGGTGTAAACTTTATCAGTCTCTTGATAAAATGGGGGAATTTGTTTTGAGGTAAATAAATAATATGTTTTCTAACAGATGGAACGAAGAAATAATTAACAGGAACTTGAGAATGGAAGGGCGCTCTGTGATGCTTCGGACAAATGGAAAAAATAGAGGACAACAGTTTGGAAAAGTGTATGCTTTTGATGAGTGTCGAGAGATTAAAAAAAAAATAGATGAAGACTTAGTGCTATACGTAAATGGAATAGAAAAATATAAGAACGTAAGGTACGCAATATTAAGGAAACAAGAGACTGCGTGATTGTTTTGGGGCTCGAGTACAACTAATGTAAATATGCAAAGTGGCCTGTGGTTTGGGAGTTTTATACACGTATGCTTCCTCTTTGGTTCAGAACTTGAAGTATTTTAAAGTATTAATATAAAAGCTCTTGACAAATACATATTAATTCATGTATATTTTCAGCGAGTATAAGATACGAGAAAATAGAATTTGTGCTTCTGATATTGATTAGTTTTCGGGTGAAAAGCATTTTTACCAATTCAAATAAACATTATAGATATGATATAATTATATATTCCTAATATACATATATATATATTAAGCTATATATTATATCTATAATCATATATATATCTATATAGCTATATATAATATAATATATATATAATATATATTATCTATATATATATCTATATCTATAGTTAGAATATTGTGTGGTGTTTGTGTGTGTGGTGTGTGTGGGTGTGTGTGGTGTGTGGTCAGTGTGTGTTGAGATAGATAGAGAGAGAGAGAGAGAAGAGAGAGAGCAATCAATTACACTACAATTTGTAACATTTGCAAAACTCTTCAGGTGGAATATATAACCTTACTTTTACTACCCAAACATTCTTTAGTTGAAAGTAATAGAATAACCTTTACGGAAATGGAAAACAACTCGGAGAAAAATCTTTGTATGCAAATTGACTTCGGTTGAAAAAAAAAGATATAGTTAAAAGACTTACACGCACAATATTCCAAAATCAAAAAGGAACCTAAAAAAAAACATATTCACATTTTCCTTCATAAATGCTGAATTCAACCATAAAACTGGATTTGCATTTTTCATCTGGCGAGTGGGCAACAGGGAACCATCTGGCGAGGGAGGAAATTTCTAATATGAGATTTTTCGGAAAAGAAAGAATGAAGGAAAACTTGTATAAAAGTCGCGTCTTTTTATGCTTTACACTTAGCCATTTGTAATGGCTTGAGTTTGAGGGGAGCAAAGATTTCAAGCTGTAAGAACCAGGCTTCTAATCAAGGTGGGTCTAAAAAGAAGCAATGCGAATTGTTGCTGTTCACCTGTTGTCGACGTTACGTCAAGGAGAAAGGAGCGGAGCTGTGAATGTTGTTTAAGTAGATGGACTTGCATTATCATTATTATTATTATTATTATTATTATTATTAGTAGTAGTAGTAGTAGTAGTTATGTAGTAGTAGTTTGTAGTAGTAGTAAGTAGTAGTAGTAAGGTAGTAGTAGTAGTGTTATTAGTAGTTTATTATTCTGAGGCTGAATCAGCGTTTAGTATTATTATAGCCAAATTTGAATTTGAATCGTCCGTTTAAGAAGCTATAAAGTGGAATATGTTTTTTTATTTCGTTTAACGCAGTTTTTAAATAAACTACACTTTTTTTTAGTTTACACAAATAACAACCAGTTTAATTAGTTTTCCAGAATGCTTTCCCTTCCTTCTGTAGAAGGGTATGAATGTGTAATAATCCATATCATATCACTGCGAAACTTTTTTACGAATTATTGGTTTCGGGTAGGACCGCTGAACACAGTACTTGGTGGACTTTCTAAGGTTATCCTCAGTGCTGGGTTGCATTTAATGCTCCCATTTCATGATCCTAGAAAACAGTGGTTCCTTCCCAAGGTACTAAAGGGTCCTCCAGGGAAGGCCCCTAGGAAGGTCCGCGACGCAATGACAAAATTCATTATTTTTTCAAGACTTCTAGAAATTCTTTTTGATTAGCTGTTTTTTGTTCACCTTGTTTTACTTTGGTTTGTGGATGGTTAATGCAGAAAAATAAAATTGTTAAAATAGTTGTATATATATATAATATATATATCTAGATAAATATATATATAATATATATATAAATTATTTCTCTATATAATCTATATATTAGTATTCTATATAGATAAAGGTTTTTTGCCACGAAAGGAAAATATGAAAAAGCGAGATAGCCAAGTACTTTCGGTCCTGTTCGCCTCAGTAAAGGGTTCGAAACAGGTGATCGAAAGTTATCTTGGCTATCTTCGCTTTTTTCATTTTTTCCTTCGTGGCAAAAAACACCTTTATTTATGCATAAGCATCACGTTTTATATACTTCGTGATCAAGTTTAATTCATTATATATATTATATATATAATATAGGTATATGTAGGTATGGGTTTATAATATATTATATAATATATATATATTATAGTATACTATATATATCTAAAAATAACTCAATACAATTATACTTTTATACTTACTTTGGGTGGCAGGAATATGCACATATTAATGTACCTACGCCTGTAAGTTGGTTATCCCGGAGTATGGCTAACTAAAATAACATTTTGGATTGGCTGGGGTCCATTGGTATGGTCAAGTTTTGGGAACCACTGAAGACTTTCGCATAAATAGGTCAGGGCAGGGAGTAGAAAACTAAGATGGTTTAAATACCAGCATATACTTTGCCACTTTCAAGATAAAAACTTATTCATTTATCTTGATTAAACGTTTACGGTCACGGTGGGGAACCCATTCTGTTATATATCGGTAAAGGGTTTAAACTTTCTGCCTTTATTTCGTAATTTTGAAAGGCCCATCTCATTAATTTAGTGTAGAACCGAAGAAGGGTTAGTCGTAGTTTTTTACGACCTTTATAAATAGACTCAGTGCAAAACATGAAACCTTCATAGGCAGTGGGATTTTTATTTTTATTTTATTTTCATAATCTCAGTTGTCCAATACCGACTGGGTGGTATTTATAGTGTGGGGTTCCAGGTTGCATTCTGCCTCCTTAGGAGTCCCATCACTTTCCCTCACTATGTTGCGCTGTTTTCTAATAGCACCCTTTCTTCTGCGTGAGTCCTCGGAGCTACTTCGGCATTCTAGTTCGTTCGAAGTTCCTTTTCAAGGAATCTTGGGATTGTGTCCAGGTTGTTTCCTGTGGATTGTGGGTACAATTTCCACTGACCTGATCCCCATATCCCTTCTTACTTCTATTTTCAGGTCTTGATACGTTTGTTCATTTTTTTTTCTTTTTCCTTATCTACTCTTGGTGGTCCCTTCCTCTCCTTGGTACTGCGACATCGAATGAGTAATACTTTCTGATTATTATTATTATTATTGAGTTTTTTGTTTTATTTTAGTTTAGTTTTTTTTATTTTTTTTTTTTTGTCTCTATCCAGTTCCATCCAATTCGACTGGGTGGGCGGTATTTATAGTGTGGGGTTCCGGGAGGTTTGCATCCTGCCATTACCTTAGGAGTTCATTCACTTTTCCTTACTATGTGCGCCGTTTTCTAGGATCCCACACTCCTTCTGCATGGAGTCCCTGGAGCTAACATCAGTCCCTAGTTTTTTTTGGATCCTTTTCAGGGTATTCCTTTTCGGGATCCGTTGGCCTAGTCGGCCTTATTTATTATTATTGATTATTATTATTATTATTAATTTTATTTTTGATTCAAAAATGAACTGCTGCGTTCAGCACTACTTAATCTTATAAAGAGGTCTTCTTCTATCTTTGTGATGACGGCTTTGCCTCGTTGTTTCGCTTTAGACTGGCGAGCAACGCACCCAAAGGGGCAATGGTTATTTTATTATTATTATTATTCTGTATTTATTATTATTATTATTTATTATTGATTATTATTAGTGTTGTTCTGATTCTTTGTTTCAACACTATGAGAAGATATGCTACCAGAATAATGCAACCTTAAGGAAAAGAATTTGTAAATTAACTCCTCAGAGTTAAATGAAAGCCCTTCAGGCGGTGCCGTGAAATGGAGTTGGTCCGAAAACCCGGGGGCTACTGGGACAGATGGGAGGGGCATTAGTAAAATGAATTCTATTCCATATCATTAATCATCATTAAATTTAAAGATTTAATAATTCCTTAAAACAAAGGCGCATCCGTGCTGAATTAAAAGAGATCGTTTAAGTATCATCTTTCCACGGACGTCGAAAATCTATTATGATGTAAAGTTTTTTCGTTGGAGTGGTATTACGGGAAGAGAGAGACCCTCCTGAACTTATCCTATATGCAATATCGGATATTCATTTTTCTATGGACCTTAACTTTTACCAAAGGAAGTTGATAAGTCCAAATCCTCATTAATCTTAATAATTAAAATTAAAATCCGAGTGGCTCATTTTTTTTTTGTCCATCCCCGGGTGATAGGTGGGGAAACATGACACGGCCACTCAGGGGCCCCACCCTGCAAACCGGTTTGTCCCTCCCAGCGGGGTGGGGCGCAGTAGATAGGCTGAACGGGATGATGGGAGGGAGACAGTCCAACCCTATGGGGTGTAGTAGGGGATTCAGGAGGATTAAGGGGAGACAGCAGCGCTGGGTTTCCAGCGTGCGTACGTCAAGAACGCTCGCTTAATTCCTAATAATGTGTCCAAATCCTAAAATCTAATATTGATCCTTTGCAGGGAAAATAAATAAAAATAAAATCATCCGTTTACTAAACTATTAAAAAAGGGAAAAGCGGAATTGATATGATATACCATTTGTTTTTGTAATTGTCATTATTATCTGCGTTTATGAAACAAGTTAAAAAAGGAAAAATGGAATCTGACCTACCATTTACTTTGGATTTGTCATTATCTCTGCTAAACTAGTCAGAACGGAACTTTTAGTGTGAATAAACCAATGGGTTAAAGTTAAAGAAACCAACATACCGGAAATATTTTTCTTCATTTCTCATGAGGAACCCAGCCATGATAGACGAGTCACGCACAAAGTTGTTCAGATGAATGAGGAAAGGTAGGGCGGTGGCCGTGCATTCCCGAACGCACAATCTATCTGGCGATGTCGGGA
>NC_061090.1:11664687-11672187 GCF_015104395.2 Macrobrachium nipponense | reverse complement strand
AGAATATAAAAATGAATTAATTAATGGAAAAACATATAATAAAAAAAAAAATAAATAAAATAAAACAATAAATAAAAATAAAAATAAATAAATAACTAAAAAATAAAAAAATACATACTTAAGTCAATCAGTATAAAATAAAAATATATAAAATGAATATATAATGAATAAAATACATAAAAATATATATAAAAACAAATAAATAGAAGTATTTACATAAAAATAATAAATTAATAAATATGAATAAATTAATAAAAAAAATAAATAAATGACTAAATAAAAATACACAAATAAATAAATAAATAAAAATAAATATTTAATTAAACCTAAATAAATAAATAAATACAAATAAAAGTCAGTAAAATAAAATAATAGAAATAAATAAAAATAAAGAAATAAAATCGAATTAATAAATAACTAATAAAAATAAACAAACAAAAAAAAATACATAAAAATAAATGAATAGATAAATCAAGTGAAAAAGTAAATAAAAAAAATTAAATAACTAAAAATTATATAAAAATGAACGAACGAATAAATAAATAAATAAAATATATGAATAAATAAAAAAATAAATAGATCAATTAATATAATAAAAATAATAAAAATAAAAATAATACTAATAACAATATTAAATATAAAATAAAAGTAAATAAAAAATGAAAATACATAAATAAAAAATAAAAATAAATAAAAAATTAAATAAATTAAGAAAAATAAGTAAATAAAAATAAATAAATAAAACCAAAAATAAATAACTAAAGTAAATAAATGAACAAATAAAAATAAATAGATGGAAAAAAAATAAAAAAAAATAGATAAATAAATAAATAAAAATAAATATATATATATAGATAAAAATAATTAAACAGAAAATAAATAATAAAATCAAAACAATAAATACGAATATATAAAAATAAATAAATTAATAAAAATAAATAAACAAATAAATACAATAAATAAATACATAAATAAGTAAATAGTAATAAATAAAAAAAAAAAATAAATATATAAAAATATGATTAGAAATAAATAAAAATAAAATAAATAAATATAAACATATGATTAGGAAATAAATGAATTAAAAAATTAAAAAATAAAGAATTACTAAATAAAAAATAAATATAAAAATATATAAAATAAAAATGCTAAAAGAAATAAAAATAGAAAAATAAAGAAAAAAAATAAAAAATAAATAAAAAAGAGTATATAAAAAAATATAATTAAATAACTGAAATAAATAAATAAAAATATATAAAAGTAAGATCAAAATAAATATAAATAAATAAAAATAAAAAAATGAATAAAAAGATAAAAATAAACAAAATAAATGTAAATATATATCTATCAATAAAAATATCAATAATAAAACTAAATGAATAAATAGAATAAAAAAATAAATGAAAATAAATAAATAAATAAATAAATAAATAAATAAATAAAATAATAAATACCCAAAATTTAAAAATTATAAAAAATAAAAGTAAATAAGTGAGTAAATTCCTATATAAAAACAAATAAAATTAAAACAAATAAGTAAATAATAAATAAATAAATAAAGAACAAAAAAATAAATAAAAGTAAAAAATAAAAAATAAAGTAAATAAATAATAAATTAATAGAAATAAACAAAAATAAATATATATAAAAATAAATAAATAAATAAATAATAAAAAATATAGAAAAATAAAGAAAATGAATAAAAATGTATATAAATAGAATAACAAAGAATAAATAAAATAAACGAAATAATATATAAATAAAAATAAAAATAAATAAAAAAATAAAAATAAAAAAATGGAATAAAAAAATAAATAAATAAATAAATAACAATAAATAAATAAATAAATAGATGAAATAAAATAATTTCATAAAAAAATAATTAAATACATAAAAAATAGATAAATATTTAAAAACAAAAATAAATGAACACATGAAAAATAATGAAAGATAAAAATGATATTATTAAAAAACGAGAATAGAAAATATATATAAAAATATAAAATAAAATAAAAATATTAAAAATACAATATATTAAAATAATAAAAATAGAAATAAACTAATAAAATAATAATAAATTTAAATAAAATATTTAAAATTAAAATAAATTTAATAAAAACCAAATAAAAATGATGAAATAATAATAAGTAAAAAATCAATAATAAAAAACAATTAGAAATAATAAATAAATAAATATAATAAACTATAAACAATGCTAATAACTATGATAAATATAAAAATAAAAATGAAACAATAATAATTAGAACAACAAAATAATAATAAGCAGAATCCTTGAACATAAACGGGGCAGAGGAAAGCACCATCAGCTTCCTCAAAAATACAATGGGCAACTGGAATGCAGTATTTACAAGCTCTAGGAAAAGACTAGGAGAGGTTAACATCAAGAGAGGGATCTTTCAAGATGACTCACTGACCCATTACTCTTCGTAGTAGCCATGATTCACATGACAAAAGTACTACAGAAGACGGACCCAAGCACGACTTCAGTGAGAGTTTCTGCGACTCTTGCAGAGTACGTGGGCACACCGGTTCCTGGTCGAGATGCCCCAAGAAAGCAGCTGCGGTTACTGCCATTGCAATGACAGGGACGAATCCATCATCCTTCAGCTCTAGTAGGCCCTCCAGCTTTCGATGACACTGGTGCCCAAATATCCATCATTCGAAAGGATGAGATTCCTTACGGAGCTCGGGTTGACAGGCACGAATTCGTCACAAAGGAAAGCCTCAACCATCTTAATTAAGATGTTCTTGCCTACTATCTGGTCGAAAGTCACCCGACCTCACCAGGAACCAAGATATCTATAGAGAGGTACGTCATCTCCACTCAATATCCCAGAAGCCTCTTTGTGTACTTTGCTGAACATCTGTATAAGAAGTCTCCTGATGTTTGGTGCGGGCATGGTTCTTTGTAGGCCCCTCCTGGGCGTGGCAGGACAGTCTCTTACACAGGTGCATGCTGGTCATACCAAAGGTGGGCATAAGGAAGGTGGTTGCATCTTGAGCGAAGGAAGTCGGCTTGTCGTTATCTCGCCTGCCTAGGCCACGCCTCCTTTACACCTGGGCGACTCTGCAATTAAGGCAGGCTTGTAATAATTGTAATTTAATTGAAATGTTATTCATTACACATTCTTCAGGTGACTGTAGACGCGATCCAAAATAATGTCGATTGTTTCGTCGACGGGCACGTTGGTGAAGAAGGATTCTACGTCGAGGGACGCTATGATGCCATTGCCGGGGGAGTCGCGATTTTCTTCAAGGAACTCCACCGATGAACTCAGGCTATAGCAGCTCGGGACGTTAGGAGTCAAAATTTAACTGAGGCGCTTGGCCAGGGCGTAAGTCGAGGAGGGCGTCAGGCTGATAATCGGGAAGAGAGGGTTGCCTTCCTTATGGGTTTTCACGTTAAGGTAGAGGTAACCAATGCTGAAGTTTTTTTTTTTATAGACCGAAAGTGGACTGCGTTAGTTGCCACCTTCATGGTACTGATGACCCGGTTGGCGTCCCTTTTGATGTCTTCAGTAGGGTTCAGTGTGAGACGATCGAACTTTGAGGAGTTGGACAGGATAGCATCGGGCTTCTCATGCACCGCCAGTAAAGAGGCAGACCTCCTCATAAGAGGATGTCTGAAATCCCAGAGAAACTTCGCGGCCCTTACCAAGGAATAGTCAAACTCCAGACATCAAATTTAAGTTTAACGTTGAAAAACTCTACGTGTTATACTACGAATATTTAACAACAGTGTCTGACATCTTTGAATAAAATTGAAATTAACTATTTTAGAAATGCCAACCTTCGGTGCGTTGCTCACCAGTTTAAGCAACAATGAGAAAACAACAACTTTGGATAATAGACCTATATAAAATTAATGCAGCTGAGGTAACAATCATTTTCAATAAAACATGTTCAAAAGATGGTTTACATTCAGAATAAAGAGAAAATAATAAAATAAAAATAATAAAAATAGAAATAAAAATAATAAACATGAAACATACATAAAATAAATAAATAAAAATAAAAGTTGAAACTAATAAAAATAAAGATAAAGAAAAAATTTGAATAAAACATAAAAAATAAAACAATAATGATAGAAATAAAAAGAAAACTTATAAAAAATATAAATACAATTAGTAAAATATTAATAAAATTTATAATTCAAATAATAATATAAAAATAAAAAATGAAAATATAAATAAAAATAATAAAGTAATATTATTTTTTTATTAATCATAATTAATAATCATAAATAAATAATAATAAAAAAATAAAACTATAAATAAACTTAGTAAAATGATAATAGTAAAATTTCAAAATACAAAAGCACCACCGTCAGGGCCTTCGTCAGGAGAGCCCTCTCCCACTGCTCGACCTGGCAGGACACTCACCAGGAACTCGACCGCGCCTCCCAAGTACTCATGAATAAAGGATATTCAAATAAATTAATCAGTAAGGAAGTCCGCACAGCCCTGGAGAAATGGCACGGTAGTGAGAGCCCTCAGCCCCGACCCCAGGATAATATCAACCTGTATTATAAAGCCTTCATGAGTTCCCATCACCGTGGAAGAAGAGGACTCCGCAAGAAGCAAATTATTCACAAAAAAGTATCCCCAACCGACGACACAAAGAATATCGACTTTTATCATATACTACCAGAATCGGAGACCTCGCGACCTCATTATGAAAAATAACCCCTCTCCACAGGTACGAGACCCCCTGAAGCAGACGCATGTGGTGTACCTATATACATGCCCAGTTCGCGATTGCATCGGCGACTAGGTAGATTTGACTAGCACGCGCCTGTCTAAGGGACTCTCATGCACGCCCAAGAGGGAGCCTATCAAGAATCATGCCCGCACCAACATTAAGAGGCCATCTCCCGGGATTGTCATCATCAAAACACGAAGATCATTCGGGAAGGTCCCTGATGACCGTCGGTTACGCCTGCTGGAGGTGCTTCTCATCCAGCTACGCAACCATCACGGCGAAGTGGCTTGAGACCTGACTCGAGCGACCAATGAGAAACAGACCTACCACCACCAGCCAATAGGAGATCGGCTTGGGACAGATCCACTGCTGACGCCCCGAATATAAGTAGGAAGACACCACACCAAAATAGTCTACGGGCCGAAACAGGGAAAGGCCTGTGCCAACAAGAAGTGTTGGCTTAATACAACAACAACAACACACCAAAATCAGTCTACTCTCTGCTTCCTAGCTTAGAGGATGTCTGGCATCTGGGGACGAAAGTTAGCAACGAGAGAGAGAGAGAGAGAGAGAGAGAGCGAATGATTTTGATGACTAAGGTATCACTGATCTTTACCCTGCATTTGAAAATGACCTCGATAGGCGCTCTACTAGCGTCAATAAGTAGTACTAAAACTGCCGCTATTCGTAAAACAGAAAAGAATCTCTATAAGCTTAACGCTTCTGAAGTAGCCATTATTTTTAATAAAGTATGCTCGAGAGAGGGATTGCTATCGAAGTACAACAACAACAACAATAATAATAATAATAATAATAATAATAATAATAATAATAATAATAATAATAATAATAATAATAATAATAAACTAAGCAAGTAAGTAATCAAAATAAAAAGATTAAAAATAATATGAAAAAATAAAAATAATGATAACCAGTGGTAAAAATATAAATAATTGATGGTATTACTGATGGTGTGAAAGTTGTCTCCGGTGTTATTTTCCAGAATTGGGGCGTTTTCGAGAGGCGATATGGTGTTGTTTGCTGTACTGGTGTGTTTCTTCCCATGGGGGTAGGGAGGAAAAAGGCCTCCTGCCTCGTATTCATGGAGGGCATTTGCTCCTGGATAAGTAACGCCTCCAGATGGCGCAGGCGGCGAGGGTCGGGTAGTCTCCCTATTTTCCTAGTGTTACGGAAAATGCAGCCGCGGGAGATTGTGTCTCGGTGGGCGGTGAGGGCGTGATTCTTGATGGCCTCTTTTTGGACGTGACAGGAAATTATCTTCGCAAGATGCATTGTACTCATTCCAATTTATTTCCTAGGACATCCTCGGGCGAGGCATATTATACTGGTATACTACGTTCGTCTGCTTGAGGGGTCTCCTGATGGCGGTGATGAGTTATTTTTCATGATTAAATCTCTTATTCTCGTGGGGAGGATATTCTCCTTCCTCATCCAGTTCTCCTCTTTATTCTGCTTCAACTGAAAACGTCTACTTTATCATCATACCCATTATTACGGGTACGAAATAATCTCTTGTGTTGAAATATAAAGAATTGTCTCATAAAAGTAAACCTTTCACATTCAGGAAACGCTGCTCTTATCGAAGCACTTATAACCTTTCAGTTTATTTTGAAAATATCATCGATGAATTTCTAATTGAAAAAGAAACATTTGCATTCAGTATCTCACTTATCTGCTGACTTTCAAAACCGTAAAATTCCAAAATAAAACTACAAAGATATAGTATGTAATTAAAAGACAAAATAACTTTGATTTGTAAAAAAACAAAAAATTATTTCACCTGAGGATAATTAACGACTGTGGCTATACTAGCTATGGATGTTAATGTTACGATATATATATATATATATATATATATATATATATATATATATATATATATATATATATATATATATTATATATATATATATATATGAATATTGTGTAAATATGTATTGACTGAATTTTCTTACGCTGCACTATTGTACCGAAATATTTCATGTTCTTAATGACACATTGAGACTGTAAGGTTTATTCAAATCATTTGGTCATTTATCATTGTTTTTGGGGTAACAAATGACTCCGCTGTTTTCCCCACAAGGGCCAATTAATAAGAACTAATTTATGCAGTCAGTCTCTCTATAATGTAGACTTCAGATTTAGTTATGGGACTCATTATGGTCGAAGGGCAGAGATTTCCTTTACAAATATATATATGCGAGAGCAATCTGTCTATATATTAAATTTGTCAAGCGTTGGTTTATCCATTTTCCTTTCTACTCTTCCTTTAATCCCCTATTTAAATTCTTATAATAAGCTGACATTTCATAAACTGATTTGATCTAATCCCCTGATATCAGAATAGTACAATTACTAAGCCTGATATCAGGATAGTACACATTACTAAGCCTGATATCAGGATAGTATACATAATCAAGCCTGATATCAAGATAGTACACATTATTAAGCCTGATATCAGGATAGTACACATTACTAAGTCTGATATCAGGATAGTATACATAACTAAGCCTGATATCAGGATAGTACACATTACTAAGCCTGATATCAGGATAGTTCAGGATAGTACACATTACTAAGAGACGTGAATGGAGCGTGTAAGTTCTCGTTCCATATCTTCTATAACTTTGGTTCCTTACGAAAGTCCATTAATAGAAGTTTTTTATTGCTGTTATTCAACCGTAATATGTTACTTAATTAGCGAAAAGGATTAATATTTTTAGAATCAGAAATGGCGCATTTGATTTTGTATTACGA
>NC_061090.1:11649687-11659687 GCF_015104395.2 Macrobrachium nipponense | reverse complement strand
TATACTGGAGAGGTAGTTCAGCCAAATATTCATTATATGAAGCACTCTATACGTATTCTTAGTTCTTTTTAAAAAATCGAAGAAAATGTATTGATGATATTTTTCTACTATTATAATGACAAATAAATGGCATATATAGCATTAAACTCTATATCTTCGCAATATCTTTTGATATTGTTTTTATACGGTACAAAAAAAATCACGACGTAATTTTTGACCTTTACGACACAATTAAAATAGGGATGACTTCCTAAGTTTTTAAAAAGTCATCCCAATTGGAAAATAATACAAACTTTTTATTTTAGCATGAAAATTACCTTTATACAGGACAATCAAACACAAATATCATTACGCAAATACGCGCCACACAAACATAAGCGCAATGACGTCAAGACATCACACACGAAACATTATAGAGACAAAATTGTAATAAACACCAACACCCATATATATATATATATATAATATATATAAACAATGTGTGTGTATATACAAATATATATACCTGTATCTTTTTCAATTACCAATATGGTTAGCAGTGACGAATGGAATATTAACTTAAGCCTTTTTATTTATTCTATAATTCTATCCAGTGAACGATATCATTTTCTAATGAATATTTCCATATATATTGCCTGTTCATGGATAGTGGAAAAATTAATATTTTGGCGCTAATCCAGTTTTACGTTCTCTCTTTAGAGGCCTTTTTCTCGTTTGATTATGGACTCTGGAATCACCGTGGAACGAAAATATCTCTATTATTTGATTTACTTGGAGGGTTCACGGCGAAATTAAAGGCAAAGAATGAGTATATTTATTTGTATTTATATATGTATGTACGTATGTATGTATGTATGTATGTATGTATGATAATTTATGTATATATATATATATATAATATATATATATATATATATGTGTGTGTGTGTGTGTGTGTGTGTATGTGTGTGTGTGTGTGTGTATAACTGGTAATTGCAATAGCCATAATGCCCTCTGAACTTATCGAATTCTTCGCCGTTTTTTAGATTCACTTGTCACTAAAAATCCTTAAGACTAAGTGCAAGACATATGAAGACATTATGATGGCCGGTAGCGGGAAACATACCCGATTCCCACAATCACAACGTGACCTCTTGTGATAATGGAACCAAGGTTCGTTTCCCGCTACCGGACATCATAACTTCATCACATATCTTGCACTTGGATCTGAAGGCTTCGTAGTGACAAGCGAATCCAGAAAATGCGCTAAGAATTCGAGAAGTTAAGAGGGAATTGTGGCTATTACAATTACATTTGTATCTGGTAAAAAGTGACAGTAGATCAGTATCTATATACTATATATATATATATATATATATATATATATATATATATATATATATATGATATCTATATATCTATATCTATATATCTATATATATATACTATATATATATATATATATATAATATATATATATATATATATAATATAGATCTATAGATATATAGAATATATATATATATATATATATATATATATATATATCTATATAATAATATATATTATCTTTATATATAATATATATATATATATCAATATATATATATATATATATATATATATATATATATATATATATATAGATATATATATATATATATATAGTATATATACTCATATATATATATATACGAAATACAAATAAAGGCAGCTGACGCGCTGGTAGTTGGCGAGATACTGAAATATTAAGAAAGTACCAAACACCAATGTAAAATCAGTTCTGTATACGAACTCCCTTTAGGAGGAAGACGTAACTGGTTCTTTTATTTTAATCTTAAATCCAGTGACAAAAACAAATCAGTATGAGCGAGGAAAATCAGAAAGACACAGGCAAAAATCAAATAATTTATTTATTACAATAAATATACTACACTGATGGCTCACAAAAAGTAATAAATAGACAAAACACAAAAGGCCATCAAATAACTCAGAGAGTCACCTATAACTAAAGCTAAACCCTACTCATAGAGAAGAAACCAAATCTTAATCTTAATAAGGGACCCAAAATAAATTTACCCACCCACGCTAACCTATACTAAATAGAAAGGAAAGAAGTGGAAGGACATACAAAAAGAAACAATAATCCTACCTAAATCATAACAATCTAAACCTTAATATACTATCAAACACTTTAGACCATATAATTACACACTCTTTAGGGTGTGATCTAAAAATACACACAGATTGGTCCTATGACACAGACCAGTACTAATACAGACGAGTCCATATACGCTCAAAAAAATGCAGTCACAGAACGTCACTCCCATCAGAAGAACTGCACTTCAAAACCGTTGGTGGATATACACACTTTAGTCTACGGCTCGCCAAAGATACAGGGGGATGTTTCCTCTTACCTGAGAGAAGACACCCTACTTGCTCCAACAAGGCCACTCTGGTGCTGATACAGTGATACATCCATCAAAGCACGAAAAAAGGCTCTCGAGCCCAGAACCACACACAACTGCCAACGCCAAGATTTAAGCCAGTAGGCCACTTAAATCACAGTTTGCACGTCGTACTCCCACATGTAGCTTCACATGCATAACTGCCTTTCACATTAAGAAGCAGCTCAATGACAGCAGATGTTGTTCTCAAGAGAACAAGCGAGAAATCTTCAGAATAGGACGTTATATATGTATAATCCACAACAGCAGACAGATCAGCAGCTCCAGAGTCCTCAACGGCCTTGAACTAGACTCTAGAATACTTTGGGAGAGTCACAAGTCACCTCTCCTTACCACACTCCCAGTCACCATAAAGAAAAATAAACAGAGTTACAAATTTGGCAAGGAAGCAAAAACACTGAGGAAGGCCGCACTTCAAACTGCACTCAATAGATGGCGCCACAAAACTTAAGCTTTTTTTCAACCAAGCAAATTAACACTACATTTAACCAAAATGTATACTAACGTAAAACAAATAGCAAAATACCTAACTTAACTTAGTTTTACAAAATTGCAAACAATAGAAAAATAAAAGCCATCAGTGCAAAAAGGCAAAACAAAGAGATTTTACTTTAAAATTACGTTACGGCCTGACACCTTCCTCCCTCAACAAAAAAAAAAAAATAAATTTGACTAAACAGGAAAATTAATTTTTTTTTTTAACCTTAATACGAAAATATAAGGTAAAGTAAACATGACAAGCAAAAACACTCACACTAGGACTACTTAATCTAACTGAAAAAAAAAAAACCCCCCCCCCCCCCAAAAAAAAAAAAAATAGGGAACTCCGGATTGCACATAAAAATAAGCAAAACAACCTTAGGATACATTAATAGCCTATACACCATCTGAAAAGAAAATTAGAAAATCAGGAACGGCATAACAGCAACACTTCACATCCTAGAAAGTGCATCGGGGATCTTGTTGTCCACTCCTTTTATATGTTGGAAGACCAGGTTTATATTCCTGACAGAAGAACGCCCATCGCAGAATCCTTTGATTCGCTCCCTTCATCTTATTTATGAACACCAGCGGGTTATGGTCCGTCAACACTTCAACCTGGAAAGAACTAGATAAATAAATGGAAAAATGGGATACGCTCTTCACCAGAGCCAAAGCTTCCTTCTCTATGGTCGAGTATTTTCTTTCAGCCGGGAGTAACTTTTTACTGAACATAAGAAATACAGGGGTGCATTTCCCCCTCATCATCTCTCTGAAACAGAACTCCTCCAATGCCCACGTCACTGGCATCCACTGACCAAAATAAAAGGTTTTATTAAAATTGGTTCAGAGACTAATACCGATTTCAAATTAGAAAACGCTTTTTCACACTCTGTACTCCACAAAAACTTAGTGTTCTTTTTCAATAGATTAGTTAAAGGCTGGGCGATGTCAGCAAAATTCTTCAGGAACCTCCTATAATAACCTAACATACCAAGAATTTTGCGGACACCACGGACATTACACGGTTTGAGGAAGGTTGGCTATAACCTCAATATTAGCATGTTTAGGAGCAACCTTCCCCAAACCAACCTCATGACCAAGATTGGTCACTACAGCCTTACCAAACTCCACACTTGTTGATATTTACAACCAAACCAGCCTTTCGTAAAACCTGAAACAGTTTTCTTAACCTTTCAACATGGGTTTTCCAGTCCTGACTGTATACCACCAAGTCGTCAATATATATTTCGGTACCCTCCAGCCCGCATATCACCCTATTCATAAGGCGCTGGAATGTACAAGCTGCATTTTTTAAACCAAAAGGCATCACCTTACATTCATACAACCCATTTGGGGTGACAAATGCCGAAATCTCACGGGCCCTGTGAGACAATGGCACCTGCCAGTAACCCTTCAATAAGTAATTTAGTTACAAACTTGCATTTCCCTATCCGTCTATTAAATCTTCAATCCGGGGAAGAGGGAAACTGTCACTCTTGGTTACCTGATTAACTCTACGGTAGTCCACACACATTCTATAATTACCGTCAGGTTTTTTTACCAGAACTATAGGGGAACTCCACGGACTTGAGCTGGGTTGAATAAGATCATGGTCCAGCATATACTGTACCTCCTTCTCAACCACTTTGGCTTTTTCTGGGTTCAGAGGCGGTACAGGGCCTGCTTTACTGGACGAGCGTCACCTACCTCAATATCATGTTCAAGCCATGAAGTAAGCCCTGGAGTCTCTCTAAACACTTCTGGAAAAGACTTTATCAAACATAACATGTCTTTCTTCTGGACTTCATCCAGATGCTCCAACAAAAACATTAGCCTTATTAAAAATTTCAACATTTGTTCTTAAATTCTCTACAGATAAATTCTCTACAGATACATGGTTATCAACATTATTATTAAATACAGTAGCTAGAGGACATGGTATTTCATAAACAATATTTAATGGATCTGGATTTCTACCTTCATATTTCTTTAATCTATTATGTGAAAAATTCTACTCTTTCTAGTAGAACCTGGAGAATCTAATTCATAATTAACGTCAGACACCTTTCTTATTACCTTCCATGGACCTTTAAATCTGGGTTTCAGAAAACTATCAGAGTCCATATCTAAAACCAGAACCAGATCTCCAGATTCGAAAGAACGACTTACTGCCTTGCGATCATAGAATGCTTTCATACAAGCCTGGGAAGCTTGCAAATTATCCTGGGCAAACTTCCAGGCACCACTCAATTTATTTTTCAAATTAGATAAAAATATATTTAAATTTGAATTTGTTTTCGTCCCCCAATCAACACTTCAAATAAACACTTCCAAAAGACCTCGAACCTCATGACCATACACCAATCTGAAAGGAGAAACACCAGTAGATTCATTTGGGTGAGTTCTTAATGCAAATAATGCATAAGGTAGTTCCTTATCCCAACTACTCTCCCTTTCGTAACAGTACTTACCAATTATACTTTTTAAGGTTTGGTGGAACCTTTCCACAACCCCTTGACTTTCGGGATGATATGGGACACTGGTGATGTGCTGAATGGCCAGTTCAGCACACCTGTCCTGAAAGTACTTGGAAGTAAAATTAGTACCGCGATCTGATTGAATGGTACAAGGTAACCCATAACGACAAAAATATTCTACTAACTTCTCCCAGACGGCTTTTGACGTTACTTTCCTAAGAGGGAAAGCCTCTGGAACCGAGAAGCCCTATCCATCACAAGTAATAAATACATATATCCCGATTGGGTTCTAGGTAAAGGACCCACAACATCAATGACAATCTCCTGCAAATGGTTCACCAATTACAGGATGGGTTTTTAACGGAGCCTTTCGCAATACCTGATTGGGTTTACCCATGACCTGGCACGTCTCACAAGTTCGCAAGAACAGTTAATACACTTTCTCATATTAGGCCACCAAATAGCTTGGTTAATCTCTTAAAAGTTTTTGTTAACCCCAAAGTGTCCCGAGAAAGGATCCTCATGAGCTAACTGCAGCAATTCGTCTCTGAATTGTTGAGGTACTAAAATCTGCTTATGGTACTCAGAAGATTCCATAAGAGAAGAACGACTTAATCTATACAATAATCCTCTCTCTGATACAAACATGGCTTAGAAACATCATCCCCCTCAGTTATTTCCACATCAAATTCATCATGCTGAGCTCTTATAAAATCAGCCCTATTCCATGCTCTAACTACTTTACTACTATCACTACTTCCTACAGACTCGAGCCTTCCTACTGCTACATCTACTTGTACAGGGTCTAAATTTAAATCCTCTCCGTCCATCAAGAGGTTACACCCTTTTCTCTGGGAGCGAGTAGTTACAGCAATTGGTAATTTATTTAAGGTTAAAATGGGGAACAATTCTTGTCCCTCCACATTACATAAGTCATTTCCTAGGATACCATCTATCCCAGGAATAGGTAGTTTATCAACAATGGCCAGATTAATATTCTTTACAACACCCAATATGTCAATCTCTCCTTCAACCACAGGAGCAGACACAACAGTGTCAGGAAAAACCACTTAAAATAACATAGTTAGCGATCTTCACATCAAGAGGTAACCTACTTCTCAACAATAAAGATCGAGCAGCACCTGTGTCCCTCAAAAATTTGACATTTATAACTTCCTCCTCAAATCTCAGCTTACCTGGCCAAATATACTTATTAAATGACAGTCACATGGGGGAATCTTTCTCTTTATTACCTTTACCATTTTCTTCATTCTCTACAGAATGTTGAGAAGCCTTAACTTGATTCACCAAAGCAATAAGGGAGAAGTAGCCTGCCTCTGTAAATAATTCTGACGAGCAAAACACCTAGCCTGGGTATGTCCTGCCTTGTTACACCAGTAACAGGTTCTACTACTTCCCACACTACTAGTTATAGTACGACTAGGATGAGCATTATCAGTTTTGCAAAATTTCCTATTCACAAAATTACCACCGGGATTACTTATTGGTTGATTTTTTGACCTGAAAATTCTTGGAATTTTGCTTTAGAGTTAGCCTGAAAAATTATTTAATTATTTTGGTTAAAGAACATTCTCTTTCTACTCTCCCCATTACCCTTGATCACAGGGAAATTACCCCTGAAGTTCTCGTACCAAACCTTATGGGTCAATATATTCATCACTAACCTGAGCAATTCTGGGAAAAAGAAGGTCACTTTCAAATCTTCTAAATGCACTCTTAACTCTTTAGCACAGGATTTCTTAAAATCTTCAATCAATATCAATTCCTTCAAGGCCGCCAAAGTAGTTACTTGGCGACTCTTGAGCCCAGTCATCAAATGCTCCTGCTTTACACGGGCAAATTCCACAAAAGTCATGTTCGGGGTTTTGTTAAAATTCCTAAACCTCTGCCTGTAGGCCTCGGAACCAAATCATAAGCTTTTAATATCAAAGCTTTTTCACTTTCTCATAATCCCGAGATACTTGCTCCTCTATGGCATTATAAACCTTCTGAGCCTTGCCCAGCAAGCGACATTGAATCAACACTGTCCAGACCTCCCTAGGCCAAGACAACCTGGAAGCAACCCTTTCAAAGGCCTTAAAGAATTCAGGCACGTTCTCCTCAGTAAAACAAGGTACAAGTTTTAGAGCATCCCCAAAACTAAACTTTTCCCCGGTATCTTCACGGATGGGGTACTCACACACTTCCTACCTTGCTGGAGCTTGGCCAACTCTAACTCCATACCAAGCATTGCTCTCTCAATGTGCTCTGATTCTCTCCAACTCCTCGAACTCTAACTTCTTTAGCTCCAACATGCTCTGGAAATCCTTTACTAGTGGCTCATTTTCCACTTTGACCGAATGAGTAGGAACAGCCGGACCAACCTTATCAGTACGAGGAACTCGCTCAGTCTGACTTTTACCATCAGGCAGACTGCCGTACTCTTCAAAAATCACTCCACAGTGGAGCAGATCCTGAAAAGACTCAATCCCGGAGCCCCTTCTACATCAGACTCACTCATGCTTTCACTAATTAATTCATCATCAGTTTGTTTAAGTTCACCACAGCCTATTCTTTACCAAACTTATACACATCCTTTTTCAATTCCCTATTTTGTTAAAGAAATTGCCTAACCACCTAGCACAAGCTTTCAAATTTTCTTTAGTCAAAGCACTCAAATACCTAACACAATCCTCAGAAGCTAAATATTCAGCAGGGTTAAACTCTACATCAGCCATAGTGAAAAGGAAAAGAAGGAAGGTGATGAGGCACAACAAAAAATAAATACTGAAAATCTCACCCAGGAGCACAGTCTGACCACTCGCACCACCGACTGAGTTTGTCCTGGATCCTGTCACGGTCGCCAAATTTGTTACGAACTCCCTTTAGGAGGAAGACGTAACTGGTTCTTTTATTTTAATCTTAAATCCAGTGACAAAACAAATCAGTATGAGCGAGGAAAATCAGAAAGACACAGGCAAAAATTTTCACAATATTTATTACACAATAAATATACGTACACTGATGGCTCACAAAAAGTAATAAATAGACAAAACACAAAAGGCCATCAAATAACTCAGAGAGTCACCTATAACTAAAGCTAAACCTACTCATAGAGAAGAAACCAAATCTAATCTTAATAAGGGACCCAAATAAATTTACCCACCACGCTAACCTATTACTAAATAGAAAGGAAAGAAGTGGAAGGACATACAATAGAAACAATAATCCTACCTAAATCATAACAATCTAAACCTTAATATACTATCAAACACTTTAGACCATATAATTACACACTCTTTAGGGTGTATCTAAAAATACACACAGATTGGTCCTATGACACAGACCAGTACTAATACAGACGAGTCCATATATCGCTCAAAAAATGCAGTCACAGAACGTCACTCCCATCAGAAGAACTGCACTTCAAAACCGTTGGTGGATATAACACACTTTAGTCTACGGCTCGCCAAAGATACAGGGGATGTTCCTCTTACCTGAGAGAAGACACCCTACTTGCTCCAACAAGGCCACTCTGGTGCTGATACAGTGGATACATCCATCAAAGACGAAAAAGGCTCTCGAGCCCAGAACCACACACAACTGCCAACGCCAAGATTTAAGCCAGTAGGCCACTTAAATCACAGTTGCACGTTGTACTCCCACATGTAGCTTCACATGCATATCTGCCTTTCACATTAAGAAGCAGCTCAATGACAGCAGATGTTGTTCTCAAGAGAACAAGCGAGAAATCTTCAGAATAGGACGTTATATATGTATAATCCACAACAGCAGACAGATCAGCAGCTCCAGAGTCCTCAACGGCCTTGAACTAGACTCTAGAATACTTTGGGAGAGTCACAAGTCACCTCTCCTTACCACACTCCCAGTCACCATAAAGAAAAATAAACAGAGTTACAAATTTGGCAAGGAAGCAAAAACACTGAGGAAGGCCGCACTTCAAACTGCACTCAATAGATGGCGCCACAAAACTTAAGCTTTTTTTCAACCAAAGCAAATTAAACAACAGTACATTTAACCAAAATGTATACTAACGTAAAACAAATAGCAAAATACCTAACTTAACTTAGTTTTACAAAATTGCAAACAATAGAAAAAATAAAAGCCATCAGTGCAAAAAGGCAAAACAAAGAGATTTTACTTTAAAATTACGTTACGGCCTGACAGGTGACCATATCAGTTTTCTCTGCAAATCTAGAGATAAATCTGCCGCTTAATTTGACAATTACATAATGTACTTGTTACTAAAAGATAACCACTATTTCATGCATCTTCGATCATTTATCTGAAAATAGAAAAACCTCCAAAAAAGCGTAAAATGGGAAGTCCGTGTAAGGGGGACATGACATTGGCAACGAAGCGAACACAAATGAAAGGATCCTTGATACACGACCTTTCGGGTAAGAGGATAAAGGAATATATACGTTTGGTTGTAGGAGAGGTTCCAAAGGATTATATACGGTTTTATTTTGTCTTTGCACAAGATAGAGGTGATGCGTGGAAAGGTGACCGCTACACTGGAAGGTGCATGGTAGACTTTGTTTCCATATAAAGTGCGGGGATGTAGCAAAA
>NC_061090.1:11627914-11649187 GCF_015104395.2 Macrobrachium nipponense | reverse complement strand
CGGGGATGTAGCAAAATAGGTGAAAACAAATAATAATTAAAATAATAATATGGTTTCCAGTATGAACGTCACACAGGAGACCTTCCTACTCCCCACCGCCGTCAGGAGAGCAGTAGACAACGCCCCACAACGACCATTGCACCAGAGGGATCCTGAGGATGATAGAAGCGTCAGCTCTCATCCTGAGGACGTCCCTAGTAACCATGGAGGGTGATCGGAGCAAAGGGTCTTACCCTGAGGACGACCTTTCAGCACGCCCTTCGAGAAGACCTCCACCATCACCGACAAGAATGAGACTCCGCCCACGAAGAGGACAGCCAATCAGAAGCCGTCCCCTTGATGACATCACACGTGACGCCACAAGCAGTGCCTAATGAAAAATGGGGTACCAAACTCCTCAAGCCACTCGATTGCAATTAAGTATTGCAAATCCAACCCAGGCAGCTCATTGCACTCGGCGATCCCGTCCCGAGGTGGCTGAAACATGTAGACGTCCTTTAATAGAAACCAAAAAAAAAAAACAAACGTAAGAAATACCGGGTTGACCCCTGACGACTACGGCCTGTTCCCGACCTACGAGACACACCTGAATACCTGATGGTGTTCCTCAGCCCGTCCCTGTTCCCCCGCCGCCTTTGATAACACCAGCCCGAAATTCCGTTGATGACCTGTAGCATGATGAACACCAACAGCTGCTTAGGAATACCAGTGTGCATTAGAAGAATTGAGAGAATTTTGTATAAAATCAATTCTTTAATTCTGGCATTATTTTCAATAAAATAATAATAATGATAATAATAATAATAATAGTAATAATAATTTTTCTTTTGGGGGGGGGGGGTTGTCTATCACAGTCCTCCAATTTGACTGGGTGGTATTTATAGTGTGGGGATCCTGGTTTTATTATTATTATTATTATTATTATTATTATTATTATTATTATTATTATTATTATTATTATTATTATTATAAACCGCGTGTTCTAAAATTTCAGTGCTTAAACATCACAGTTACCAAAACTAAAATAATGAAATTCTCTATAACAATTTCCGTCCCATTTTTTTTTTTTTTTTTAAAAGAGGCTTTCTACCGGATCCGTTCTTATCGGATCTGCATACGAATAAAAGCTGCAATTCAAATTCCTGTCCTCAAAGGAAATATAAATGGAGCGTCAGCACTGGAGTCTCTCAGCCCTCTGAGAGTCCTCAAGGATTTGAATAAATCAGGGATAGTTCCTTCGGCCTTTTTCAATCAGCACGATTTCCTTTTTTTCCTTCTCTCTTCATTTTGCCCTTTATTCACCTCTCTCTCGATAATTGAATTCTTCCTTTACTGGGTATAATTACATTCACTGCCTTTGGTCATCTTGATTCTTCTTCTTTCGGAAGTGGACTTATTTCGTTTTCTTATGTTTTATCTCCATCGAGTTTCTGTGGTATACCATTTTCATTATCCGTGTTTTCCATTGTAATCGAAGTTCAGTGACTGCTGTTGCCCTATTTATTTTATAGACCCTATAGGCCACTAATATAATTTTCCTTATTATTTTTCATAAAGTAATCCCACAGTTCTCTGTTCATCTTTACATACTATAAATTACCCACCGATCAAAAAAAAAAATTAAACAAACCCAAAATTTATTGATTTTGTATTTCCTAAAAAGTAAGTGTCCCTGTCTTTCCGAGATTAAGCCATAAATTTTATAAGGCAGTTTTTATTTTATCGCTTGTTATAAAGTTTTCTTTATGAACTTATACCATTCTCAAATGGTAGTTTCTTTTACAGTGCATACATACATACATACATTATTACATACATACATACATACATACATACATACACGTGTATTAGTAGTAACAAAATGTATTGAAAAAAAATTGCTTTATACCTATACTGATTTTAATGAGAATAAAATGACTGCCAATTTATTTGTGATATTCTAATACAGCTATCATAAAGTGAAAGAAATGTCATACATGCATACATGCATATATAGCAGTAACAGGATGTATTGAAAAATTGTCATTATACTTATACCAATTATGATCAACATTTTAATGAGAATAAAATGACTGAGAATCTTTTTGTGATAATTTGATACAGAAATCATAAAATGAAATAAATACCACACACATATATATACATATAAACATATACATACATACATAGCAGAATGAATAGAAGTATTGTCATTATGCCTATGATAGTTATGTTCAACATTACAATAAGCATAAAATGACTGAGAAACTTTCCGTGATAATCTAATACAGAAATCATAAATTGAAATAAATGTCATACATACATACATACATACATACATACATAACAGTAACAGAATGTATAGAAATATTGTCATTATACTTATGTTAGTTATGGACAACAATATGTATAAAATGACAGAGAATCTTTTGAGAATCTTTTTTTTTTGATAATCTAATACAGATATCATGAAAAGACACAAATCAGACATATCAAACGATTTTTCATTCCATTAAAAACAAGACGAGCTATTTGTGCCGACCTTTTCCGGGATCTGCATACAAATAAAAGTTGCATTTGGAATTCCGACCTTAATGGAAATAAAAAGGGGCGTCAGCTTGGAGGTCTCCCATCCCTCTCTGAGCTTCTTCGCAGATTTGAATAAATCTGGTGGAATTGGTTTTGGCCTATTTTTAGTCTCAGATTTTCCACTTTCGTTCTCTACGTTATCTTTTCATTTTTGCGTTTATTTCGTGCGTGTATTACTCGTTGAATTCTTCTACTAATACCAATAACCGCATCAGGCAATTCATTCATGCCACAGCATCTCGTTTTGAGGTTGATTTTACCGATACTTTTTGATATCAGAAATCAATAAGACTTTTTCGTTGACATGGATTTTCTGTTTTTCAATTCCATATTAAACAACATACCCTTTATTGAACCATCTCTAGTCCAAGTGTCATCTCTTTTTTTTTATGTGTGAGTAGCCTAATCTTAGTTTTTATTATCACTAAAATCGCTCTTATAGCTTTTTCAGTATTTGTAATTAAGTGTCACGCCCACAATACGTATGTGCGAGTATGTATATATATATATATATATATATATATATATATATATTATATATATATATATATATATATATATATATATATATATATATATCTAGATAGATATGATATATATATATATATATATATATATATATATATATATATCTATATCTACTATATATATATATATATATATATATATATATATATATATATATATATATATATATATGTGTATGCCTGTAGGACATCTATCTGTACCCAAAAATAATGAAAAATAGGAGGAATATGAGGAGTTGGTTTATAAAAAATAAATAAATATCGCCAGCAATTTTTGTTCGAAGATCGACTTCTGGTTGACGAATGAAAATACCCCTAATAAAAAAAAATTTCTTTTGACCAAACAGTGTCTATCTTCCTGGGTAGTTGGAGGACAATGGTGGTTGTAACCAGTTTTGAAAAAAAGTTTGCAGTTGCGAAACCTCTTCCTTGAACGAGTCCTATGTCATCTTGGATAGATGTTATAATTTTCTTTTTGGTCATACCAGCCCAATCTCCAGCATTCTGATGTCTCTTTTATATATTTACTGAAGGACGAGAAATCTAAGTTCCTTAGGGAGCGAGACAGACCGACAGACAGACAGACAGACGGACGGGAACAGTGTGAGAGGGGGAAAAAGTAGAGCTCCACATGACCGTGTGATTTCCTATTCCTTCATATGATCGTGACATTGAACAGAAAATGTATTCTCTTTCTCTTTTACACGCGCATGCGCGCATGGATACAGTTAATGTTATATAATTTCCTTTTTCAAGGTCGAACGCACCAATACAAAACAATATTATGGCTATGTTATCTCTATCAAAGTCAGAGGCGTTGCATATTTCCTAAGTTTGTGGCTGTGAATATAGACCACCCTACATCGTCTTTGGAGTTGGCTATACATATGCATTAGGGATTATAGTAATGTTCACATTCCATTAGCGAAAACTGACTGATATGTGATCTTTGTCTTCCTTTTCCTTCCTCGTATCAGTTAAAAAATAAGTACCTGATGACAGATCTCCTTGAGTAATAAAAGGTTCGTCATCAGGTACTAATTTGTTAACTGATACGAGTAGGAAAAGGAAGAAAAAGATCAGAAATCAGTCAGTTTTCGCTAATGGAAGGTGAACATTACTATAATCCCTAATGCATATTTATAGCCAACTCCAAAGGCGATGTAGGGTGATCTATATTCACAGCCACAAACTATAGGCAATATGTACCTAACATCTGTTATGCAAAGTTGTAATATGCAACGGCTCTCACTTTTATAGAGATAATATAGCAATAATGTTGTTTTGTATTGGTGCGTTCGACCTTGAAAAAGAAAATGATAACATCTAACCAAGGTAACAAAGGAACGAAAATCTTTCAAAGTTTAAAATAAAGATAGAACAAGACATTGGACTCGTTCAAGTAATAGGTTTCGCAACTGCAAACTTTTTTTTTTAAAACTGGTTACAACCACCACAGTCCTCCAACTACCCAGGAAGATAGACACTGTTAGGTCAAAAGAAAAAGATTTTTTTTTTTTTTTTTTTTTTTTTTGGGTGGTAATAATAGGGTTTTATTTTATTCGTTACCCAGAAGTCGATATTCGAATAACAATTGCTGGCAATATTTATGTCCCTAACATCTGTTATGCTAAGTTGCAATAAAAGGAAATATGCAACGGACCCGACTTTGACAGAGATAGTATGGCCATAATGTTGTTTTGTATTAATGCCATCGACCTTGAAAAAGAAAATTATATAACATTAACTGTATCCGTTCAATGTCGCGATGATATGAAGCAATAGGAAATCACCCGATCATGTAGAGCTCTTTACTTTTTTTCCCCCTTTCACACTGTTCCCTTTTGTCTGTCTGTCGGTCTGTCTGCCTGCATGGATTCGCCGTCTCGCTCCCTAAGGAACCAAGATTTCTCGTCCTTCAGTAAATATATAAAAGAGACATCAGAGTGCTGGAGATTGGTGCTGGTATGACCAAATGACCAACGAGGGATTCGAGAGGGAGAAAGGAAATGGAAAACTAATTGAAAATTGTTGTCTTGGGAAATTCCAAGAAAGGGAAAGGAAATGTCTGGGAGAAAAGCTATTTCCTCAGCTGACAGAGACAGAAAGAGAGGAGGTAAAGAACTCGATCAGGTAAATTTGGAAAAGGACAAGAAAAGATCGGAGCTATTATTTGACTAGCTTAAGACTTAGTTGATACAATTCATTCTTTTCGTAAAGGAAACAACACGAGTCAATCTCTCTGTAATTCAGTACAATTTATTGGAGCTCTTGTAGCAGCATTCAGGGGAGATTTATATATTGAAGAAAACGAGACGGCCGCCTCTCCCTCCACTCCAAGAAGCGTCCGCTATTACTAGGCCATTTTTTTCTTTGGGCCACTTTTTTATTTTTTTTTGAGGGGGGGGGGGGGGGGGGGAAGACATGAAAGGCCTGAGCTCTTCAATGTAAAAAGCCCGTTACACTTCAAATAAAGACATAGAAGTTTGTTTCACCCTTAACCATTCCGCCTGCTAGTCTTACACAAAATGAACCACGATGTACACAGATATACAGTTAATATATATATATATATATATATATATATATATATATATATATATATAGATATATATATATTTATTATTTATTATATTATATATATATATATAATATATATATATATATATATATATATATATATATAATATATAACTGAATCACGAAAGTTTGGAACGTGATAAATCCATAAATAAAGGTATAAGCCACGAATGAAAAATACACAACGGAGTTTCTGCAAGATCTTTTGACGTTCAATGTCCTTTACTCAGCTGAGTAAAGTACATTGAACGACTATTTGTCTGCTTTGACACAGATCTTCTATTAGTAGAGTCCTCATCAAGGGACAGACCATACTCGAAGGAAGAGTTCCCTCTTTCTGCAGAGCTGGTCTTCTAGATTATTCCAACAGAATGACCTAAAGGATGATGTCTGCAAGAATTGATCTAGATATCTGACTATTTGTCCGCTTTGACAGAGATCTTCTATTAGAAGAGTCCTCATCAAGGTACAGAGCATACTTGAAGGAAGAGTTCCCTCTTTCTGCAGAGCCGGTCTTCTAGATTATTCCAACAGAATGACCACAAGGAAGATATCTCCAAGAATACATCTAGATATCCGACTATTTGTGAGCTTTGACAGAGATCTTCTATATGAAGTCTTCGTCAAGGTACAGAGCATACTCGAAGGAAGAGTTCCTTCTTTCTGCAGAGCCAGTCTTCTAGATTATTCCAACAGAATGACCAGAAGGAAGATATCTCCAAGAATAGATCTAGATATCCGACTATTTGTTGAGGCTTTGACAGAGATCTTCTATTATTGAAGAATCTTCGTCAAGGGACAGGAGCATACTCGAAGGAAGAGTTTCCTATTCTTTCTGCCAGAGCCGGGTATTCTAGATTATTCCAAACAGAATGACCAGAAGGATGATATCTGCAAGAATAGATCTAGATATCCGACTATTTGTCTGCTTTGACACAGATCTTCTATTAGAAGAGTCCTCATCAAGGGACAGAGCATACTTGAAGGAAGAGTTCCCTCTTTCTGCAAAGCTGATCTTCTAGATTATTCCAACAGAATGACTGGAAGGATGAAATCTGCAGGAATAGATCTAGATATCTGACTATTTGTCAGCTTTAACAGAGATCCTCTATATGAAGTCATCATCAAGGGACACAGCATACTCGAAGGAAGAGTTCCCTCTTTCTGCAAAGCAGGTCTTCTAGGATTTTATTCCCAACAATGAGACCAGGAAGATATCTGCAAGAACAGATCTGGATATCAGACTATTTGTCGGCTTTGAGAGAGATCTTCTATATGAAGTCTTCATTAAGGGACAGAGCATACTCGAAGGAAGAGTTCCTTCTTTCTGCAGAGCCGGTCTTCTAGATTATTCCAACAGAATAACCAGAGGGAAGATATCTGCAAGAGTAGATCTAGATATCCGACTATTTGTCCGCTTTGACACAGATCTTCTATTAGAAGAGTCCTCATCATGGGACAGAGCTTACTTGAAGGAAGAGTTCCCTCTTTCTGCAAAGTCGGTCTTCTAGATTATTCCAACAAAATGACCACAAAGAAGATATCTCCAAGAATACATCTAGATATCCGACTATGTGTGAGCTTTGACAGAGATCTTCTATATGAAGTCTTCGTCAAGGTACAGAGCATACTCGAAGGAAGAGTTCCCTCTTTCTGCAGAGCCGGTCTTCTAGATTATTCCAACAGAATGACCAGAAGGAAGATATCTCCATGAATAGATCTAGATATCCGACTATTTGTGAGCTTTGACAGAGATCTTCTATATGAAGTCTTCGTCAAGGGACAGAGCATACTCGAAGGAAGAGTTCCTTCTTTCTGCAGAGCCGGTCTTCTAGATTATTCCAACAGAATGACCAGAAGGATGATATCTGCAAGAATAGATCTAGATATCCGACTATTTGTCTGCTTTGACAGAGATCTTCTATTAGAAGAGTCCTCATCAAGGGACAGAGCATACTTGAAGGAAGAGTTCCCTCTTTCTGCAAAGCTGGTCTTCTAGATTATTCCAACAGAATGACTGGAAGGATGAAATCGCAGGATAGATCTAGATATCTGACTATTTGTCTGCTTGACAGATATCTTCTATTAGAAGATCCTCATCAAGGGACAGAGCATACTTGAAGGAAGAGTTCCCTCTTTCTGCAAAGCTGGTCTTCTAGATTATTCCAACAGAATGACTGGAAGGATGAAATCTGCAGGAATAGATCTAGATATCTGACTATTTGTCCGCTTTAACAGAGATCCTCTATATGAAGTCATCATCAAGGGACACAGCATACTCGAAGGAAGAGTTCCCTCTTTCTGCAAAGCAGGTCTTCTAGATTATTCCAACAGAATGACCAGAAGGAAGATATCTGCAAGAACAGATCTGGATATCAGACTATTTGTCGGCTTTGAGAGAGATCTTCTATATGAAGTCTTCATTAAGGGACAGAGCATACTCGAAGGAAGAGTTCCTTCTTTCTGCAGAGCCGGTCTTCTAGATTATTCCAACAGAATAACCAGAGGGAAGATATCTACAAGAGTAGATCTAGATATCCGACTATTTGTCCGCTTTGACACAGATCTTCTATTAGAAGAGTCCTCATCATGGGACAGAGCATACTCGCAGGAAGAGTTCCCTCTTTCTGCAGAGCCGGTCTTCTAGATTATTCGAACAGAATGAACAGAATGAAGATATCTTACAGAATAGATCTAGATATCCGACTATTTGTCCGCTTTGAAATAGATCTTCTATTAGAAATAAAGTTCTCATCAAGGGACAGAGCATACTCGAAGGAAGAGTTCCCTCTTTCTGCAGAGCCGGTCTTCTAGATTATTCCAACAGAATGACCGGAAGGAAGATATCTGCAAGTATAGATATAGATATCTGACTATTTGTCCGCTTTTACAGAGATCTTCTATATGAAGTCTTCATCAAGGGACACAGCATACTTGAAGGAAGAGTTCCTTCTTTCTGCAGAGCCTGTCTTCTAGATTATTCCAACAGAATGACCAGAAGGAAGATATCTGCAAGAATAGATCTAGATATCCGAATATTTGTCCGATTTGACACAGATCTTCTATATGAGTCTTCATCAAGGGACACAGCATACTTGAAGGAAGAGTTCCCTCTTTCTGCAAAGCCGGTCTTCTAGATTATTCCAACAGAATGACAAGAAGGAAGATATCTGCAAGAATAGATCTAGATATCCGACTATTTGTCCTCATTGACAGAGATCTATATGAAGTCTTCATCAAGGGACACAGCATACTTGAAGGAATAGTTCCTTCTTTCTGCAGAGCCTGTCTTCTAGATTATTCCAACAAAATGACCAGAAGGAAGATATCTGCAAGAATAGATCTAGATATCCGACTACTTGTCCACTTTGACAGAGATATTCTATTAGAAGAGTGCTCATCAAGGGACAGAGCATAATCAAAGGAAGAGTTCCTTCTTTCTGCTTAGCCGGACTTCTAGATTACTCCAACAGAATGACCAGAAGGAAGATATTTGCAAGAATAGATCTTGATATCAGACTATTTGTCCGCTTTGACAGAGATCTTCTATATGATGTCTTCATCAATGGACAGAACATACTTAAAGTAAGAGTTCCTTATTTCTGCAGAGCCGGTCTTCTAGATTATTCCAACAAAATGACCAGAAGGAAGATATCTGCAAGTCTAGATCTACATATCCGACTATTTGTCCGCTTTGACAGAGATCTTCTATAAGAAGAGTCCTCATCAAGGGACAGAGCATACTCGAAGGAAGAGTTCCCTCTTTCTGCAGAGCCGGTCTTCTAGATGATTCCAACAGAATGACCAGAAGGAAGATGTCTGCAAGAATAGATCTAGATATCCGACTATTTGTCCGCTTTGACACAGATCTCCTATAAGAAGTCTTCATCAAGGGACAGAGCATACTTGAAGGAAGAGTTCCCTCTTTCTGCAGAGCCTGTCTTCTAGATTATTCCAAAAGAATGACCAGAAGGAAGGTGTCTGCAAGAATAGATCTAGATATCCGACTATTATTCTGCTTTGACAGAGATCTTCTATTAGAAGAGTCCTCATCAAGGGACAGAGCATACTTGAAGAAAGAGTTCCTTCTTTCTGTATAGCCAGTCTTCTAGATTATTCCAACAGAATGACCAGAAGGATGATGTCTGCAAGAATTGATCTAGATATCTGACTATTTGTCCGCTTTGACAGAGATCCTCTATATGAAGTCTTCATCAAGGGACAGAGCAAACTCGAAGGTTTGTTCCTTCTTTCTGCAGAGTCGGTATTTTAGATTATTCCACCAGAATGACCAGAAGGAAGATATCTGCAAGAATAGATCTAGATATCTGACTATTTGTCCGCTTTACAGAGATCTATATGAAGTCTTCATCAAGGGACAGAGCATACTCAAGGGAAGAGTTCCCTCTTTCTGCAGAGCCGGTCTTCTAGATTATTCCAACAGAATGACCAGAAGGAAGATATCTGCAAGAGTAGATCTAGATATCCAACTATTTGTCTGCTTTGACACAGATCTTCTATTAGAAGAGTCCTCATCAAGGGACAGAGCATACTCGAAGGAAGAGTTCCCTCTTTCTGCAGAGCCGGTCTTCTAGATTATTCCAACAGAATGACCAGAAGGAAGATATCTGCAAGATTAGATTTAGATATCCGACTATTTGTCCGCTTTGACAGAAATCTTGTATTAGAAGTTCTCATCAAGGGACAGAGCATACCCGAAGGAAGAGTTCCCTCTTTCTGCAGAGCCAGTCTTCTAGATTATTCCAACAATGACCAGAAGGAAGATAACTGCAAGAATAGATCTAGATATCCGCCTATTTGTCCGCTTTGTAGATCTTCTATATGCAGAAGAAAGATATCTGTAAGAGTATTTGTCCGCTTTGACATAGATCTTCCATTAGAAGAGTCCTCATCAAGGGACAGAGCATACTCGAATGAAGAATTCCCTCTTTCTGCAGAACCGGTCTTCTAGATTATTCCAACAGAATAACCAGAAGGAAGATATGCAAGATTAGATCTTGATATACGACTATTTGTCCGCTTTGACCCAGATCTATTAGAAGAGTCCTCATCAAAGAACAGAGCATACTCGATGGAAGAAATCCCTCTTTCTGCTGAGCCGGTCTTCTAGATTATTCCAACAGAATGACCGGAAGGAAGATATCTGCAAGTATAGATCTAGATATCAGACTATTTGTCCGCTTTGACAGAGATCTTCTATAAGAAGTCTTCATCAAGGGACAGAGCATACTCGAAGGAAGAGTTCCTTCTTTCTGCAGAGCCTGTCTTCTAGATTATTCCAACAGAATTATCAGAAGGAAGATATCTCCAAAAATAGATCTAGATATTCGACTATTTGTCCGCTTTGACAGAGATCTTCTATATGAAGTCTTCATCTAGGGACAGAGCATACTCGAAGGAAGTGTTCCTTCTTTCTGCAGAGCCGGTCTTCTAGATTATTCCAACAGAATGATCAAAAGGAAGATATCTTCAAGAATAGATTTAATTATCCGACTATTTGTCCTCTTTGACAAAGATCTTCTATATGAAGTCTTCATCAAGGGACAGAGCATACTCGAAGGAAGAGTTCCTTCTTTCTGCAGAGCCGGTCTTCTAGATTATTCCAACAATGACCAGAAGGAAGATAACTGCAAGAATAGATCTAGATATCTGACTATTTTTCCATTTTAACAGAGATCTTCTTTATGAAGTCTTCATCAAGGGACTGAGCATACTTGAAGGAAGAGTTCCTTCTTTCTGCAGAGCCGGTCTTCTAGATTATTCCAACAGAATGACCAGAAGGAAGATATCTGCAGGAATAGATCTAGATATCCGACTATTTGTCCGCTTTGACAGAGATCTTCTATATGAAGTCTATATTAAGGGACAGAGCATACTCGAAGGAAGAGTTCCTTCTTTCTGCAGAGCCAGTCTTCTAGATTATTCCAACAGAATGATCAGAAGGAAGGTATCTCCAAGAATAGATCTAGATATCCGACTATTTGTCCACTTTGACACAGATCTTCTAAATGAAGTCTTCATCAAGGGACAGAGCATACTCGAAGGAAGAGTTCCCTCTTTCTGCAGAGCCAGTCTTATAGATTATTACAACAATGACCAGAAGGAAGTTAACTGCGAAAATAGATCTAGATATCCGACTATTTGTCTGCTTTGACACAGATCTTCTATATGAAGTCTTCATCAAGGGACATAGCATACTCGAAGGAAGAGTTCCCTCTTTCTGCAGAGCCGGTCTTCTAGATTATTCCAACAGAATAACCAGAAGGAAGATATCTGCAAGAGTAGATCTAGATATCTGACTATTTGTCCGCTTTGACAGAGATCTTCTATATGAAGTCTTCATCAAGGGACAGAGCATACTCAAAGGAACAGTTCACTCTTTCTGCAGAGCCGGTCTTCTAGATTATTCCATCAGAATAACCCGAAGGAAGATATCTGCAAGAGTATTTGTCCGCTTTGACAGAGATCTTCTATTAGAAGAGTCCTCATCAAGGGACAGAGCATACTCGAATGAAGAATTCCTTCTTTCAGCAGAGCCGGTCCTCTAGATTATTCCAACAGAATAACCAGAAGGAAGATATATGGAAGAGTAGATCTTGATATACGACTATTTGTCCGCTCTGACACAGATCTTCTATTAGAAGAGTCCTCATCAAAGGACAGAGCATACTCGAAGGAAGAGTTCCCTCTTTCTGCTGAGCCAGTCTTCTAGATTATTCCAACAGAATGACCAGAAGGAAGATATCTGCAAGTATAGATCTAGATATCAGACTCTTTGTCCGCTTTGACACAGATCTTCTATATGAAGTCTTCATCAAGGGACAGAGCATATTCGAAGGAAGAAATCCTTCTTTCTGCAGAGCCGTTCTTCTAAATTATTCCAACAAAATGATCAGAAGGAAGATATCTCCAAGAATAGATCTAGATATCCGACTATTTGTCCGCTTTGACAGAGATCTTCTATATGAAGTCTTCATCAAGGGACAGAGCATACTTGAAGGAAGAGTTCCTTCTTTCTGCAGAGCCGGTCTTCTAGATTATTCCAACAGAATGATCAAAAGGAAGATATCTTCAAGAATAGATTTAATTATCCGACTATTTGTCCGCTTCGACAAAGATCTTCTATATGAAGTCTTCATCCAGGGACAGAGCATACTCGAAGGAAGAGTTCCTTCTTTCTGCAGAGCCGGTCTTCAAGATTATTCCAACAGAATAACCAGAAGGAAGATATCTGCAAGAGTAGATCTAGATATCCGACTATTTGTCCGCTCTGTCACAGAACTTCTATTTAGAAGTCTTCATCAAGGACAGAGCGTACTCGAAGGAAGAATTCCCTCTTTCTGCAGAGCCGGTCTTCTAGATTATTCCAACAATGACCAGAAGGAAGATAACTGCAAGAATAGATCTAGATATCCGACTATTTGTCTGCTTTGACAGAGATCTTCTTTATGAAGTCTTCATCAAGGGACAGAGCATACTCGAAGGAAGAGTTCCCTCTTTCTGCAGAGCGGGTCTTCTAGATTATTCCAACAGAATGACCAGAAGGAAGATATCTGCAAGAATAGATCTAGATATCCGACTATTTGTCTGCTTTGACAGAGATCTTCTTTATGAAGTCTTCATTAAGGGACAGAGCATACTCGAAGGAAGAGTTCCTTCTTTTTGCAGAGCCGGTCTTCTAGATTATTCCTACAAAATAACCAGAAGGAAGATATCTGCCAGAGTAGATCTAGATATCCGACTATTTGTCCGTTTTGACAGAGATCTTCTATATGAAGTCCTCTTCAAGGGACAGAGCATACTTGAAGGAAGAGTTCCTTCTTTCCGCAGAGCCACTCTTCTAGATTATTCCAACAGAATGACCAGAAGGAAGATATCTGCAAGAATAGATCTAGATATCCGACTATTTGTCCGCTTTGACAGAGATCTTCTATATGAAGTCTTCATCAAGGGACAGAGCATACTTGAAGGAAGAGTTCCCTCTTTCTGCAGAGCCGGTCTTCTAGATTATTCCAATAATGACCAGAGGGAAGATAACTGCAAGAGCAGATCTAGAAATCCGACTATTTGTCCGCTTTGACACAGATCTTCAACATGAAGTCTTCATCAAGGGACAGAGCATACTCGAAGGAAGAGTTCCATCTTTCTGCAGAGCTGGTCTTCTAGATTATTCCAACAGAATAAACAGAAGGAAGATATCTGCAAGAGTAGATCTAGATATCCGACTATTTGTCCTCACTGACACAGATCTTCTATTAGAAGAGTCCTCATCAAGGGACAGAGCATACTCGAAGGAAGAGTTCCCTCTTTCTGCAGAGCCGGTCTTCTAGATTATTCCAAGTGAATGACCAGAAAGAAGATATCTGCAAGTATATATCTAGATATCCGACTATTTGTCCGCTTTGACAGAGATCTTCTATATGAAGTCTTCATCAAGGGACAGAGCATACTCGAAGGAAGAGTTCCTTCTTTCTGCAGAGCCTGTCTTCTAGATTATTCCAACAGAATAACCAGAAGGAAGATATCTGCAAGAGTAGATCTAGATATTCGACTATTTGTCCGCTTTGACAGAGATCTTCTATTAGAAGTCCTCATCAAGGGACAGAGCATACTCGAAGGAAGAATTCCCTCTTTCTGCAGAGCCGGTCTTCTAGATTATTCCAATAATGACCAGAGGGAAGATAACTGCAAGAGTAGATCTAGATATCCGACTATTTGTCCGCTTTGACACAGATCTTCAACATGAAGTCTTCATCAAGGGACAGAGCATACTCGAAGGAAGAGTTCCATCTTTCTGCAGAGCCGGTCTTCTAGATTATTCCAACAGAATGACCAGAAGGAAGATATCTGCAAGAGTAGATCTAGATATCCGACTATTTGTCCGCTTTGACAGAGATCTTCTATTAGAAGAGTCCTCATCAAGGGACAGAGCATACTCGAAGGAAGAGTTCCCTCTTTCTGCAGAGCCGGTCTTCTAGATTATTCCAACAATGACCTGAAGGAAGATAACTGCAAGAATAGATCTAGATATCCGACTATTTGTCCTCTTTGACACATCTTCTATCAGAATTCTTCATCAAGGGTCATAGCATACTTAACTTTCTGCAGAGCCGTTCATCTAGATTATTCCAACAGATTCATCATCTGGTATCCCTCTGGTATCCCTCTGGTATCTTTCTTGTATCCTTCTGGCATCCCTCTGGTGGCCTTTTGGGTTCCTTCTGTTGGCCTTTCCAGCATCCTTCTGGTGGCCCTGTGGCCCTCCAAACAGCTGTTGGCTCTCAAAGTGAGGGCTGGTCCTTGTTCATCCAAAGAGCTGTTAGCTCTCATTCTGAGAGCTGGTCCTCCTTCCTCCGAACAGCTGTTGGCTCTCATCCTGAGAGCTTGTCCTCCTTCCTCCAAACAGTTGCTGTGTTGGTGGCTCTCATTTTGAGAATTGTTCCTCCTTCCTCCATCAAGCAGATGAGAGAATCGCCAAGGATGCCTGATGAAAAGGACGATCACAAGACTTGTCTTCTCAGCTACAAAGAAACAGCCCTAGTGAAGGATTCTGACTGGTCACCAGTTGATGAAGCTGCGTCATGTTCCAGAGGCATTGCAATCTTCTTGGCTCAGTCGATGGGGTTGATTTCAGGATGGGTGTGTGAGAGGTGGGGGGACCTCCCATTGCTGGTTGCTGCTGGGGGGACCAGCAGTGAACACCCATCCTGCAGTCAAGCCATCGAATGGGCCGAGAAGATCACAGCTCCTCTGGAACACGATGCAACATCACCAACTGGTGACAAGGCAAACTCCTCCACCATGTTGGTTCTCCTTCCTCCAAGCTGCGGTTGGTGGCTCTCATCTTGAGAATTGTTCCTCCTTCCTCCATCAAGCAGATGAGAGAATCGCCAATGAAGCTTGAGGAAAAGGACGATCACAAGACTTGTCTTCACAGCTACAAAGAAACAGCCCTAGTGAAGGATTCTGACTGATCACCAGTTGATGAAGCTGCGTCCTGTTCAAGAGGCATTGCAATCTTCTTGGCTCAGTCGATAGAGTTGGTTTCAGGATGGGTGTGTTGGAGGTGGGGGGACCTCCCGTTGCTGGTTGCTGCTGGGGGGAGCAGTAGTGAACATCCATCCTGCAGTCAAGCCATCGAATGGGCCGAGAAGATCACAGCTCCTCTGGAACACGATACAACATCACCAACTGATGACAAGTCAAAGTCCTCCACCATGTTGGTTAATCAAGGACTGCTTCTCTTGTCGTTTCTTCCTCCTTTCTCCCACCTTATCATTGTTGTCCATCTGGACTTACCACCTTCCTCCATAGCTGCCACTTGTTCCCCATCTGTACAAGTCTAAGCTCTGTTTTTTTTCCCTCCGTCCCTTGGCTCCTCTTGATCTCAGATGCCTCCTGTGACTCTGTATTGGGTTTGCCCTGCTTAGCTTTACCAGCACCACTACTTTTGAAGGGCAAATGGAACAGCCTTGGCTTTCTAAGGAGGAGGCTGGCATACTCCATTAAGGGCAAAATCTTTATGCTTTTGTCGAAACCTTCCTGCAAGCTATTGGACTCCTGGGAGACTTCTTCGTTCTTCCTTGCTGGTTTTTTCTCCCTCTTCATGATCTCACGTAAGGCTTGCTTCCGCCTCTCCCTGGCGGATTTCTTTCTTGCCTCTCGCTCCAGTTCTTCGTGTATTATTTTGTATCTGAGTTCTTCTCTTTTTCGGGCTCCTTCTTCCTTCCTTCGCGCCCTTCTCTCCTTTTCTTCTTGCTTCATGTCTCTTTTTAGGTTCTTTTTCCATTCTTGGTGCCTTTTCCTAAGTTCCTTATCAAGTTCTATTATGGGGAAGAGCTCCATTTTTCTCCATTCCTTCTCGGCCTGCTTTTGATCTTTCATTTCTTTCCAGGCTCGAAATATGCGAGATTTTACTTTTAGCTTCCGCTTCTTCTTCTCAGCCTTCCTTCGGGCCTTCAACTCTTTTTTCTTCCATTGTAATTTCCTCGCTTCGATACTGGTCTCGTCTCCGTCAGGGTTCTTCTGTTGTACCCACTCCTTCTCTTCTAGGAGTTCCTCAAGCTCCTGAAGTATTTCATCCAGCTCCTGTTGAATCTTTTCCTCAATAACGTCGTCTCCTAGCATCTTCAATATATCTTGGAGAAGGATCTCCTCCATAACAGATGTCAATCCTTCCTGGTCTGTCGGTGGTTCGAGCCAGGTCGAGGTCTGTACATCGAGTCTGTTCTTCTTCTTGTTTCTCCTATTGGAGATGTTGTAGTCTCTTTTGAGCCAGTCCTTAAGATGAATGACAGGCCTTTTCCTTTTCTTTTTTATCTCTTTCTGGCAGGGTCTTCTCTCCAACAGGATCCTCAGTCTCGCAAACATCTCCAGCATTCCATCCTTCAACTCACTTTGCCGCCCCAGGCAAACCTCGAGCTGCCTTTGCAGCTGATTGTTTTCTTGTCTTAAAAGCTCTTGCTGCAACTCGACGTGTTGGAGATGGTCGTTCAGGATGTCGAATTTATCCACCATTCTTTCTAGGACATCCTGCATTTCCAAGAGGGCTGCTTTATCCTTCCCACGATCTCCAGTATACTTCGCTGCTACTGCTGCTGCTGTTTTCCATAGGGAGCCTAAACCCCAGATCAAGTTGTTGTAAACGGCCCCGAAGGCGTCGACCGCAACAAGAACAACGTTTTGGCATATAGGTCCCAGGGAAACTTTCTGATGCTTCCGTGAAAGTTTATGATTCCGTGAAACGTTATGATGATTCCGTGCAAACACACGTCCAAGAAATTTAAGTTTATTAAACTGCAACATATTGCTTGGTTTTCTATGCTGATCTTCCTCGGTTGCGCTAAGCTTATCGACAAAATATGCCACTTGGTCTCCGCTGCTGAGGAGTCAGAGTCAAGACCGTCCGGATTCTTCCATTCTTCCTCCAAAAGCCTTCGGGGAAGCATTGATTCCTCGTTTGTTCCCTTCCTGCTGGAGACAGACGGTCTTTCAGGGCTGTGCTGAGAGAGGCTTCGAGGAAAGGTGGAGGTCTTCAGCAATACACTCGAATGGACTTGGAGGATATGACGCATTGGAACGTCTGAAGACGTTTTTTTTTTTTTTTTTAAGATTTTCTCTACATGATTTTACCTTGGCTTTTTTTTTTGAGCGAGTTGGGGAGTTTGGGGTAAGGAATCAATGCTATTAATACACACACACACACACACACACACAGCATTGATTCCTTACCCCAAAAACTCCCCAACCCGCTCGAAAAAAAAGCCAAGGTAAAATCATATATATATACATATATATATATATATATATATATATATATATATATATATATATATATATATATATATATATATATATGATTTTACCTATATATATATATATATATATATATATATATAGAATATATATATATATATATATATAGTATATAGGTAGATAGATAGATAGATTATGAATCCTTATCACAATGCGATTCATATACAGGCATTTAGCTACAAATGTCCTTTATTATCCAATTCGTTCTACCTCGGAGTTAATATATGTTCATATATATTAACCGAAGGGGGATTATTTTTATATAATAATTTCATGCTCTCGTGGATTCGAACCAACACAGGAGAAATCAAAAAGTGAGGTATAAGTTTATACTCAATCCGACCTTACAAATCACTATCGAGCTCAGGTATTTGGTAACTTAGAAATCGAGGAAATATATTATATATCATTATAATTATAATATACATATATATTACTATATATATATATATATATATATATATATATAATATATATTATATATATATATATATATTCTACATTTCCTCTCCTTATCTCTTTTGTACATAAAGGAATGTCAGCTTCTATTAAAATTCGTCGAAATAAACTCCTAAACAGGAGGGCTCCCCAATTTAAAGGTAAGCTCTGTTTTTCCTCTGCCTGTTGCTGCCCCTCCCCCCCACCCCACCCTCTCTCTCTCTCTCTCTCTCTTTCTCTCTCTCTTCTCCCTCTGACAGGATACAGCTCAAGGGACCTGATGTCTAGCACTGTCGTAGCCGCGCCACCAGGCCCTGGGGGGGCAGTGACCTAGTTGGGCTGTGTTGCGCTCCTTCCTTCATTTGCGTTCTTCGTTGTGGAAAACAAATTGCCCCGTTCAGAAGTTGACTTCGACGAATTTTTAATGTCATAATGTTCACTTGACTGAAGATGAACCTGGCACAAGGTTCGAAAGCTTTTAATATCCATTAAAGACCATAAACTCACATGCTATATTAGTCAGGACCTGCAACCATTATTATTATTATTATTATTATTATTATTATTAGTACTAGTAGTAGCAGCAGCAGCAGGAGTTGAAATGTAGAAACAAATCCGCTGTTAATTATGTTAAAGTACAAATAAAATAGGTTTTCGGGAATCCGTTCAATTACCCTTTTCAGTCTCTGGGGGAAACGCACAAATTTCTGACATTTCTCTATTCAGATTTATTTTTAGAAAAATACGTACCCATTAATACCACCCAAGAAGCGTTCCTGATACCGACGTGTGTGAGGAGGGACCATACCCCTCCCCCCCAACGAAAGTACCAGCGCGCATGAAACATCCACTTACATTACTAAATTTAACTGCTGTATTTTCTACTCACAATACCATTGGCAGAACTTCAGTAAGAAACAGTCTATATACGACAACGGGATAGTGTACACAATTCCTTGTGGTTGCAATAAATTCTATATTGAACAATCAGCAAAAACTGTTGAGAAACGGATTGTTACTGATCAGAGAAACAGTGCCATAAGTAACAGTGTTAGAAAATGTTTTTATCCAATTCGGTGGTCTCAAGCACGAATCTTCTTCAGAAACAATAATCTCATCGAGAGAAATCTAAGAGCAACAACATTTATACAATACAGTGAAAACAATAAATTTTAATGGTAGTATTGTATATTCAAGACAGACCCGCTCTTTTTTCATATCATAAAAAATCAGTTCAAATTATGTAATATATTAACTTTGGCATTCAATCAATTACCTATTTACCCCCAGTAGGCTGTTAACCTTTTCTGTTGGACGAACTATGTACTAAAAAATCTATATTTTATAGTATCCTGTAACAGTTGTAAGCGCCATAAACCATTTTCGCATGTTTATGTTTTATGTATGTCTGGCAGTCAAATGTAAACATCTATCCGGTACATTAGTCAATAAAGTTCCCCGGAATGATGGAAGGTATAACTGTTGGGACAAATTAAGAACTCTATTCTCTTTGTCCATTCCGGTTTCTTCTTCGTTTTCATTGTGGACTACATCGAGACATATATATAAATATATATATAAATATATATATAGATATATACGAATATATATAATATATAGTATCTTAATATAATATCATATAGATAATGATATTCATAGATATAATAATAGATAATATGATATAGTTATATATATATATCATAAATTAATAATATATATATATATATATATATATATATATATATATATATATATATATATATATTATATATATATATAGATATATATACACAGCATGCACATGCATACATACGTATATTATTGCTTTATGTACACAATAATACACTATATATATATATATATATATATATATATATATATATATATATATATATATATATACATACAAACATACTTAACTATACATACATCACAGCCTCCTTACAGATTATAGCTATATATATTCTTACATCTTTTCAGGTAAAGACCTCGTTTGCATTTGAAGATCTTTATTAATCTGATGGCACAATAGAATGTTCTAGAACAAAAGCCTTTGATTCATCAGCAGAGACGAGAATAAATTAGCAAATATTACAGGGGATAAAAAGAAGGAGCAACTTCACAAATTCTCTTATTTACATTCTCACAGCAAATTCAATTTCCTATGGAGATTTCTGAATAACAATAAGTTATTACCGCTCTTTGGGAATACACATTCTTTATTCAACATATAATGATCAACTTCACACTATTGATTTTGGTGTGAAGGGCCATTTCAAACAGCTTCAAGTTAATTCATGAACTCATAATCATGAATATGGTATTGTGGGAGAACAAAAATGAGAATTTTTTTTCATTTAAGACTACAGAAGAGCCACTAGAAAACAGAAAAAACACAAGACGAGCTACCAGAAAACAGAAAAACACAAGGCAAGCTACCAGAAAACAGAAGAAACACAAGACCAGCTACTAGAAAACAGAAGAAACACAAGACGAGCTACTAGAAAACAGAAGAAACACAAGACCAGCTACCAGAAAACAGAAGAACACAAGGCAAGCTACCAGAAAACAGAAGAACACAAGGCAAGCTACCAGAAAACAGAAGAACACAAGACCAGCTACTAGAAAACAGAAAAAACACAAGACGAGCTACTAGAAAACAGAAGAAACACAAGACGAACTACTAGAAAATAGAAGAAACACAAGACCAGCTACCAGAAAACAGAAGAACACAAAGCAAGCTACTAGAAAACAGAAGAAACACAAGACCAGCTACCAGAAAATAGAAGAACACAAGGCAAGCTACCAGAAAACAGAAGAACAC